>NC_134689.1:405182830-405515330 GCF_050947455.1 Rhinoderma darwinii
ACAGACACAACTCCAACTGCTGTACCTGAAATGTCCACAATACCCGAGGGGTCTGGAGACATAGAAACTACACCCACATCTATAACTGAAATATTAACGACACCCGAAGGATCCGGAGATACAGACACAACTCTAACTGCTGTACCTGAAATGTCCACAACACCCGAGGGATCTGGAGACATAGAAACTACGCCCACATCTATAACTGAAATATTAACGACACCTGAAGGGTCCGGAGATACAGACACAACTCCAACTGCTGTACCTGAAATGTCCACAATACCCGAGGGATCTGGAGACATAGAAACTACACCAACATCTATAACTGAAATATTAACGACACCTGAAGGGTCCGGAGACACAGACACAACTCTAACTGCTGTACCTGAAATGTCCACAATACCCGAGGGATCTGGAGACATAGAAACTATGCCCACATCTATAACTGAAATATTAACGACACCTCAAGGGTCCGGAGATACAGACACAACTCCAACTGCCGTACCTGAAATGTCTACAATACCTGAGGGGTCTGGAGACATAGAAACTACACCCACATCTATAACTGAAATATTAACGACACCTCAAGGGTCCGGAGATACAGACACAACTCCAACTGCCGTACCTGAAATGTCTACAATACCCGAGGGGTCTGGAGACATAGAAACTACACCCACATCTATAACTGAAATATTAACGACACCTGAAGGGTCCGGAGATACAGACACAACTCCAACTGCTGTACCTGAAATGTCCACAATACCCGAGGGGTCTGGAGACATAGAAACTACACCCACATCTATAACTGAAATATTAACGACACCTGAAGGGTCCAGAGATACAGACACAACTCCAACTGCTGTACCTGAAATGTCCACAATACCCGAGGGGTCTGGAGACATAGAAACTACGCCCACATCTATAACTGAAATATTAACGACACCCGAAGAGTCCGGAGACACAGACACAACTCCAACTGTTGTACCTGAAATGTCCACAATATCCGAGGGATCTGGAGACATAGAAACTACACCCACATCTATAACTGAAATATTAACGACACCTCAAGGGTCCGGAGATACAGACACAACTCCAACTGCCGTACCTGAAATGTCCACAATACCCGAGGGGTCTGGAGACATAGAAACTACACCCACATCTATAACTGAAATATTAACGACACCTGAAGGGTCCGGAGATACAGACACAACTCCAACTGCTGTACCTGAAATGTCCACAATACCCGAGGGGTCTGGAGACATAGAAACTACACCCACATCTATAACTGAAATATTAACGACACCCGAAGGATCCGGAGATACAGACACAACTCCAACTGCTGTACCTGAAATGTCCACAACACCCGAGGGATCAGGAGACATAGAAACTACACCCACATCTATAACTGAAATATTAACGACACCTGAAGGGTCCGGAGACACAGACACAACTCTAACTGCTGTACCTGAAATGTCCACAATACCCGAGGGATCTGGAGACATAGAAACTACACCCACATCTATAACTGAAATATTAACGACACCTGAAGGGTCCGGAGACACAGACACAACTCCAACTGCTGTACCTGAAATGTCCACAATACCCGAAGGGTCTGGTGACATAGAAACTACACCAACATCTATAACTGAAATATTAACGACACCTGAAGGGTCCGGAGATACAGACACAACTCCAACTGCTGTACCTGAAATGTCCACAATACCCGAGGGGTCTGGAGACATAGAAACAACACCCACATCTATAACTGAAATATTAACGACACCCGAAGGATCCGGAGATACAGACACAACTCCAACTGCTGTACCTGAAATGTCCACAATACCCGAGGGATCAGGAGACATAGAAACTACACCCACATCTATAACTGAAATATTAACGACACCTGAAGGGTCCGGAGACACAGACACAACTCCAACTGCTGTACCTGAAATGTCCACAATACCCGAAGGGTCTGGTGACATAGAAACTACAACCACATCTATAACTGAAATATTAACGACACCTGAAGGGTCCGGAGATACAGACACAACTCCAACTGCTGTACCTGAAATGTCCACAATACCCGAGGGGTCTGGAGACATAGAAACTACACCCACATCTATAACTGAAATATTAACGACACCCGAAGGATCCGGAGATACAGACACAACTCCAACTGCTGTACCTGAAATGTCCACAACACCCGAGGGATCAGGAGACATAGAAACTACACCCACATCTATAACTGAAATATTAACGACACCCGAAGGGTCCGGAGACACAGACACAACTCCAACTGCTGTACCTGAAATGTCTACAATACCCGAGGGGTCTGGAGACATAGAAACTACACCCACATCTATAACTGAAATATTAACGACACCTGAAGGGTCCGGAGACACAGACACAACTCTAACTGCTGTACCTGAAATGTCCACAATACCCGAGGGATCTGGAGACATAGAAACTACACCCACATCTATAACTGAAAAATTAACGACACCTGAAGGGTCCGGAGACACAGACACAACTCCAACTGCTGTACCTGAAATGTCCACAATACCCGAAGGGTCTGGTGACATAGAAACTACACCAACATCTATAACTGAAATATTAACGAAACCTGAAGGGTCCGGAGACACAGACACAACTCCAACTGTTGTACCTGAAATGTCCACAATACCCGAGGGGTCTGGAGACATAGAAACAACACCCACATCTATAACTGAAATATTAACGACACCCGAAGGGTCCGGAGACACAGACACAACTCCAACTGCTGTACCTGAAATGTCTACAATACCCGAGGGGTCTGGAGACATAGAAACTACACCCACATCTATAACTGAAATATTAACGACACCTCAAGGGTCCGGAGATACAGACACAACTCCAACTGCTGTACCTGAAATGTCCACAATACCCGAGGGGTCTGGAGACATAGAAACTACACCCACATCTATAACTGAAATTTTAACGACACCTGAAGGGTCCGGAGATACAGACACAACTCCAACTGCTGTACCTGAAATGTCCACAATACCCGAGGGGTCTGGAGACATAGAAACTACGCCCACATCTATAACTGAAATATTAACGACACCCGAAGAGTCCGGAGACACAGACACAACTCCAACTGTTGTACCTGAAATGTCCACAATACCCGAGGGATCTGGAGACATAGAAACTACACCCACATCTATAACTGAAATATTAACGACACCTCAAGGGTCCGGAGATACAGACACTACTCCAACTGCTGTACCTGAAATGTCTACAATACCCGAGGGGTCTGGAGACATAGAAACTACGCCCACATCTATAACTGAAATATTAACGACACCTCAAGGGTCCGGAGATACAGACACAACTGCTGTACCTGAAATGTCTACAATACCCGAGGGGTCTGGAGACATAGAAACTACGCCCACATCTATAACTGAAATATTAACGACACCTCAAGGGTCCGGAGATACAGACACAACTCCAACTGCTGTCCCTGAAATGTCCACAATACCCGAGGGGTCTGGAGACATAGAAACTACACCAACATCTATAACTGAAATATTAACGACACCTGAAGGGTCCGGAGACACAGACACAACTCCAACTGCTGTACCTGAAATGTCCACAACACCCGAGGGATCAGGAGACATAGAAACTACACCAACATCTATAACTGAAATATTAACGACACCTGAAGGGTCCGGAGACACAGACACAACTCTAACTGCTGTACCTGAAATGTCCACAATACCCGAGGGATCTGGAGACATAGAAACTACACCCACATCTATAACTGAAATATTAACGACACCTGAAGGGTCCGGAGACACAGACACAACTCCAACTGCTGTACCTGAAATGTCTACAATACCCGAGGGGTCTGGAGACATAGAAACTACACCAACATCTATAACTGAAATATTAACGACACCCGAAGGATCCGGAGATACAGACACAACTCCAACTGCTGTACCTGAAATGTCCACAATACCCGAAGGGTCTGGTGACATAGAAACTACACCAACATCTATAACTGAAATATTAACGACACCTGAAGGGTCCGGAGATACAGACACAACTCCAACTGCTGTACCTGAAATGTCCACAATACCCGAGGGGTCTGGAGACATAGAAACTACACCCACATCTATAACTGAAATATTAACGACACCCGAAGGATCCGGAGATACAGACACAACTCCAACTGCTGTACCTGAAATGTCCACAACACCCGAGGGATCAGGAGACATAGAAACTACACCCACATCTATAACTGAAATATTAACGACACCTGAAGGGTCCGGAGACACAGACACAACTCTAACTGCTGTACCTGAAATGTCCACAATACCCGAGGGATCTGGAGACATAGAAAATACACCCACATCTATAACTGAAATATTAACGACACCTGAAGGGTCCGGAGACACAGACACAACTCCAACTGCTGTACCTGAAATGTCCACAATACCCGAAGGGTCTGGTGACATAGAAACTACACCAACATCTATAACTGAAATATTAACGACACCTGAAGGGTCCGGAGACACAGACACAACTCCAACTGCTGTACCTGAAATGTCTACTATACCCGAGGGATCAGGAGACATAGAAACTACACCAACATCTATAACTGAAATATTAACGACACCTCAAGGGTCCGGAGATACAGACACAACTCCAACTGCCGTACCTGAAATGTCTACAATACCTGAGGGGTCTGGAGACATAGAAACTACGCCCACATCTATAACTGAAATATTAACGACATCTGAAGGGTCCGGAGATACAGACATAACTCCAACTGCCGTACCTGAAATGTCTACAATACCCGAGGGGTCAGGAGACATAGAAACTACGCCCACATCTATAACTGAAATATTAACGACACCTGAAGGGTCCGGAGATACAGACACAACTCCAACTGCTGTACCTGAAATGTCCACAATACCCGAGGGGTCTGGAGACATAGAAACTATGCCCACATCTATAACTGAAATATTAACGACACCTCACGGGTCCGGAGATACAGACACAACTCCAACTGCTGTACCTGAAATGTCCACAATACCCGAGGGGTCTGGAGACATAGAAACTACACCCACATCTATAACTGAAATTTTAACGACACCTGAAGGGTCCGGAGATACAGACACAACTCCAACTGCTGTACCTGAAATGTCCACAATACCCGAGGGGTCTGGAGACATAGAAACTACACCCACATCTATAACTGAAATATTAACGACACCTGAAGGGTCCAGAGATACAGACACAACTCCAACTGCTGTACCTGAAATGTCCACAATACCCGAGGGGTCTGGAGACATAGAAACTACGCCCACATCTATAACTGAAATATTAACGACACCCGAAGAGTCCGGAGACACAGACACAACTCCAACTGTTGTACCTGAAATGTCCACAATACCCGAGGGATCTGGAGACATAGAAACTACACCCACATCTATAACTGAAATATTAACGACACCTCAAGGGTCCGGAGATACAGACACAACTCCAACTGCTGTACCTGAAATGTCCACAATACCCGAGGGGTCTGGAGACATAGAAACTACACCAACATCTATAACTGAAATATTAACGACACCTGAAGGGTCCGGAGACACAGAAACAACTCCAACTGCTGTACCTGAAATGTCCACAATACCCGAAGGGTCTGGTGACATAGAAACTACACCAACATCTATAACTGAAATATTAACGACACCTGAAGGGTCCGGAGATACAGACACAACTCCAACTGCTGTACCTGAAATGTCCACAATACCCGAGGGGTCTGGAGACATAGAAACTACACCCACATCTATAACTGAAATATTAACGACACCTGAAGGGTCCGGAGACACAGATACAACTCTAACTGCTGTACCTGAAATGTCCACAACACCCGAGGGATCAGGAGACATAGAAACTACACCCACATCTATAACTGAAATATTAACGACACCCGAAGGATCCGGAGATACAGACACAACTCCAACTGCTGTACCTGAAATGTCCACAACACCCGAGGGATCAGGAGACATAGAAACTACACCCACATCTGTAACTGAAATATTAACGACACCTGAAGGGTCCGGAGACACAGACACAACTCCAACTGCTGTACCTGAAATGTCCACAATACCCGAGGGGTCTGGAGACATAGAAACTACACCCACATCTATAACTGAAATATTAACGACACCTGAAGGGTCCGGAGACACAGACACAACTCCAACTGCTGTACCTGAAATGTCTACAATATCCGAGGGGTCTGGAGACATAGAAACTACACCCACATCTATAACTGAAATATTAACGACACCTGAAGGGTCCGGAGATACAGACACAACTCCAACTGCTGTACCTGAAATGTCCACAATACCCGAGGGGTCTGGAGACATAGAAACTACGCCCACATCTATAACTGAAATATTAACGACACCTGAAGGGTCCGGAGATACAGACACAACTCCAACTGCTGTACCTGAAATGTCTACAATACCCGAGGGATCAGGAGACATAGAAACTACACCCACATCTATAACTGAAATATTAACGACACCTGAAGGGTCCGGAGACACAGACACAACTCCAACTGCTGTACCTGAAATGTCTACAATATCCGAGGGGTCTGGAGACATAGAAACTACACCCACATCTATAACTGAAATATTAACGACACCTGAAGGGTCCGGAGATACAGACACAACTCCAACTGCTGCACCTGAAATGTCCACAATACCCGAGGGATCAGGAGACATAGAAACTACGCCCACATCTATAACTGAAATATTAACGACACCTGAAGGGTCCGGAGACACAGACACAACTCCAACTGCTGTACCTGAAATGTCCACAATACCCGAGGGGTCTGGAGACATAGAAACTACACCCACATCTATAACTGAAATATTAACGACACCTGAAGGGTCCGGAGACACAGACACAACTCCAACTGCTGTACCTGAAATGTCCACAACACCCGAGGGATCAGGAGACATAGAAACTACACCCACATCTATAACTGAAATATTAACGACACCTGAAGGGTCCGGAGACACAGACACAACTCCAACTGCTGTACCTGAAATGTCTACAATATCCGAGGGGTCTGGAGACATAGAAACTACACCCACATCTATAACTGAAATATTAACGACACCTGAAGGGTCCGGAGATACAGACACAACTCCAACTGCTGCACCTGAAATGTCCACAATACCCGAGGGATCAGGAGACATAGAAACTACGCCCACATCTATAACTGAAATATTAACGACACCTGAAGGGTCCGGAGATACAGACACAACTCCAACTGCTGTACCTGAAATGTCTACAATACCCGAGGGATCAGGAGACATAGAAACTACACCCACATCTATAACTGAAATATTAACGACACCTGAAGGGTCCGGAGACACAGACACAACTCTAACTGCTGTACCTGAAATGTCCACAATACCCGAGGGATCTGGAGACATAGAAACTACACCAACATCTATAACTGAAATATTAACGACACCTGAAGGGTCCGGAGACACAGACACAACTCCAACTGCTGTACCTGAAATGTCCACAATACCCGAGGGGTCTGGAGACATAGAAACTACACCCACATCTATAACTGAAATATTAACGACACCTGAAGGGTCCGGAGACACAGACACAACTCCAACTGCTGTACCTGAAATGTCCACAACACCCGAGGGATCAGGAGACATAGAAACTACACCAACATCTATAACTGAAATATTAACGACACCTGAAGGGTCCGGAGACACAGACACAACTCTAACTGCTGTACCTGAAATGTCCACAATACCCGAGGGATCTGGAGACATAGAAACTACACCCACATCTATAACTGAAATATTAACGACACCTGAAGGGTCCGGAGACACAGAAACAACTCCAACTGCTGTACCTGAAATGTCCACAATACCCGAAGGGTCTGGTGACATAGAAACTACACCAACATCTATAACTGAAATATTAACGACACCTGAAGGGTCCGGAGATACAGACACAACTCCAACTGCTGTACCTGAAATGTCCACAATACCCGAGGGGTCTGGAGACATAGAAACTACACCCACATCTATAACTGAAATATTAACGACACCTGAAGGGTCCGGAGACACAGACACAACTCCAACTGCTGTACCTGAAATGTCCACAACACCCGAGGGATCAGGAGACATAGAAACTACACCCACATCTGTAACTGAAATATTAACGACACCTGAAGGGTCCGGAGACACAGACACAACTCCAACTGCTGTACCTGAAATGTCCACAATACCCGAGGGGTCTGGAGACATAGAAACTACACCCACATCTATAACTGAAATATTAACGACACCTGAAGGGTCCGGAGACACAGACACAACTCCAACTGCTGTACCTGAAATGTCTACAATATCCGAGGGGTCTGGAGACATAGAAACTACACCCACATCTATAACTGAAATATTAACGACACCTGAAGGGTCCGGAGATACAGACACAACTCCAACTGCTGTACCTGAAATGTCCACAATACCCGAGGGGTCTGGAGACATAGAAACTACGCCCACATCTATAACTGAAATATTAACGACACCTGAAGGGTCCGGAGATACAGACACAACTCCAACTGCTGTACCTGAAATGTCTACAATACCCGAGGGATCAGGAGACATAGAAACTACACCCACATCTATAACTGAAATATTAACGACACCTGAAGGGTCCGGAGACACAGACACAACTCTAACTGCTGTACCTGAAATGTCCACAATACCCGAGGGATCTGGAGACATAGAAACTACACCCACATCTATAACTGAAATATTAACGACACCTGAAGGGTCCGGAGACACAGACACAACTCCAACTGCTGTACCTGAAATGTCCACAATACCCGAGGGGTCTGGAGACATAGAAACTACACCCACATCTATAACTGAAATATTAACGACACCTGAAGGGTCCGGAGACACAGACACAACTCCAACTGCTGTACCTGAAATGTCCACAACACCCGAGGGATCAGGAGACATAGAAACTACACCCACATCTATAACTGAAATATTAACGACACCTCAAGGGTCCGGAGATACAGACACTACTCCAACTGCTGTACCTGAAATCTCTACAATACCCGAGGGGTCTGGAGACATAGAAACTACACCAACATCTATAACTGAAATATTAACGACACCTGAAGGGTCCGGAGACACAGACACAACTCTAACTGCTGTACCTGAAATGTCCACAATACCCGAGGGGTCTGGAGACATAGAAACTACACCCACATCTATAACTGAAATATTAACGACACCTCAAGGGTCCGGAGATACAGACACAACTCCAACTGCTGTACCTGAAATGTCCACAATACCGGAGGGATCAGGAGACATAGAAACTACACCCACATCTATAACTGAAATATTAACGACATCTGAAGGGTCCGGAGACACAGACACAACTCCAACTGCCGTACCTGAAATGTCTACAATACCCGAGGGATCAGGAGACATAGAAACTACACCCACATCTATAACTGAAATATTAACGACACCTGAAGGGTCCGGAGACACAGACACAACTCCAACTGCCGTACCTGAAATGTCTACAATACCCGAGGGATCAGGAGACATAGAAACTACACCCACATCTATAACTGAAATATTAACGACACCTGAAGGGTCCGGAGACACAGACACTACTCCAACTGCTGTACCTGAAATGTCCACAATACCCGAGGGGTCTGGAGACATAGAAACTACACCCACATCTATAACTGAAATATTAACGACACCCGAAGGATCCGGAGATACAGACACAACTCCAACTGCTGTACCTGAAATGTCCACAACACCCGAGGGATCAGGAGACATAGAAACTACACCCACATCTATAACTGAAATATTAACGACACCTGAAGGGTCCGGAGACACAGACACAACTCCAACTGCTGTACCTGAAATGTCTACAATATCCGAGGGGTCTGGAGACATAGAAACTACACCCACATCTATAACTGAAATATTAACGACACCTGAAGGGTCCGCAGATACAGACACAACTCCAACTGCTGCACCTGAAATGTCCACAATACCCGAGGGATCAGGAGACATAGAAACTACACCCACATCTATAACTGAAATATTAACGACACCTGAAGGGTCCGGAGACACAGACACAACTCCAACTGCTGTACCTGAAATGTCCACAATACCCGAGGGGTCTGGAGCCATAGAAACTACACCCACATCTATAACTGAAATATTAACGACACCTGAAGGGTCCGGAGACACAGACACAACTCCAACTGCTGTACCTGAAATGTCCACAACACCCGAGGGATCAGGAGACATAGAAACTACACCCACATCTATAACTGAAATATTAACGACACCTGAAGGGTCCGGAGACACAGACACAACTCCAACTGCTGTACCTGAAATGTCCACAACACCCGAGGGATCAGGAGACATAGAAACTACACCCACATCTATAACTGAAATATTAACGACACCTGAAGGGTCCGGAGACACAGACACAACTCCAACTGCTGTACCTGAAATGTCCACAACACCCGAGGGATCAGGAGACATAGAAACTACACCCACATCTATAACTGAAATATTAACGACACCTGAAGGGTCCGGAGACACAGACACAACTCCAACTGCTGTACCTGAAATGTCTACAATATCCGAGGGGTCTGGAGACATAGAAACTACACCCACATCTATAACTGAAATATTAACGACACCTGAAGGGTCCGGAGATACAGACACAACTCCAACTGCTGCACCTGAAATGTCCACAATACCCGAGGGATCAGGAGACATAGAAACTACGCCCACATCTATAACTGAAATATTAACGACACCTGAAGGGTCCGGAGATACAGACACAACTCCAACTGCTGTACCTGAAATGTCTACAATACCCGAGGGATCAGGAGACATAGAAACTACACCCACATCTATAACTGAAATATTAACGACACCTGAAGGGTCCGGAGACACAGACACAACTCTAACTGCTGTACCTGAAATGTCCACAATACCCGAGGGATCTGGAGACATAGAAACTACACCCACATCTATAACTGAAATATTAACGACACCTGAAGGGTCCGGAGACACAGACACAACTCCAACTGCTGTACCTGAAATGTCCACAACACCCGAGGGATCAGGAGACATAGAAACTACACCAACATCTATAACTGAAATATTAACGACACCTGAAGGGTCCGGAGACACAGACACAACTCTAACTGCTGTACCTGAAATGTCCACAATACCCGAGGGATCTGGAGACATAGAAACTACACCCACATCTATAACTGAAATATTAACGACACCTGAAGGGTCCGGAGACACAGAAACAACTCCAACTGCTGTACCTGAAATGTCCACAATACCCGAAGGGTCTGGAGACATAGAAACTACACCCACATCTATAACTGAAATATTAACGACACCTCAAGGGTCCGGAGATACAGACACAACTCCAACTGCTGTACCTGAAATGTCCACAATACCGGAGGGATCAGGAGACATAGAAACTACACCCACATCTATAACTGAAATATTAACGACATCTGAAGGGTCCGGAGACACAGACACAACTCCAACTGCCGTACCTGAAATGTCTACAATACCCGAGGGATCAGGAGACATAGAAACTACACCCACATCTATAACTGAAATATTAACGACACCTGAAGGGTCCGGAGACACAGACACAACTCCAACTGCCGTACCTGAAATGTCTACAATACCCGAGGGATCAGGAGACATAGAAACTACACCCACATCTATAACTGAAATATTAACGACACCTGAAGGGTCCGGAGACACAGACACTACTCCAACTGCTGTACCTGAAATGTCCACAATACCCGAGGGGTCTGGAGACATAGAAACTACACCCACATCTATAACTGAAATATTAACGACACCCGAAGGATCCGGAGATACAGACACAACTCCAACTGCTGTACCTGAAATGTCCACAACACCCGAGGGATCAGGAGACATAGAAACTACACCCACATCTATAACTGAAATATTAACGACACCTGAAGGGTCCGGAGACACAGACACAACTCCAACTGCTGTACCTGAAATGTCTACAATATCCGAGGGGTCTGGAGACATAGAAACTACACCCACATCTATAACTGAAATATTAACGACACCTGAAGGGTCCGCAGATACAGACACAACTCCAACTGCTGCACCTGAAATGTCCACAATACCCGAGGGATCAGGAGACATAGAAACTACACCCACATCTATAACTGAAATATTAACGACACCTGAAGGGTCCGGAGACACAGACACAACTCCAACTGCTGTACCTGAAATGTCCACAATACCCGAGGGGTCTGGAGCCATAGAAACTACACCCACATCTATAACTGAAATATTAACGACACCTGAAGGGTCCGGAGACACAGACACAACTCCAACTGCTGTACCTGAAATGTCCACAACACCCGAGGGATCAGGAGACATAGAAACTACACCCACATCTATAACTGAAATATTAACGACACCTGAAGGGTCCGGAGACACAGACACAACTCCAACTGCTGTACCTGAAATGTCCACAACACCCGAGGGATCAGGAGACATAGAAACTACACCCACATCTATAACTGAAATATTAACGACACCTGAAGGGTCCGGAGACACAGACACAACTCCAACTGCTGTACCTGAAATGTCCACAACACCCGAGGGATCAGGAGACATAGAAACTACACCCACATCTATAACTGAAATATTAACGACACCTGAAGGGTCCGGAGACACAGACACAACTCCAACTGCTGTACCTGAAATGTCTACAATATCCGAGGGGTCTGGAGACATAGAAACTACACCCACATCTATAACTGAAATATTAACGACACCTGAAGGGTCCGGAGATACAGACACAACTCCAACTGCTGCACCTGAAATGTCCACAATACCCGAGGGATCAGGAGACATAGAAACTACGCCCACATCTATAACTGAAATATTAACGACACCTGAAGGGTCCGGAGATACAGACACAACTCCAACTGCTGTACCTGAAATGTCTACAATACCCGAGGGATCAGGAGACATAGAAACTACACCCACATCTATAACTGAAATATTAACGACACCTGAAGGGTCCGGAGACACAGACACAACTCTAACTGCTGTACCTGAAATGTCCACAATACCCGAGGGATCTGGAGACATAGAAACTACACCCACATCTATAACTGAAATATTAACGACACCTGAAGGGTCCGGAGACACAGACACAACTCCAACTGCTGTACCTGAAATGTCCACAACACCCGAGGGATCAGGAGACATAGAAACTACACCAACATCTATAACTGAAATATTAACGACACCTGAAGGGTCCGGAGACACAGACACAACTCTAACTGCTGTACCTGAAATGTCCACAATACCCGAGGGATCTGGAGACATAGAAACTACACCCACATCTATAACTGAAATATTAACGACACCTGAAGGGTCCGGAGACACAGAAACAACTCCAACTGCTGTACCTGAAATGTCCACAATACCCGAAGGGTCTGGTGACATAGAAACTACACCAACATCTATAACTGAAATATTAACGACACCTGAAGGGTCCGGAGATACAGACACAACTCCAACTGCTGTACCTGAAATGTCTACAATACCCGAGGGGTCTGGAGACATAGAAACTACGCCAACATCTATAACTGAAATATTAACGACACCTGAAGGGTCCGGAGACACAGATACAACTCTAACTGCTGTACCTGAAATGTCCACAACACCCGAGGGATCAGGAGACATAGAAACTACACCCACATCTATAACTGAAATATTAACGACACCCGAAGGATCCGGAGATACAGACACAACTCCAACTGCTGTACCTGAAATGTCCACAACACCCGAGGGATCAGGAGACATAGAAACTACACCCACATCTGTAACTGAAATATTAACGACACCTGAAGGGTCCGGAGACACAGACACAACTCCAACTGCTGTACCTGAAATGTCCACAATACCCGAGGGGTCTGGAGACATAGAAACTACACCCACATCTATAACTGAAATATTAACGACACCTGAAGGGTCCGGAGACACAGACACAACTCCAACTGCTGTACCTGAAATGTCTACAATATCCGAGGGGTCTGGAGACATAGAAACTACACCCACATCTATAACTGAAATATTAACGACACCTGAAGGGTCCGGAGATACAGACACAACTCCAACTGCTGCACCTGAAATGTCCACAATACCCGAGGGATCAGGAGACATAGAAACTACGCCCACATCTATAACTGAAATATTAACGACACCTGAAGGGTCCGGAGATACAGACACAACTCCAACTGCTGTACCTGAAATGTCTACAATACCCGAGGGATCAGGAGACATAGAAACTATGCCCACATCTATAACTGAAATATTAACGACACCTGAAGGGTCCGGAGACACAGACACAACTCCAACTGCTGTACCTGAAATGTCCACAATACCCGAGGGATCTGGAGACATAGAAACTACACCCACATCTATAACTGAAATATTAACGACACCTGAAGGGTCCGGAGACACAGACACAACTCCAACTGCTGTACCTGAAATGTCCACAATACCCGAGGGGTCTGGAGACATAGAAACTACACCCACATCTATAACTGAAATATTAACGACACCTGAAGGGTCCGGAGACACAGACACAACTCCAACTGCTGTACCTGAAATGTCCACAACACCCGAGGGATCAGGAGACATAGAAACTACACCCACATCTATAACTGAAATATTAACGACACCTCAAGGGTCCGGAGATACAGACACTACTCCAACTGCTGTACCTGAAATCTCTACAATACCCGAGGGGTCTGGAGACATAGAAACTACACCAACATCTATAACTGAAATATTAACGACACCTGAAGGGTCCGGAGACACAGACACAACTCTAACTGCTGTACCTGAAATGTCCACAATACCCGAGGGGTCTGGAGACATAGAAACTACACCCACATCTATAACTGAAATATTAACGACACCTCAAGGGTCCGGAGATACAGACACAACTCCAACTGCTGTACCTGAAATGTCCACAATACCGGAGGGATCAGGAGACATAGAAACTACACCCACATCTATAACTGAAATATTAACGACATCTGAAGGGTCCGGAGACACAGACACAACTCCAACTGCCGTACCTGAAATGTCTACAATACCCGAGGGATCAGGAGACATAGAAACTACACCCACATCTATAACTGAAATATTAACGACACCTGAAGGGTCCGGAGACACAGACACAACTCCAACTGCCGTACCTGAAATGTCTACAATACCCGAGGGATCAGGAGACATAGAAACTACACCCACATCTATAACTGAAATATTAACGACACCTGAAGGGTCCGGAGACACAGACACTACTCCAACTGCTGTACCTGAAATGTCCACAACACCCGAGGGATCAGGAGACATAGAAACTACGCCAACATCTATAACTGAAATATTAACGACACCCGAAGGATCCGGAGATACAGACACAACTCCAACTGCTGTACCTGAAATGTCCACAATACCCGAGGGGTCTGGAGACATAGAAACTACACCCACATCTATAACTGAAATATTAACGACACCCGAAGGATCCGGAGATACAGACACAACTCCAACTGCTGTACCTGAAATGTCCACAATACCCGAGGGGTCTGGAGACATAGAAACTACACCCACATCTATAACTGAAATATTAACGACACCCGAAGGATCCGGAGATACAGACACAACTCCAACTGCTGTACCTGAAATGTCTACAATATCCGAGGGGTCTGGAGACATAGAAACTACACCCACATCTATAACTGAAATATTAACGACACCTGAAGGGTCCGCAGATACAGACACAACTCCAACTGCTGCACCTGAAATGTCCACAATACCCGAGGGATCAGGAGACATAGAAACTACACCCACATCTATAACTGAAATATTAACGACACCTGAAGGGTCCGGAGACACAGACACAACTCCAACTGCTGTACCTGAAATGTCCACAATACCCGAGGGGTCTGGAGCCATAGAAACTACACCCACATCTATAACTGAAATATTAACGACACCTGAAGGGTCCGGAGACACAGACACAACTCCAACTGCCGTACCTGAAATGTCTACAATACCCGAGGGATCAGGAGACATAGAAACTACACCAACATCTATAACTGAAATATTAACGACACCTCAAGGGTCCGGAGACACAGACACAACTCCAACTGTTGTACCTGAAATGTCCACAATACCCGAGGGGTCTGGAGACATAGAAACAACACCCACATCTATAACTGAAATATTAACGACACCCGAAGAGTCCGGAGACACAGACACAACTCCAACTGCTGTACCTGAAATGTCCACAATACCCGAGGGGTCTGGAGACATAGAAACTATGCCCACATCTATAACTGAAATATTAACGACACCTCAAGGGTCCGGAGATACAGACACAACTCCAACTGCTGTACCTGAAATGTCCACAATACCCGAGGGATCAGGAGACATAGAAACTACACCAACATCTATAACTGAAATATTAACGACACCTCAAGGGTCCGGAGACACAGACACAACTCCAACTGTTGTACCTGAAATGTCCACAATACCCGAGGGGTCTGGAGACATAGAAACAACACCCACATCTATAACTGAAATATTAACGACACCCGAAGAGTCCGGAGACACATACACAACTCCAACTGCTGTACTTGAAATGTCTACAATACCCGAGGAGTCTGGAGACATAGAAACTATGCCCACATCTATAACTGAAATATTAACGACACCTCAAGGGTCCGGAGATACAGACACAACTCCAACTGCTGTACCTGAAATGTCCACAATACCCGAGGGGTCTGGAGACATAGAAACTACACCCACATCTATAACTGAAATTTTAACGACACCTGAAGGGTCCAGAGATACAGACACAACTCCAACTGCTGTACCTGAAATGTCCACAATACCCGAGGGGTCTGGAGACATAGAAACTACGCCCACATCTATAACTGAAATATTAACGACACCGGAAGGGTCCGGAGATACAGACACAACTCCAACTGCCGTACCTGAAATGTCTACAATACCCGAGGGGTCTGGAGACATAGAAACTACGCCCACATCTATAACTGAAATATTAACGACACCTCAAGGGTCCGGAGATACAGACACAACTCCAACTGCCGTATCTGAAATGTCTACAATACCCGAGGGGTCTGGAGACATAGAAACTACACCCACATCTATAACTGAAATATTAACGACACCCGAAGAGTCCGGAGACACAGACACAACTCCAACTGCCGTACCTGAAATTTCTACAATACCCGAGGGGTCTGGAGACATAGAAACTACACCCACATCTATAACTGAAATATTAACGACACCTCAAGGGTCCGGAGACACAGACACAACTCCAACTGCTGTACCTGAAATGTCTACAATACCCGAGGGGTCTGGAGACATAGAAACTACGCCAACATCTATAACTGAAATATTAACGACATCTGAAGGGTCCGGAGATACAGACACAACTCCAACTGCTGTACCTGAAATGTCCACTATACCCGAGGGATCTGGAGACATAGAAACTACACCCACATCTATAACTGAAATATTAACGACACCCGAAGGATCCGGAGATACAGACACAACTCCAACTGCTGTACCTGAAATGTCCACAACACCCGAGGGATCAGGAGACATAGAAACTACACCCACATCTGTAACTGAAATATTAACGACACCTGAAGGGTCCGGAGACACAGACACAACTCCAACTGCTGTACCTGAAATGTCTACAATATCCGAGGGGTCTGGAGACAAAGAAACTACACCCACATCTATAACTGAAATATTAACGACACCTGAAGGGTCCGGAGACACAGACACAACTCCAACTGCTGTACCTGAAATGTCCACAATACCCGAGGGGTCTGGAGACATAGAAACTACACCCACATCTATAACTGAAATATTAACGACACCTGAAGGGTCCGGAGACACAGACACAACTCCAACTGCTGTACCTGAAATGTCCACAATACCCGAGGGGTCTGGAGACATAGAAACTACACCCACATCTATAACTGAAATATTAACGACACCTGAAGGGTCCGGAGACACAGACACAACTCCAACTGCTGTACCTGAAATGTCTACAATATCCGAGGGGTCTGGAGACATAGAAACTATGCCCACATCTATAACTGAAATATTAACGACACCCGAAGGATCCGGAGATACAGACACAACTCCAACTGCTGTACCTGAAATGTCCACAATACCCGAGGGATCAGGAGACATAGAAACTACACCCACATCTATAACTGAAATATTAACGACACCCGAAGGGTCCGGAGACACAGACACAACTCCAACTGCTGTACCTGAAATGTCCACAATACCCGAGGGGTCTGGAGACATAGAAACTACACCCACATCTATAACTGAAATATTAACGACACCTGAAGGGTCCGGAGACACAGACACAACTCCAACTGCTGTACCTGAAATGTCTACAATATCCGAGGGGTCTGGAGACATAGAAACTATGCCCACATCTATAACTGAAATATTAACGACACCCGAAGGATCCGGAGATACAGACACAACTCCAACTGCTGTACCTGAAATGTCCACAATACCCGAGGGATCAGGAGACATAGAAACTACGCCCACATCTATAACTGAAATATTAACGACACCTGAAGGGTCCGGAGACACAGACACAACTCCAACTGCTGTACCTGAAATGTCCACAATACCCGAGGGATCAGGAGACATAGAAACTACACCAACATCTATAACTGAAATATTAACGACACCTGAAGGGTCCGGAGATACAGACACAACTCCAACTGCTGTACCTGAAATGTCTACAATACCCGAGGGGTCTGGAGACATAGAAACTACACCAACATCTATAACTGAAATATTAACGACACCTGAAGGGTCCGGAGACACAGACACAACTCCAACTGCTGTACCTGAAATGTCTACAATATCCGAGGGGTCTGGAGACATAGAAACTACGCCCACATCTATAACTGAAATATTAACGACACCTGAAGGGTCCGGAGATACAGACACAACTCCAACTGCTGTACCTGAAATGTCCACAATACCCGAGGGGTCTGGAGACATAGAAACTACACCCACATCTATAACTGAAATATTAACGACACCCGAAGGATCCGGAGATACAGACACAACTCCAACTGCTGCACCTGAAATGTCCACAATACCCGAGGGATCAGGAGACATAGAAACTACACCCACATCTATAACTGAAATATTAACGACACCTGAAGGGTCCGGAGACACAGACACAACTCCAACTGCTGTACCTGAAATGTCCACAATACCCGAGGGGTCTGGAGACATAGAAACTACACCAACATCTATAACTGAAATATTAACGACACCTGAAGGGTCCGGAGATACAGACACAACTCCAACTGCTGTACCTGAAATGTCTACAATATCCGAGGGATCAGGAGACATAGAAACTACGCCCACATCTATAACTGAAATATTAACGACACCTGAAGGGTCCGGAGACACAGACACAACTCCAACTGCTGTACCTGAAATGTCCACAATACCCGAGGGGTCTGGAGACATAGAAACTACACCAACATCTATAACTGAAATATTAACGACACCTCAAGGGTCCGGAGACACAGACACAACTCCAACTGTTGTACCTGAAATGTCCACAATACCCGAGGGGTCTGGAGACATAGAAACAACACCCACATCTATAACTGAAATATTAACGACACCCGAAGAGTCCGGAGACACATACACAACTCCAACTGCTGTACCTGAAATGTCTACAATACCCGAGGGGTCTGGAGACATAGAAACTATGCCCACATCTATAACTGAAATATTAACGACACCTCAAGGGTCCGGAGATACAGACACAACTCCAACTGCTGTACCTGAAATGTCCACAATACCCGAGGGGTCAGGAGACATAGAAACTACACCAACATCTATAACTGAAATATTAACGACACCTCAAGGGTCCGGAGACACAGACACAACTCCAACTGTTGTACCTGAAATGTCCACAATACCCGAGGGGTCTGGAGACATAGAAACAACACCCACATCTATAACTGAAATATTAACGACACCCGAAGAGTCCGGAGACACATACACAACTCCAACTGCTGTACCTGAAATGTCTACAATACCCGAGGGGTCTGGAGACATAGAAACTATGCCCACATCTATAACTGAAATATTAACGACACCTCAAGGGTCCGGAGATACAGACACAACTCCAACTGCCGTACCTGAAATGTCTACAATACCCGAGGGGTCTGGAGACATAGAAACTACACCCACATCTATAACTGAAATATTAACGACACCTGAAGGGTCCGGAGACACAGACACAACTCCAACTGTTGTACCTAAAATGTCCACAATACCCGAGGGATCTGGAGACATAGAAACTACACCCACATCTATAACTGAAATATTAACGACACCTGAAGGGTCCGGAGACACAGACACAACTCCAACTGCCGTACCTGAAATTTCTACAATACCCGAGGGGTCTGGAGACATAGAAACTATGCCCACATCTATAACTGAAATATTAACGACACCTCAAGGGTCCGGAGACACAGACACAACTCCAACTGCCGTACCTGAAATGTCTACAATACCCGAGGGGTCTGGAGACATAGAAACTACGCCAACATCTATAACTGAAATATTAACGACACCTGAAGGGTCCGGAGATACAGACACAACTCCAACTGCTGTACCTGAAATGTCCACAATACCCGAGGGGTCTGGAGACATAGAAACTACACCCACATCTATAACTGAAATATTAACGACACCTGAAGGGTCCGGAGATACAGACACTACTCCAACTGCTGTACCTGAAATGTCTACAATACCCGAGGGGTCTGGAGACATAGAAACTATGCCCACATCTATAACTGAAATATTAACGACACCTGAAGGGTCCGGAGACACAGACACAACTCCAACTGCTGTACCTGAAATGTCCACAATACCCGAGGGGTCTGGAGACATAGAAACTACACCCACATCTATAACTGAAATATTAACGACACCTGAAGGGTCCGGAGACACAGACACAACTCCAACTGCTGTACCTGAAATGTCTACAATATCCGAGGGGTCTGGAGACATAGAAACTATGCCCACATCTATAACTGAAATATTAACGACACCCGAAGGATCCGGAGATACAGACACAACTCCAACTGCTGCACCTGAAATGTCCACAACACCCGAGGGATCAGGAGACATAGAAACTACGCCCACATCTATAACTGAAATATTAACGACACCTGAAGGGTCCGGAGATACAGACACAACTCCAACTGCTGTACCTGAAATGTCCACAATACCTGAGGGGTCTGGAGACATAGAAACTACACCCACATCTATAACTGAAATATTAACGACACCTGAAGGGTCCGGAGACACAGACACAACTCCAACTGCTGTACCTGAAATGTCCACAATACCCGAGGGATCAGGAGACATAGAAACTACACCAACATCTATAACTGAAATATTAACGACACCTGAAGGGTCCGGAGACACAGACACAACTCCAACTGCTGTACCTGAAATGTCTACAATATCCGAGGGGTCTGGAGACATAGAAACTATGCCCACATCTATAACTGAAATATTAACGACACCCGAAGGATCCGGAGATACAGACACAACTCCAACTGCTGTACCTGAAATGTCCACAATACCCGAGGGGTCTGGAGACATAGAAACTACACCCACATCTATAACTGAAATATTAACGACACCCGAAGGATCCGGAGATACAGACACAACTCCAACTGCTGCACCTGAAATGTCCACAATACCCGAGGGATCAGGAGACATAGAAACTACACCCACATCTATAACTGAAATATTAACGACACCTGAAGGGTCCGGAGACACAGACACAACTCCAACTGCTGTACCTGAAATGTCCACAATACCCGAGGGGTCTGGAGACATAGAAACTACACCAACATCTATAACTGAAATATTAACGACACCTCAAGGGTCCGGAGATACAGACACAACTCCAACTGCTGTACCTGAAATGTCTACAATATCCGAGGGATCAGGAGACATAGAAACTACGCCCACATCTATAACTGAAATATTAACGACACCTGAAGGGTCCGGAGACACAGACACAACTCCAACTGCTGTACCTGAAATGTCCACAATACCCGAGGGGTCTGGAGACATAGAAACTATGCCCACATCTATAACTGAAATATTAACGACACCTCAAGGGTCCGGAGATACAGACACAACTCCAACTGCTGTACCTGAAATGTCCACAATACCCGAGGGGTCAGGAGACATAGAAACTACACCAACATCTATAACTGAAATATTAACGACACCTCAAGGGTCCGGAGACACAGACACAACTCCAACTGTTGTACCTGAAATGTCCACAATACCCGAGGGGTCTGGAGACATAGAAACAACACCCACATCTATAACTGAAATATTAACGACACCCGAAGAGTCCGGAGACACATACACAACTCCAACTGCTGTACCTGAAATGTCTACAATACCCGAGGGGTCTGGAGACATAGAAACTATGCCCACATCTATAACTGAAATATTAACGACACCTGAAGAGTTCGGAGATACAGACACTACTCCAACTGCTGTACCTGAAATGTCTACAATACCCGAGGGGTCTGGAGACATAGAAACTACACCCACATCTATAACTGAAATATTAACGACACCTCAAGGGTCCGGAGACACAGACACAACTCCAACTGCCGTACCTGAAATGTCCACAATACCCGAGGGGTCTGGAGACATAGAAACTAAAGCCACATCTGTAACTGAAATTTTAACGACACCTGAAGGGTCCGGAGATACAGACACAACTCCAACTGTTGTACCTGAAATGTCCACAATACCCGTGGGGTCTGGAGACATAGAAACTACGCCCACATCTATAACTGAAATATTAACGACACCTCAAGGGTCCGGAGATACAGACACAACTCCAACTGCTGTACCTGAAATATCCACAATACCCGAGGGGTCTGGAGACATAGAAACTACACCCACATCTATAACTGAAATATTAACGACACCTAAAGGGTCCGGAGACACAGACACAACTCCAACTGCTGTACCTGAAATGTCCACAACACCCGAGGGGTCTGGAGACATAGAAACTACACCCACATCTATAACTGAAATATTAACGACACCTGAAGGGTCCGGAGACACAGACACAACTCCAACTGCTGTACCTGAAATGTCTACAATATCCGAGGGGTCTGGAGACATAGAAACTATGCCCACATCTATAACTGAAATATTAACGACACCCGAAGAGTCCGGAGACACATACACAACTCCAACTGCTGTACTTGAAATGTCTACAATACCCGAGGAGTCTGGAGACATAGAAACTATGCCCACATCTATAACTGAAATATTAACGACACCTCAATGGTCCGGAGATACAGACACAACTCCAACTGCTGTACCTGAAATGTCCACAATACCCGAGGGGTCTGGAGACATAGAAACTACACCCACATCTATAACTGAAATATTAACGACACCTGAAGGGTCCAGAGATACAGACACAACTCCAACTGCTGTACCTGAAATGTCCACAATACCCGAGGGGTCTGGAGACATAGAAACTACACCCACATCTATAACTGAAATATTAACGACACCTGAAGGGTCCGGAGACACAGACACAACTCCAACTGCTGTACCTGAAATGTCCACAACACCCGAGGGATCAGGAGACATAGAAACTACACCCACATCTATAACTGAAATATTAACGACACCTGAAGGGTCCAGAGATACAGACACAACTCCAACTGCTGTACCTGAAATGTCCACAATACCCGAGGGGTCTGGAGACATAGAAACTACACCCACATCTATAACTGAAATATTAACGACACCTCAAGGGTCCGGAGACACAGACACAACTCCAACTGCTGTACCTGAAATGTCTACAATATCCGAGGGGTCTGGAGACATAGAAACTATGCCCACATCTATAACTGAAATATTAACGACACCCGAAGGATCCGGAGATACAGACACAACTCCAACTGCTGTACCTGAAATGTCCACAATACCCGAGGGGTCAGGAGACATAGAAACTACGCCCACATCTATAACTGAAATATTAACGACACCTGAAGGGTCCGGAGACACAGACACAACTCCAACTGCTATACCTGAAATGTCCACAATACCCGAGGGGTCTGGAGACATAGAAACTACACCCACATCTATAACTGAAATATTAACGACACCTGAAGGGTCCGGAGACACAGACACAACTCCAACTGTTGTACCTGAAATGTCCACAATACCCGAGGGGTCTGGAGACATAGAAACAACACCCACATCTATAACTGAAATATTAACGACACCCGAAGAGTCCGGAGACACATACACAACTCCAACTGCTGTACCTGAAATGTCTACAATACCCGAGGGGTCTGGAGACATAGAAACTATGCCCACATCTATAACTGAAATATTAACGACACCTCAAGGGTCCGGAGATACAGACACAACTCCAACTGCCGTACCTGAAATGTCTACAATACCCGAGGGGTCTGGAGACATAGAAACTACACCCACATCTATAACTGAAATATTAACGACACCCGAAGAGTCCGGAGACACAGACACAACTCCAACTGTTGTACCTAAAATGTCCACAATACCCGAGGGATCTGGAGACATAGAAACTACACCCACATCTATAACTGAAATATTAACGACACCTGAAGGGTCCGGAGACACAGACACAACTCCAACTGCCGTACCTGAAATTTCTACAATACCCGAGGGGTCTGGAGACATAGAAACTATGCCCACATCTATAACTGAAATATTAACGACACCTCAAGGGTCCGGAGACACAGACACAACTCCAACTGCCGTACCTGAAATTTCTACAATACCCGAGGGGTCTGGAGACATAGAAACTATGCCCACATCTATAACTGAAATATTAACGACACCTCAAGGGTCCGGAGACACAGACACAACTCCAACTGCCGTACCTGAAATGTCTACAATACCCGAGGGGTCTGGAGACATAGAAACTACGCCAACATCTATAACTGAAATATTAACGACATCTGAAGGGTCCGGAGATACAGACACAACTCCAACTGCTGTACCTGAAATGTCCACAATACCCGAGGGGTCTGGAGACATAGAAACTACACCCACATCTATAACTGAAATATTAACGACACCTGAAGGGTCCGGAGACACAGACACAACTCCAACTGCTGTACCTGAAATGTCCACAATACCCGAGGGGTCTGGAGACATAGAAACTACACCCACATCTATAACTGAAATATTAACGACACCTGAAGGGTCCGGAGACACAGACACAACTCCAACTGCTGTACCTGAAATGTCTACAATATCCGAGGGGTCTGGAGACATAGAAACTATGCCCACATCTATAACTGAAATATTAACGACACCCGAAGGATCCGGAGATACAGACACAACTCCAACTGCCGTACCTGAAATGTCTACAATACCCGAGGGATCAGGAGACATAGAAACTACACCCACATCTATAACTGAAATATTAACGACACCTCAAGGGTCCGGAGACACAGACACAACTCCAACTGTTGTACCTGAAATGTCCACAATACCCGAGGGGTCTGGAGACATAGAAACAACACCCACATCTATAACTGAAATATTAACGACACCCGAAGAGTCCGGAGACACATACACAACTCCAACTGCTGTACCTGAAATGTCTACAATACCCGAGGGGTCTGGAGACATAGAAACTATGCCCACATCTATAACTGAAATATTAACGACACCTCAAGGGTCCGGAGATACAGACACAACTCCAACTGCTGTACCTGAAATGTCCACAATACCCGAGGGGTCTGGAGACATAGAAACAACACCCACATCTATAACTGAAATATTAACGACACCCGAAGAGTCCGGAGACACATACACAACTCCAACTGCTGTACCTGAAATGTCTACAATACCCGAGGGGTCTGGAGACATAGAAACTATGCCCACATCTATAACTGAAATATTAACGACACCTCAAGGGTCCGGAGATACAGACACAACTCCAACTGCCGTACCTGAAATGTCTACAATACCCGAGGGGTCTGGAGACATAGAAACTACACCCACATCTATAACTGAAATATTAACGACACCCGAAGAGTCCGGAGACACAGACACAACTCCAACTGTTGTACCTAAAATGTCCACAATACCCGAGGGATCTGGAGACATAGAAACTACACCCACATCTATAACTGAAATATTAACGACACCTGAAGGGTCCGGAGACACAGACACAACTCCAACTGCCGTACCTGAAATGTCTACAATACCCGAGGGGTCTGGAGACATAGAAACTACGCCAACATCTATAACTGAAATATTAACGACATCTGAAGGGTCCGGAGATACAGACACAACTCCAACTGCTGTACCTGAAATGTCCACAATACCCGAGGGGTCTGGAGACATAGAAACTACACCCACATCTATAACTGAAATATTAACGACACCTGAAGGGTCCGGAGACACAGACACAACTCCAACTGCTGTACCTGAAATGTCTACAATACCCGAGGGGTCTGGAGACATAGAAACTATGCCCACATCTATAACTGAAATATTAACGACACCTGAAGGGTCCGGAGACACAGACACAACTCCAACTGCTGTACCTGAAATGTCCACAATACCCGAGGGGTCTGGAGACATAGAAACTACACCCACATCTATAACTGAAATATTAACGACACCTGAAGGGTCCGGAGACACAGACACAACTCCAACTGCTGTACCTGAAATGTCTACAATATCCGAGGGGTCTGGAGACATAGAAACTATGCCCACATCTATAACTGAAATATTAACGACACCCGAAGGATCCGGAGATACAGACACAACTCCAACTGCTGCACCTGAAATGTCTACAATACCCGAGGGATCAGGAGACATAGAAACTACACCCACATCTATAACTGAAATATTAACGACACCTCAAGGGTCCGGAGACACAGACACAACTCCAACTGTTGTACCTGAAATGTCCACAATACCCGAGGGGTCTGGAGACATAGAAACAACACCCACATCTATAACTGAAATATTAACGACACCCGAAGAGTCCGGAGACACATACACAACTCCAACTGCTGTACCTGAAATGTCTACAATACCCGAGGGGTCTGGAGACATAGAAACTATGCCCACATCTATAACTGAAATATTAACGACACCTCAAGGGTCCGGAGATACAGACACAACTCCAACTGCTGTACCTGAAATGTCCACAATACCCGAGGGGTCAGGAGACATAGAAACTACACCAACATCTATAACTGAAATATTAACGACACCTCAAGGGTCCGGAGACACAGACACAACTCCAACTGTTGTACCTGAAATGTCCACAATACCCGAGGGGTCTGGAGACATAGAAACAACACCCACATCTATAACTGAAATATTAACGACACCCGAAGAGTCCGGAGACACATACACAACTCCAACTGCTGTACCTGAAATGTCTACAATACCCGAGGGGTCTGGAGACATAGAAACTATGCCCACATCTATAACTGAAATATTAACGACACCTCAAGGGTCCGGAGATACAGACACAACTCCAACTGCCGTACCTGAAATGTCTACAATACCCGAGGGGTCTGGAGACATAGAAACTACACCCACATCTATAACTGAAATATTAACGACACCCGAAGAGTCCGGAGACACAGACACAACTCCAACTGTTGTACCTAAAATGTCCACAATACCCGAGGGATCTGGAGACATAGAAACTACACCCACATCTATAACTGAAATATTAACGACACCTGAAGGGTCCGGAGACACAGACACAACTCCAACTGCCGTACCTGAAATTTCTACAATACCCGAGGGGTCTGGAGACATAGAAACTATGCCCACATCTATAACTGAAATATTAACGACACCTCAAGGGTCCGGAGACACAGACACAACTCCAACTGCCGTACCTGAAATGTCTACAATACCCGAGGGGTCTGGAGACATAGAAACTACGCCAACATCTATAACTGAAATATTAACGACATCTGAAGGGTCCGGAGATACAGACACAACTCCAACTGCTGTACCTGAAATGTCCACAATACCCGAGGGGTCTGGAGACATAGAAACTATGCCCACATCTATAACTGAAATATTAACGACACCTGAAGGGTCCAGAGATACAGACACAACTCCAACTGCTGTACCTGAAATGTCCACAATACCCGAGGGGTCTGGAGACATAGAAACTACACCCACATCTATAACTGAAATATTAACGACACCTGAAGGATCCGGAGATACAGACACAACTCCAACTGCCGTACCTGAAATGTCTACAATACCCGAGGGGTCTGGAGACATAGAAACTATGCCCACATCTATAACTGAAATATTAACGACACCTGAAGGGTCCGGAGACACAGACACAACTCCAACTGCTGTACCTGAAATGTCCACAATACCCGAGGGGTCTGGAGACATAGAAACTACACCCACATCTATAACTGAAATATTAACGACACCTGAAGGGTCCGGAGACACAGACACAACTCCAACTGCTGTACCTGAAATGTCTACAATATCCGAGGGGTCTGGAGACATAGAAACTATGCCCACATCTATAACTGAAATATTAACGACACCCGAAGGATCCGGAGACACAGACACAACTCCAACTGCTGTACCTGAAATGTCCACAATACCCGAGGGGTCTGGAGACATAGAAACTATGCCCACATCTATAACTGAAATATTAACGACACCTGAAGGGTCCAGAGATACAGACACAACTCCAACTGCTGTACCTGAAATGTCCACAATACCCGAGGGGTCTGGAGACATAGAAACTACACCCACATCTATAACTGAAATATTAACGACACCTGAAGGATCCGGAGATACAGACACAACTCCAACTGCCGTACCTGAAATGTCTACAATACCCGAGGGGTCTGGAGACATAGAAACTATGCCCACATCTATAACTGAAATATTAACGACACCTGAAGGGTCCGGAGACACAGACACAACTCCAACTGCTGTACCTGAAATGTCCACAATACCCGAGGGGTCTGGAGACATAGAAACTACACCCACATCTATAACTGAAATATTAACGACACCTGAAGGGTCCGGAGACACAGACACAACTCCAACTGCTGTACCTGAAATGTCTACAATATCCGAGGGGTCTGGAGACATAGAAACTATGCCCACATCTATAACTGAAATATTAACGACACCCGAAGGATCCGGAGATACAGACACAACTCCAACTGCTGTACCTGAAATGTCCACAATACCCGAGGGATCAGGAGACATAGAAACTACGCCCACATCTATAACTGAAATATTAACGACACCTGAAGGGTCCGGAGACACAGACACAACTCCAACTGCTGTACCTGAAATGTCTACAATATCCGAGGGGTCTGGAGACATAGAAACTATGCCCACATCTATAACTGAAATATTAACGACACCCGAAGGATCCGGAGATACAGACACAACTCCAACTGCTGTACCTGAAATGTCCACAATACCCGAGGGGTCTGGAGACATAGAAACTACACCCACATCTATAACTGAAATATTAACGACACCCGAAGGATCCGGAGATACAGACACAACTCCAACTGCTGCACCTGAAATGTCCACAATACCCGAGGGATCAGGAGACATAGAAACTACACCCACATCTATAACTGAAATATTAACGACACCTGAAGGGTCCGGAGACACAGACACAACTCCAACTGCTGTACCTGAAATGTCCACAATACCCGAGGGGTCTGGAGACATAGAAACTACACCCACATCTATAACTGAAATATTAACGACACCTGAAGGGTCCGGAGATACAGACATAACTCCAACTGCTGTACCTGAAATGTCCACAATACCCGAGGGATCTGGAGACATAGAAACTACGCCCACATCTATAACTGAAATATTAACGACACCCGAAGAGTCCGGAGATACAGACACAACTCCAACTGCTGTACCTGAAATGTCCACAATACCCGAGGGGTCTGGAGACATAGAAACTACACCAACATCTATAACTGAAATATTAACGACACCTCAAGGGTCCGGAGATACAGACACAACTCCAACTGCTGTACCTGAAATGTCTACAATATCCGAGGGATCAGGAGACATAGAAACTACGCCCACATCTATAACTGAAATATTAACGACACCTGAAGGGTCCGGAGACACAGACACAACTCCAACTGCTGTACCTGAAATGTCCACAATACCCGAGGGGTCTGGAGACATAGAAACTATGCCCACATCTATAACTGAAATATTAACGACACCTCAAGGGTCTGGAGATACAGACACAACTCCAACTGCTGTACCTGAAATGTCCACAATACCCGAGGGGTCAGGAGACATAGAAACTACACCCACATCTATAACTGAAATATTAACGACACCTCAAGGGTCCGGAGACACAGACACAACTCCAACTGTTGTACCTGAAATGTCCACAATACCCGAGGGGTCTGGAGACATAGAAACAACACCCACATCTATAACTGAAATATTAACGACACCCGAAGGGTCCGGAGACACAGACACAACTCCAACTGCTGTACCTGAAATGTCCACAATACCCGAGGGGTCAGGAGACATAGAAACTACACCAACATCTATAACTGAAATATTAACGACACCTCAAGGGTCCGGAGACACAGACACAACTCCAACTGTTGTACCTGAAATGTCCACAATACCCGAGGGGTCTGGAGACATAGAAACAACACCCACATCTATAACTGAAATATTAACGACACCCGAAGAGTCCGGAGACACATACACAACTCCAACTGCTGTACCTGAAATGTCTACAATACCCGAGGGGTCTGGAGACATAGAAACTATGCCCACATCTATAACTGAAATATTAACGACACCTGAAGAGTTCGGAGATACAGACACTACTCCAACTGCTGTACCTGAAATGTCTACAATACCCGAGGGGTCTGGAGACATAGAAACTACACCCACATCTATAACTGAAATATTAACGACACCTCAAGGGTCCGGAGACACAAACACAACTCCAACTGCCGTACCTGAAATGTCCACAATACCCGAGGGGTCTGGAGACATAGAAACTACGCCAACATCTATAACTGAAATATTAACGACACCTGAAGGGTCCGGAGACACAGACACAACTTCAACCGCTGTACCTGAAATGTCCACAATACCCGAGGGGTCTGGAGACATAGAAACTACACCCACATCTATAACTGAAATATTAACGACACCTGAAGGGTCCGGAGATACAGACACAACTCCAACTGCTGTACCTGAAATGTCCACAACACCCCAGGGATCTGGAGACATAGAAACTACACCCACATCTGTAACTGAAATATTAACGACACCTGAAGGGTCCGGAGATACAGACACAACTCCAACTGCTGTACCTGAAATGTCTACAATACCCGAGGGGTCTGGAGACATAGAAACTAAAGCCACATCTGTAACTGAAATTTTAACGACACCTGAAGGGTCCGGAGATACAGACACAACTCCAACTGTTGTACCTGAAATGTCCACAATACCCGAGGGGTCTGGAGACATAGAAACTACGCCCACATCTATAACTGAAATATTAACGACACCTCAAGGGTCCGGAGATACAGACACAACTCAAACTGCTGTACCTGAAATGTCTACAATACCCGAGGGGTCAGGAGACATAGAAACTACGCCAACATCTATAACTGAAATATTAACGACACCTGAAGGGTCCGGAGACACAGACACAACTCCAACTGCCGTACCTGAAATTTCTACAATACCTGAGGGGTCTGGAGACATAGAAACTATGCCCACATCTATAACTGAAATATTAACGACACCTGAAGGGTCCGGAGATACAGACACAACTCCAACTGCCGTACCTGAAATGTCTACAATACCCGAGGGGTCTGGAGACATAGAAACTACGCCAACATCTATAACTGAAATATTAACGACATCTGAAGGGTCCGGAGATACAGACACAACTCCAACTGCTGTACCTGAAATGTCCACAATACACGAGGGATCTGGAGACATAGAAACTACACCAACATCTATAACTGAAATATTAACGACACCTGAAGGGTCCGGAGACACAGACACAACTCCAACTGCTGTACCTGAAATGTCTACAATACCCGAGGGGTCTGGAGACATAGAAACTATGCCCACATCTATAACTGAAATATTAACGACACCTCAAGGGTCCAGAGATACAGACACAACTCCAACTGCTGTACCTGAAATGTCCACAATACCCGAGGGGTCTGGAGACATAGAAACTACACCCACATCTATAACTGAAATATTAACGACACCTGAAGGGTCCGGAGATACAGACACAACTCCAACTGCTGTACCTGAAATGTCCACAATACCCGAGGGGTCTGGAGACATAGAAACTACACCCACATCTATAACTGAAATATTAACGACACCTCAAGGGTCCGGAGATACAGACACAACTCCAACTGCTGTACCTGAAATGTCCACAATACCCGAGGGGTCTGGAGACATAGAAACTACACCCACATCTATAACTGAAATATTAACGACACCTGAAGGGTCCGGAGATACAGACACAACTCCAACTGCTGTACCTGAAATGTCCACAATACCCGAGGGGTCTGGAGACATAGAAACTACACCCACATCTATAACTGAAATATTAACGACACCTCAAGGGTCCGGAGATACAGACACAACTCCAACTGCTGTACCTGAAATGTCCACAATACCCGAGGGATCAGAAAACATAGAGACTACACCCACATCTATAACGGAAATATTAACGACACCTGAAGGGTCCGGAGACACAGACACAACTTCAACCGCTGTACCTGAAATGTCCACAATACCCGAGGGGTCTGGAGACATAGAAACTACACCCACATCTATAACTGAAATATTAACGACACCTGAAGGGTCCGGAGATACAGACACAACTCCAACTGCTGTACCTGAAATGTCCACAATACCAGAGGGGTCTGGAGACATAGAAACTACACCCACATCTATAACTGAAATATTAACGACACCCGAAGAGTCCGGAGACACAGACACAACTCCAACTGCTGTACCTGAAATGTCTACAATACCCGAGGGGTCTGGAGACATAGAAACTACGCCCACATCTATAACTGAAATATTAACGACACCTCAAGGGTCCGGAGATACAGACACAACTCCAACTGCTGTACCTGAAATGTCCACAATACCCGAGGGGTCTGGAGACATAGAAACTACACCCACATCTATAACTGAAATATTAACGACACCTGAAGGGTCCGGAGATACAGACACAACTCCAACTGCTGTACCTGAAATGTCTACAATACCCGAGGGATCAGGAGACATAGAAACTACACCCACATCTATAACTGAAATATTAACGACACCTGAAGGGTCCGGAGATATAGACACAACTCCAACTGCTGTACCTGAAATGTCCACAATACCCGAGGGGTCTGGAGACATAGAAACTATGCCCACATCTATAACTGAAATATTAACGACACCTCAAGTGTCAGGAGACACAGACACAACTCCAACTGCTGTACCTGAAATGTCCACAATACCAGAGGGGTCTGGAGACATAGAAACTACACCCACATCTATAACTGAAATATTAACGACACCCGAAGAGTCCGGAGACACAGACACAACTCCAACTGCTGTACCTGAAATGTCTACAATACCCGAGGGGTCTGGAGACATAGAAACTACGCCCACATCTATAACTGAAATATTAACGACACCTCAAGGGTCCGGAGATACAGACACAACTCCAACTGCTGTACCTGAAATGTCCACAATACCCGAGGGATCTGGAGACATAGAAACTACACCCACATCTATAACTGAAATATTAACGACACCTGAAGGGTCCGGAGATACAGACACAACTCCAACTGCTGTACCTGAAATGTCTACAATACCCGAGGGATCAGGAGACATAGAAACTACACCCACATCTATAACTGAAATATTAACGACACCCGAAGGATCCAGAGACACAGATACAAATCCAACTGCTGTACCGGAAATGTCCACAATACCCGAGGGGTCTGGAGACATAGAAACAACAATCACATCTATAACTGAAATATTAACGACATCTGAAGGGTCCAGAGACACAGACACAACTCCAACTGCTGTACCGGAAATGTCCACAATACCCGAGGGGTCTGGAGACATAGAAACTACGCCAACATCTATAACTGAAATATTAACGACATCTGAAGGGTCCGGAGATACAGACACAACTCCAACTGCTGTACCTGAAATGTCCACAATACCCGAGGGGTCTGGAGACATAGAAACTACACCCACATCTATAACTGAAATATTAACGACACCTGAAGGGTCCGGAGACACAGACACAACTCCAACTGCTGTACCTGAAATGTCCACAATACCCGAGGGGTCTGGAGACATAGAAACTACACCCACATCTATAACTGAAATATTAACGACACCTGAAGGGTCCGGAGACACAGACACAACTCCAACTGCTGTACCTGAAATGTCTACAATATCCGAGGGGTCTGGAGACATAGAAACTATGCCCACATCTATAACTGAAATATTAACGACACCCGAAGGATCCGGAGATACAGACACAACTCCAACTGCCGTACCTGAAATGTCTACAATACCCGAGGGATCAGGAGACATAGAAACTACACCCACATCTATAACTGAAATATTAACGACACCTCAAGGGTCCGGAGACACAGACACAACTCCAACTGTTGTACCTGAAATGTCCACAATACCCGAGGGGTCTGGAGACATAGAAACAACACCCACATCTATAACTGAAATATTAACGACACCCGAAGAGTCCGGAGACACATACACAACTCCAACTGCTGTACCTGAAATGTCTACAATACCCGAGGGGTCTGGAGACATAGAAACTATGCCCACATCTATAACTGAAATATTAACGACACCTCAAGGGTCCGGAGATACAGACACAACTCCAACTGCTGTACCTGAAATGTCCACAATACCCGAGGGGTCTGGAGACATAGAAACAACACCCACATCTATAACTGAAATATTAACGACACCCGAAGAGTCCGGAGACACATACACAACTCCAACTGCTGTACCTGAAATGTCTACAATACCCGAGGGGTCTGGAGACATAGAAACTATGCCCACATCTATAACTGAAATATTAACGACACCTCAAGGGTCCGGAGATACAGACACAACTCCAACTGCCGTACCTGAAATGTCTACAATACCCGAGGGGTCTGGAGACATAGAAACTACACCCACATCTATAACTGAAATATTAACGACACCCGAAGAGTCCGGAGACACAGACACAACTCCAACTGTTGTACCTAAAATGTCCACAATACCCGAGGGATCTGGAGACATAGAAACTACACCCACATCTATAACTGAAATATTAACGACACCTGAAGGGTCCGGAGACACAGACACAACTCCAACTGCCGTACCTGAAATGTCTACAATACCCGAGGGGTCTGGAGACATAGAAACTACGCCAACATCTATAACTGAAATATTAACGACATCTGAAGGGTCCGGAGATACAGACACAACTCCAACTGCTGTACCTGAAATGTCCACAATACCCGAGGGGTCTGGAGACATAGAAACTACACCCACATCTATAACTGAAATATTAACGACACCTGAAGGGTCCGGAGACACAGACACAACTCCAACTGCTGTACCTGAAATGTCTACAATACCCGAGGGGTCTGGAGACATAGAAACTATGCCCACATCTATAACTGAAATATTAACGACACCTGAAGGGTCCGGAGACACAGACACAACTCCAACTGCTGTACCTGAAATGTCCACAATACCCGAGGGGTCTGGAGACATAGAAACTACACCCACATCTATAACTGAAATATTAACGACACCTGAAGGGTCCGGAGACACAGACACAACTCCAACTGCTGTACCTGAAATGTCTACAATATCCGAGGGGTCTGGAGACATAGAAACTATGCCCACATCTATAACTGAAATATTAACGACACCCGAAGGATCCGGAGATACAGACACAACTCCAACTGCTGCACCTGAAATGTCTACAATACCCGAGGGATCAGGAGACATAGAAACTACACCCACATCTATAACTGAAATATTAACGACACCTCAAGGGTCCGGAGACACAGACACAACTCCAACTGTTGTACCTGAAATGTCCACAATACCCGAGGGGTCTGGAGACATAGAAACAACACCCACATCTATAACTGAAATATTAACGACACCCGAAGAGTCCGGAGACACATACACAACTCCAACTGCTGTACCTGAAATGTCTACAATACCCGAGGGGTCTGGAGACATAGAAACTATGCCCACATCTATAACTGAAATATTAACGACACCTCAAGGGTCCGGAGATACAGACACAACTCCAACTGCTGTACCTGAAATGTCCACAATACCCGAGGGGTCAGGAGACATAGAAACTACACCAACATCTATAACTGAAATATTAACGACACCTCAAGGGTCCGGAGACACAGACACAACTCCAACTGTTGTACCTGAAATGTCCACAATACCCGAGGGGTCTGGAGACATAGAAACAACACCCACATCTATAACTGAAATATTAACGACACCCGAAGAGTCCGGAGACACATACACAACTCCAACTGCTGTACCTGAAATGTCTACAATACCCGAGGGGTCTGGAGACATAGAAACTATGCCCACATCTATAACTGAAATATTAACGACACCTCAAGGGTCCGGAGATACAGACACAACTCCAACTGCCGTACCTGAAATGTCTACAATACCCGAGGGGTCTGGAGACATAGAAACTACACCCACATCTATAACTGAAATATTAACGACACCCGAAGAGTCCGGAGACACAGACACAACTCCAACTGTTGTACCTAAAATGTCCACAATACCCGAGGGATCTGGAGACATAGAAACTACACCCACATCTATAACTGAAATATTAACGACACCTGAAGGGTCCGGAGACACAGACACAACTCCAACTGCCGTACCTGAAATTTCTACAATACCCGAGGGGTCTGGAGACATAGAAACTATGCCCACATCTATAACTGAAATATTAACGACACCTCAAGGGTCCGGAGACACAGACACAACTCCAACTGCCGTACCTGAAATGTCTACAATACCCGAGGGGTCTGGAGACATAGAAACTACGCCAACATCTATAACTGAAATATTAACGACATCTGAAGGGTCCGGAGATACAGACACAACTCCAACTGCTGTACCTGAAATGTCCACAATACCCGAGGGGTCTGGAGACATAGAAACTATGCCCACATCTATAACTGAAATATTAACGACACCTGAAGGGTCCAGAGATACAGACACAACTCCAACTGCTGTACCTGAAATGTCCACAATACCCGAGGGGTCTGGAGACATAGAAACTACACCCACATCTATAACTGAAATATTAACGACACCTGAAGGATCCGGAGATACAGACACAACTCCAACTGCCGTACCTGAAATGTCTACAATACCCGAGGGGTCTGGAGACATAGAAACTATGCCCACATCTATAACTGAAATATTAACGACACCTGAAGGGTCCGGAGACACAGACACAACTCCAACTGCTGTACCTGAAATGTCCACAATACCCGAGGGGTCTGGAGACATAGAAACTACACCCACATCTATAACTGAAATATTAACGACACCTGAAGGGTCCGGAGACACAGACACAACTCCAACTGCTGTACCTGAAATGTCTACAATATCCGAGGGGTCTGGAGACATAGAAACTATGCCCACATCTATAACTGAAATATTAACGACACCCGAAGGATCCGGAGACACAGACACAACTCCAACTGCTGTACCTGAAATGTCCACAATACCCGAGGGGTCTGGAGACATAGAAACTATGCCCACATCTATAACTGAAATATTAACGACACCTGAAGGGTCCAGAGATACAGACACAACTCCAACTGCTGTACCTGAAATGTCCACAATACCCGAGGGGTCTGGAGACATAGAAACTACACCCACATCTATAACTGAAATATTAACGACACCTGAAGGATCCGGAGATACAGACACAACTCCAACTGCCGTACCTGAAATGTCTACAATACCCGAGGGGTCTGGAGACATAGAAACTATGCCCACATCTATAACTGAAATATTAACGACACCTGAAGGGTCCGGAGACACAGACACAACTCCAACTGCTGTACCTGAAATGTCCACAATACCCGAGGGGTCTGGAGACATAGAAACTACACCCACATCTATAACTGAAATATTAACGACACCTGAAGGGTCCGGAGACACAGACACAACTCCAACTGCTGTACCTGAAATGTCTACAATATCCGAGGGGTCTGGAGACATAGAAACTATGCCCACATCTATAACTGAAATATTAACGACACCCGAAGGATCCGGAGATACAGACACAACTCCAACTGCTGTACCTGAAATGTCCACAATACCCGAGGGATCAGGAGACATAGAAACTACGCCCACATCTATAACTGAAATATTAACGACACCTGAAGGGTCCGGAGACACAGACACAACTCCAACTGCTGTACCTGAAATGTCTACAATATCCGAGGGGTCTGGAGACATAGAAACTATGCCCACATCTATAACTGAAATATTAACGACACCCGAAGGATCCGGAGATACAGACACAACTCCAACTGCTGTACCTGAAATGTCCACAATACCCGAGGGGTCTGGAGACATAGAAACTACACCCACATCTATAACTGAAATATTAACGACACCCGAAGGATCCGGAGATACAGACACAACTCCAACTGCTGCACCTGAAATGTCCACAATACCCGAGGGATCAGGAGACATAGAAACTACACCCACATCTATAACTGAAATATTAACGACACCTGAAGGGTCCGGAGACACAGACACAACTCCAACTGCTGTACCTGAAATGTCCACAATACCCGAGGGGTCTGGAGACATAGAAACTACACCCACATCTATAACTGAAATATTAACGACACCTGAAGGGTCCGGAGATACAGACATAACTCCAACTGCTGTACCTGAAATGTCCACAATACCCGAGGGATCTGGAGACATAGAAACTACGCCCACATCTATAACTGAAATATTAACGACACCCGAAGAGTCCGGAGATACAGACACAACTCCAACTGCTGTACCTGAAATGTCCACAATACCCGAGGGGTCTGGAGACATAGAAACTACACCAACATCTATAACTGAAATATTAACGACACCTCAAGGGTCCGGAGATACAGACACAACTCCAACTGCTGTACCTGAAATGTCTACAATATCCGAGGGATCAGGAGACATAGAAACTACGCCCACATCTATAACTGAAATATTAACGACACCTGAAGGGTCCGGAGACACAGACACAACTCCAACTGCTGTACCTGAAATGTCCACAATACCCGAGGGGTCTGGAGACATAGAAACTATGCCCACATCTATAACTGAAATATTAACGACACCTCAAGGGTCTGGAGATACAGACACAACTCCAACTGCTGTACCTGAAATGTCCACAATACCCGAGGGGTCAGGAGACATAGAAACTACACCCACATCTATAACTGAAATATTAACGACACCTCAAGGGTCCGGAGACACAGACACAACTCCAACTGTTGTACCTGAAATGTCCACAATACCCGAGGGGTCTGGAGACATAGAAACAACACCCACATCTATAACTGAAATATTAACGACACCCGAAGGGTCCGGAGACACAGACACAACTCCAACTGCTGTACCTGAAATGTCCACAATACCCGAGGGGTCAGGAGACATAGAAACTACACCAACATCTATAACTGAAATATTAACGACACCTCAAGGGTCCGGAGACACAGACACAACTCCAACTGTTGTACCTGAAATGTCCACAATACCCGAGGGGTCTGGAGACATAGAAACAACACCCACATCTATAACTGAAATATTAACGACACCCGAAGAGTCCGGAGACACATACACAACTCCAACTGCTGTACCTGAAATGTCTACAATACCCGAGGGGTCTGGAGACATAGAAACTATGCCCACATCTATAACTGAAATATTAACGACACCTGAAGAGTTCGGAGATACAGACACTACTCCAACTGCTGTACCTGAAATGTCTACAATACCCGAGGGGTCTGGAGACATAGAAACTACACCCACATCTATAACTGAAATATTAACGACACCTCAAGGGTCCGGAGACACAAACACAACTCCAACTGCCGTACCTGAAATGTCCACAATACCCGAGGGGTCTGGAGACATAGAAACTACGCCAACATCTATAACTGAAATATTAACGACACCTGAAGGGTCCGGAGACACAGACACAACTTCAACCGCTGTACCTGAAATGTCCACAATACCCGAGGGGTCTGGAGACATAGAAACTACACCCACATCTATAACTGAAATATTAACGACACCTGAAGGGTCCGGAGATACAGACACAACTCCAACTGCTGTACCTGAAATGTCCACAACACCCCAGGGATCTGGAGACATAGAAACTACACCCACATCTGTAACTGAAATATTAACGACACCTGAAGGGTCCGGAGATACAGACACAACTCCAACTGCTGTACCTGAAATGTCTACAATACCCGAGGGGTCTGGAGACATAGAAACTAAAGCCACATCTGTAACTGAAATTTTAACGACACCTGAAGGGTCCGGAGATACAGACACAACTCCAACTGTTGTACCTGAAATGTCCACAATACCCGAGGGGTCTGGAGACATAGAAACTACGCCCACATCTATAACTGAAATATTAACGACACCTCAAGGGTCCGGAGATACAGACACAACTCAAACTGCTGTACCTGAAATGTCTACAATACCCGAGGGGTCAGGAGACATAGAAACTACGCCAACATCTATAACTGAAATATTAACGACACCTGAAGGGTCCGGAGACACAGACACAACTCCAACTGCCGTACCTGAAATTTCTACAATACCTGAGGGGTCTGGAGACATAGAAACTATGCCCACATCTATAACTGAAATATTAACGACACCTGAAGGGTCCGGAGATACAGACACAACTCCAACTGCCGTACCTGAAATGTCTACAATACCCGAGGGGTCTGGAGACATAGAAACTACGCCAACATCTATAACTGAAATATTAACGACATCTGAAGGGTCCGGAGATACAGACACAACTCCAACTGCTGTACCTGAAATGTCCACAATACACGAGGGATCTGGAGACATAGAAACTACACCAACATCTATAACTGAAATATTAACGACACCTGAAGGGTCCGGAGACACAGACACAACTCCAACTGCTGTACCTGAAATGTCTACAATACCCGAGGGGTCTGGAGACATAGAAACTATGCCCACATCTATAACTGAAATATTAACGACACCTCAAGGGTCCAGAGATACAGACACAACTCCAACTGCTGTACCTGAAATGTCCACAATACCCGAGGGGTCTGGAGACATAGAAACTACACCCACATCTATAACTGAAATATTAACGACACCTGAAGGGTCCGGAGATACAGACACAACTCCAACTGCTGTACCTGAAATGTCCACAATACCCGAGGGGTCTGGAGACATAGAAACTACACCCACATCTATAACTGAAATATTAACGACACCTCAAGGGTCCGGAGATACAGACACAACTCCAACTGCTGTACCTGAAATGTCCACAATACCCGAGGGGTCTGGAGACATAGAAACTACACCCACATCTATAACTGAAATATTAACGACACCTGAAGGGTCCGGAGATACAGACACAACTCCAACTGCTGTACCTGAAATGTCCACAATACCCGAGGGGTCTGGAGACATAGAAACTACACCCACATCTATAACTGAAATATTAACGACACCTCAAGGGTCCGGAGATACAGACACAACTCCAACTGCTGTACCTGAAATGTCCACAATACCCGAGGGATCAGAAAACATAGAGACTACACCCACATCTATAACGGAAATATTAACGACACCTGAAGGGTCCGGAGACACAGACACAACTTCAACCGCTGTACCTGAAATGTCCACAATACCCGAGGGGTCTGGAGACATAGAAACTACACCCACATCTATAACTGAAATATTAACGACACCTGAAGGGTCCGGAGATACAGACACAACTCCAACTGCTGTACCTGAAATGTCCACAATACCAGAGGGGTCTGGAGACATAGAAACTACACCCACATCTATAACTGAAATATTAACGACACCCGAAGAGTCCGGAGACACAGACACAACTCCAACTGCTGTACCTGAAATGTCTACAATACCCGAGGGGTCTGGAGACATAGAAACTACGCCCACATCTATAACTGAAATATTAACGACACCTCAAGGGTCCGGAGATACAGACACAACTCCAACTGCTGTACCTGAAATGTCCACAATACCCGAGGGGTCTGGAGACATAGAAACTACACCCACATCTATAACTGAAATATTAACGACACCTGAAGGGTCCGGAGATACAGACACAACTCCAACTGCTGTACCTGAAATGTCTACAATACCCGAGGGATCAGGAGACATAGAAACTACACCCACATCTATAACTGAAATATTAACGACACCTGAAGGGTCCGGAGATATAGACACAACTCCAACTGCTGTACCTGAAATGTCCACAATACCCGAGGGGTCTGGAGACATAGAAACTATGCCCACATCTATAACTGAAATATTAACGACACCTCAAGTGTCAGGAGACACAGACACAACTCCAACTGCTGTACCTGAAATGTCCACAATACCAGAGGGGTCTGGAGACATAGAAACTACACCCACATCTATAACTGAAATATTAACGACACCCGAAGAGTCCGGAGACACAGACACAACTCCAACTGCTGTACCTGAAATGTCTACAATACCCGAGGGGTCTGGAGACATAGAAACTACGCCCACATCTATAACTGAAATATTAACGACACCTCAAGGGTCCGGAGATACAGACACAACTCCAACTGCTGTACCTGAAATGTCCACAATACCCGAGGGATCTGGAGACATAGAAACTACACCCACATCTATAACTGAAATATTAACGACACCTGAAGGGTCCGGAGATACAGACACAACTCCAACTGCTGTACCTGAAATGTCTACAATACCCGAGGGATCAGGAGACATAGAAACTACACCCACATCTATAACTGAAATATTAACGACACGTGAAGGGTCTGGAGATACAGACACAACTCCAACTGCTGTACCTGAAATGTCTACAACACCCGAGGGATCAGGAGACATAGAAACTACACCCACATCTATAACTGAAATATTAACGACACCCGAAGGATCCAGAGACACAGATACAAATCCAACTGCTGTACCGGAAATGTCCACAATACCCGAGGGGTCTGGAGACATAGAAACAACAATCACATCTATAACTGAAATATTAACGACATCTGAAGGGTCCAGAGACACAGACACAACTCCAACTGCTGTACCGGAAATGTCCACAATACCCGAGGGGTCTGGAGATATAGAAACAACACCCTCATATATGACTAAAATATTAACGACACTTGAGGTTTCTGGAGACACAGACACAACTTCAACTGCTGTACCTGAATTTTCATCAATACCGGAAGTGTCCGGAGACATAGAAAGTACTCCATCTGTTGTAACTGAAATATTCACAACACATAAAGGTTCTGGAGACACTGAAACAACTCCAACTTCTTTACCTGAAATTTCCACAATACCCGAGGGATCAGGAGACATAGAAACTACACCCACATCTATAACTGAAATATTAACGACACCTGAGCGGTCTAGAGACACTGAAACTACTCCAACTGCTGTACCTGAATTATCTACAATACCTGAGGGAACTGGATACATAAAAACAACTACAACTGCTTTTCCTGAAATATCGACAACACCTGAGAGGTCTGGAGAAATAGAAACAACTCCAACTCCTGTACCTGAAATTTCTCCAACATTTGAGGGGTCTGGAGACAAAGAACCTACACCCACATCTGTAACTGAAATAGTCACAACACCTGATGGATCTATAGATACCGATACAACTCCAACTGCTGTACCCGAATTGCCAACAATACCGGAAGGGTCTGGAGACATAGAAACAACTTCAACTGCTGCACCTGAATTTTCTACAATATTTGAGGGAACTGGAAACATAAAAACAACTCCAACTGCTTTTCTTGAAATATCCACATCACCTGAGAGGTCTGGAGACCTAGAAACAACTCCAACTCCTGTACCTGAAATATCCACAACTGAGGGGTCTGTAGACCTAGAAACAGCACCCACATCTATAACTGAAATATTAACAACTCCTGAAGGGTCTGGAGACATAAAAACAACTCAAGCTGCTGTATCTCAAATATCCACAACACCTGAGGAATCAGGAGACCTAGAAACAACATCAACTGCTTTACCTGAAATATCCCCAACTCCGGAGGGTTCTACACACATAGAAACTACACCCACATCTCTAACTGAAATATTAACGAAAACTGAGGTTTCGAGAAACACTAAAACAACTACAACTGATATTCCTCAATTTTCCACAATAACGGAAGGGCTTGGAGATATAAAAACAACTCTAACTGCTGTACCTGAAATATTCCCAACACATGAGGGGTCCGGAGACATAGAAACAGCAAGAACATCTGTACCTGAAATATTCACAAAACCTGAAGGTACTGGACAAACTGAAAAAAATCCAACTGCTTTACCTGAATTTTCTACAATACCGGAAGGGTCTGTAGACCTAGAAACAACACAAATATTTGTAACTGAAATATTAACGACACCTGAAGGTTATGGAGACACTAAAACTATTCCCACCGTTTTACCTGAAATATCCACAACAGGTAAAAACCTAGAAACCACTTCAACTAGAGACATAAAAACAACACTGACATATATAACTGAAATATTTACACCTGAAGGGTCTAGAGACACTGAAACAACTCCTACTCCAACATTAGTATCGGACACATTAACAACAGCTAAAGGTTCTGAAGACAGTGAAACACTACCACCTTTAATAACTGAAACATCACAAATAGTTACCGAAATACACACAAGACATGAAAGTACTGAAAATACTGAAAAAACACCCTTGTCATCCACTGAAACTCACACAACACCTGAAGGTTCAGAAGTCAAACATACAACAACCAGAGTAATCACTAAAATATATACCTCAGAAAACACTGAAAAAATTGCCCAAACCACTATTGATTTCCACACCACCCGTGAAGGTCCTACAGAACCTGGGGCTACATCATCGCCAAATACTGGATTTATTACAACAGGAGTCTCTGAAGGTTCTAAGTCCACTTATCAAACAGTCGCCCATAGAGTCACAACACCAGCAGTAAGTGTCTCTTCATCGAAAACAGTCAAAGTAACTCATACTTCTGGAGTTACCAATGAAATTGGTCAAACAGAAGGATCACCTGAAACTTCGACAAAACTACATCCAACAGTGCAATTAACCGAGGAGGCCTACAGAACTGGGACAATATCTACAGTTTTGTATACTACGCATTATGTTTCTGGAGAAAGATCTACCATCCAATTATCTTCTACAGAAAATGCCACAACACCCACAAAAATAACTACAAATGTTCGCACAACAAGTGACTTACCAAGATCATTTGTCACGACACCTCAAGGATCAACTCTAAGTTCCTCTACGGAATCTTTTACTAATGTGAACACTGTGGAATTTCAGTCTTCAACCGTCACAATGGTACCAACAATGGAAACGACAAATGGATCTACGGATGAAGAACTTCAAACAACCGGACCACTGATTACAACAGGAGGTTATGGAAAAATGTCATCTATATCAAACTCACCTTTGGAGACTGAGAACACAACATTGGTCACACCATTTCCAGTAACTAATCCTTTATCAACCTTCCCATCAACACATGTGTCCAAATCAACTGAGCCTTCAACCAGAATACTGCCAGTCACGCAATATCTTTCTACAGAGACTTCTACCTCAACAAAACTACAAACTACAGAAACTCTGTCTTCAAAACCCTCAAACTTGACATCACTAACCACCATTTCTCCATTTACAGTGCCTATTTCTACTATAAATACAACAGCAGTGGTGAGGACTCCAGCCACAACTCCAACTACTACTCCAACAACAACAACAACAACAACATCTCCAACCAGCACTCCAACCACAATTCAAACAACAACTCAAACCCCTAACCCAACCACTACTATAACCACCACTTCAACCATTACTCCAACAAATCCAACCACAACTCCAAACACTACTCCAACCACTACCCTAACCACAACTCCAACCACAATTCAAACAACTCCAAGCACCACTACAATGAACACTCTGACCACCACACCAACTACCACTTCAACAACACCAATCATCACTCCAACCACAACTCCAACCAGTGCTCCGACCACCACTCCCACTATTACTCTAACAACTCCAATCACCACTTCAACCACAACTCCAAAATCTCCAACCATCACTCCGACCACCACACCAACCATTACTCCAACAACTCCAATTACCATTCCAATAACAATTCCAACCACCACTCCAACCACCACTCCAACAATTCCAACCACCACCACTCCAACAATTCCAAACACCACTCTAACCACTACGCCAACCACCATTCCAACTACCACCCCAACCACCACTCCAACAACAACAACACCAACTACAACTCCGACCACTCCCAAAATTACAACAAGACCAAGTGGACCTACACCACGTGAGTACAATTTCGGATGACGAAATGAAATGTTATTTTGTATACTGAAAATTGAATGTCATAGAAATTGTTAGAGTGCTTGTCTCATCAAAACATTCTTATAGTCCAGGGTACTCATGGGCTAATTTTACATTAAACACCTGGACCCGGCCGAGGTAAGCGTAAGTGAGCGCTGGCGTCTCCTGAGGAGGAGACTTGGGCCAGCGCTCGCACACCCATGGCTGCGGCCATCAGGAGGTGAGTGAGACTGACGGCCCGTGGTCATGGACATCACAATGACATTGACTCTGTTCATGAAGTTGAGAGCTGCAAAACAAAGAGTGACTGATGTTCTAATATATCTGGTCCATTTGTGTATAACGGGGTCGGCCAATTGAATGGCTGACATTAACGCTGGCTTCCCTTCGGCAATAGCTGATTGTTGGTGGTTTGTTAACCGATCAGCTGATCGCCAGTCCATTTTCTTTTTACAAAGGGATAAACATACAAACTCTGTACAGATTTTTGCGCTTTAGTTTTGAACCCAGGTCCCCAAATACTGCAAGGCAGAAGTGTGAATTATGTCCCTTAGACTCTGTTCATATCTGTTTTGAAGGCTCTGTTTTTCCTTTACGAACAGAATAATAGTAAGAATGGGAGCATAGCCTTACTCTGGCACATAACAATGCATTATTTTTGTTGAGCAGTATATATAAAATTACACTTTTTTTCTAAGAAACATTTATCTGCCACTAGGTAGCATTATTTCAACCACCAAGTGGAGTGTTATTGTATATTTCACGCATTCACAACAGCACACCATGTGGTCGTGTGTGGTAATGCAATTAAAACACGTAAACATCATAACTTCGCAAGTGATTGCCAATTAACAAGGTGATTAGAAAGTAACAGCAATGTGCTTTGTTTTGGATGTAATGGATGACATCTAATGTTATCCATCACATTCATTTTTTTTTAACTTTTCAACGGAGGACAACTGCTGATCTATTTACAATTTCTAGTGTTGTAAACAGTTAAAGAACATTATTATCAAATCCATGCAATCATAATAGATAAGGAGAACTTCTAGAAGATATGTCTGTGTGATAAGGAGAACTTCCAGAAGATATGTTGCATGGCTGAGGTCGTGGACCGCTGCCGCTCACCCTCGACGAACGGCCGTGACTTCCTGGCAGTCTGCCAGCGTCTTCCTCCCTGGAGACGCCGGCTGGCGCGGCCTCCCCTTTCTGGACTGTACGATAGGGTGTGTGCTCTCTGCCCTTCCTGGGCTACATTGTATCTGACTGTGGTCTCAACATGGACCCAGAGAAGGATAGATCCGTCTTAGAGGGGCCATGCCCACAGGGCCTTCAGTCCATACAAAGATTTCTGGGATTCACAAACTTCTATTGGCAATTTATCCCAAACTTCTCATCTCTGACTGCTCCAATCTCGGCCCTCACCAATAAGGGCGTGAACACCAAGGTTTGGTCTCCAGAGGCAGAATCGGCATTTACTAAGCTCAAGAGCACTTTCACTTCAGCATCTGTTCTCCATCACCCTGATGCTTCTCGGCAGTTCTTTCTGGAAGTGGATGCATCTTCTGTTGGTGTTGGAGCACTACTATGTAAAAAGAACTCTAGGGGCAAGATGGTGACCTGTGGCTTCTTCTCTAAATTGTTTTCTCCGGCAGGGTGCAACTATTCCACCGGGGATTGGGAAGTTGGCAAGCCTGTTTATTTCACACATCTTACGACTACACGGACTTCCTCTACGTATTGTCTCGGACTGCAGTGTACAGTTTACAGCAAAGTTATGGACAGCCCTGTGCAACCTGCTAGATGTTAAACTGGACTTCTATTCTGCCTATCACCCTCAGTCCAATGGTCAGGTGGAGAGGACAAACAAAATTTTAGAGAATTACCTGCGTCATTTTGTTTGCACCCAACATGACAATAGGGAACAACTCCTGCCTTGGGTGGAATTCTCGTACAACAATCTCACAAGTGAGTTTACTGCCTCGTCTCCTTTCTACATTGTGTACAGCCAGCATCCTCTAGTTCCTCTTCCTGTGCCAGCCATGACTCAAGTACCGGTAGCTAAATCTTCTTTTGGCTCTTTTATTCACACCTGGCAGCAAACTAAGGCCGGATTCATACGAGCGTGTTCTGTCCAGGATATACGGTCCGTATGTCGGCAGTATTTCTCGGACTGAGCACACTGAGAGCTGGGCTCTTATCGTCATCGTTATCTATGACACTAGGAGTCGCTGCCTTGCTGCGGGAAAACTGTCCCATACTGTAATAATGTTTTCAGTACGGGACAGTAGTTCCGTGGAGAGGCAGGGACTCCTAGCGTCATAGATAACGATGATGCTAGGAGCCCGGCTCCCTGCACTGTGTTCGGTCCGGGAAATGCGGACGACCTGCGGACCGTATATCACGGACTGAACACGCTTGTGTGAATCCGGCCTAAGGCTGCGATTCTCCAAGCACTGGACCGCATGAAAAAGCATGCCGATAAAAGAAGCAAAGTCCCTCCTCAATTCTCTCCCGGAGTTAAAGTCTGGCTGTCTTCTAGAAACATTCGACTCAAGATGCCTTCCCACAAATTCGCTCCTTGGTTCCTCGGTCCTTTCGAGGTTCTACAACGAATTAACCCTGTATCCTATAAACTTCGGTTGCCTCATACTCTCAAGATTCCCAACTCGTTCTACGTGTTCCTCCTTTAACCCGTGGTCCTGAACCGCTACAATAAAGCCCTTGGTTCTGCAGTTGCTCCCAGTGGTTCATCTGATGTATTCGAGGTGAGGGAGATTCTGGATCACAAGAGAGTAGGAGGGAGGACATTCTATCTGGTGGACCGGAGAGGGTTTGGCCCTGAGGAGAGGTCTTGGGAGCCAGAAGAGAACCTTAGTGCACCTACCCTCATTAAAAAATTCCATTTACGCTCCGGACCCAAGAAGTCGTAACTTCATGGCCGTCTGCCAGCGTCTTCCTCCCCGGAGACGCTGGCTGGCGTGGCCTCCCCCTTCCTGGACTGTGCGATAGGGTGCACGCGCAGGCTCGTCCCCAGTCTTAAAGGGAAAGCGATCGCACTCCCTAAAATTTCCCTATCCTATCCCCAGTGCACCCTGGACTATAAAAAGGGCTCTGCCCGTCCACTCCTTGCCTGAGCGTTGTTGTAGTTTTCGCATGTTTGTATTGCAAATGGTCCTTTAGTGTTTTCCTGCTCCCAGTGTTCCCGCGCGCTGCTTCCTATCTCCTGTATCCCGTGATGTGTTTCGTTCCTGAGCCTGCCTAGTATCTGAGTCATGTTGTGCCACCTGTTGAATACACCATGTCTGGTATCACCTGCCATCCCTGGTACCATCTGCCACGCCTGCTGGAATAGACCACGTCTGGCGTCATCTGCTACTCCTGGTGCCATCCGCCATGTCTGTCGCAAACTGCCACATCTAGCCCTTTTGTGCAAGTGCCCTGCCGCTGTCTGGACTATCTCAAGTACCCATGTGCTATGAACATCTTCCATAAGACTTTGCATAGGCTGTGAGTTGGTCAGCTGCCTCTCCGCTATGGCAGAGCGGCCTAGTGGGTCCACATACCCCTGGATCGTGACAATATGTCTGTATGACCATGACAAGCCTTCCTGCCCTATGTGTATGTGTATAGTAGATCAGTGTTATTATGGGGAGACTAGACCCAAAGGGGAGAAAGAAGCATAAGGAGCAAAAGGGCCACTGGTGACCTCTATTGGTGGTGTCCATATCTCATCCTATATTTATGTATCCTACAAAATATGTGATCAAGTATCTGTCCATGAGTATTTTATAATGCTATAGCTCTTTCCTACAGGACCATGTCAGAATGGAGGCTATGATGATGGGATAAAGTGCATATGTAAGAACGAATTTTATGGACCCCTGTGTGAACACATCATAGACAGAGTTGAGATCGGTAAGAGTTACCTAAGTTTTACCTTTAGATTACATATATGTGTTTATGGAAATATATGTAGAAAAAATAACATCAAAGATGAGAAAACTTGGTTGTCAGGTCTGCTATATTTCAAGGGGTGTGGTTTAACTAATGGGTGTGGCTTAATGAAAGGGGTGTGGTTTAATCCTCTTTGCTATTCATTAATTTCAGAGCAGCAGAGGGAGGTTTCTACTACCATAAACCAGGTATTCGCTTAGCCTAAACTCACAATCAGGAGGAAGGCGATAAAATAAAAGAAGCTGCAGCACAGACTATGTCAGAAGAGGAGTGTACTGATCTTCTCGGGTGCTCGAGACATGGGCAGAGTCATAATGTGAGGAAGAGATGGAGAAAATTGGGAGGTCGCAGACTGAGAGAGGAAAGAGCAGAATCCTCCAGCAGCTAAAGCGCATTTATAGGGGGTGCAGAGGTAGCAGTTGCACCAGGGCCCTGCAGCCCGAGGGGTCCAAAAAGGTCTCTCTTCGCTATATGAGGAGGACAGTATAATAATTTATGTGTAGTAGTTAAGGGCCCTGTCAAAGATTTTGCATTAGCGTCCAGAAGCATCAAGTTACACCTCTGCCCAGCAGCACAGAGTTTTTCAGCAGATGAGAGAGAGTGAATCTGTGATTACATAAATGAGGATGGGGCTGTATGTTATACATTTAACATGCTTTTTCTGCATCTTTTCTCCTAATTGATTAGTGAACACTTTATCTACACAGGTAGAAGTGTGTCAACGACTGTAAACGTGGAGCTGCGATTCATGAACAGGATCTTCACTGAAAGTTTAGAGGATAAGAATTCAAATGACTATATTGAGTTTGAGGAAGAATTTAAAGAAGAGGTGAGCTGAAGCGATCATTATTCTAATAATTTCCTGGGACAATACATAGTGCTGTCGACCTATCCTTAGCAAGGGTTTTAGTAGTTGAATGGCATTAGTGCTAGTGTCCATCTTGCCAACTATTATACGTTTTTTTGGTTGTTTTATGATTTTGTGGGGTGTTAACAGTCCAAATATCTTTGAGGTTGTGTGTGACTACTTGTATTATATTATGTTACAATAATGGTCATAGTGTGGCTCAGAAGCAACATGTAGCTCATAGGTCTCTTTCGAGTGGCTCAAATCACCCAAATCCTATGCCTCCTAATATTCCAGAACTCCCGAGACTCCATACAGCTTGTTCCCCCTAAAAAAAAAATTCCAGTGATTATCCCATGGTATTGAGGTTGGCACAGGAAAATATAGTTACATGAGAGTGGCTGCTGATTGGCTGCTCAACTGTAACTGCACAGATCAGTGCAGGACCATGGAGGAGGTAAAGGCCCTTTTACACGGGCCAATTATCGGCAAAACGAGCATTCACAGAATGCTCGTTCCAGATCGTTGCCCTGTGTAAACAGGGCAACTATTGGCCGATGAATGAGCAAACACTCGTTCATTGGCTGATGTTATCGTTTATGCTGAGAGAAATATTATCGTTGTCGGCAGCCCATCTCTTTGTGTAAACAGGGAGACGTGCTACCGACATGATAGAAATGTATGGGGACAAACGATCGTAGTAACTAGCCCTCTTCCCATACTAGCTCCATGTGAAAGGAGCAAACGAGCGCCAACCAACGAACTGTCTCGTTGATCGGCGCTCATTTACATGGCCCGTATCGGGCGGTGCAAGAGGACCCTAAGTGTGTTGTATTATAGGGGAAATTTGCTTTCCGGAACATCAGTTGTAATACAAGGTCTGTGAGTCCGCTTAGAACAGAGTATTGTCTTGAGCTTACGAGCAGGTATGCTTGTGGAGGTATGGTTACCATAATAAGGAGCAGGGTAGCATATCATGCACATGACTGTATTATAGATCTATTTTTTAAGGATCAATATTAAGGCACTCTTCCATGAGAAATAAATATTGACATGGTCCATCACAATGTTGGAGAATACTGTGTCTCACAAAGTCTATCAGGACTCCTTGTCCCACCACACAGGCTTCGTGTACACGGCTTTTGTGAATGAGACCTTTAACTAGGGCTTTCGCTTGGGTATTTTTTCCACTCAGGTGACCTGGTCTGGTTTTGATTCTCTGCAGTCTAGTGGGATGGAACTAGATACACTGGGAATGGGTAAAGGATATGATTTCTATGGGCAACAACAACAGCAAGTCAATATCAGAATGTACCAGTAAAGGCAAAATGGTAAGTAAGAGAAACGGGAGCATAGTGAAACAGGACAGTGGTTGGAAACGGAAGTTAGGCAGAACCGGGTATGAGGTTGTCACACCTGTGGGGTATGTGGACCCACTAGGCCGCTCTGCCATGGCACAGAAGCAGCTGGCCAGAAAATAGTCAATAACAGTCACATTGCAGGAGAACCTGAATGGCTATGCAGACAACACCAGACGTGGCAGATCAACTCAGACGTGGCGGATGACCACGGATGTGACAGATGAACTCAGACGTGGCAGATGACCACGGGCATGGCAGATGAGGCAACACGACTCCAACAATGAGTTTGGGCACAGGAACAAACCTAGCAACGGGATACAGGGAGCAGGAAACAGTTAAGGGACCATTTGCTTAACTAACATGGGTAGACACAACAACGCTTAAGCAAGGTGTTAAAGGGCAGAGCCTTTTTAAAGTTCAAGGTGTAAAATAATTCGGGGGACAATTTTACTGGTTGCGTGCACTGGCCCTTTAAGGCCAGGAGTGCGCGCGCGCGTACCCTATGGGAACGAACAACAGAGAGAGGCAGAGAGAGGCATCTCCGGGGAGGAGGAGGACGCCTTGCGGAAAAAGTGAGTTAAGATGGCAGCTGCCATGGGAACCCGGGTAGCGGCGAACGGCGGCCGCCATTGCTACAGTACCCCCACTTATGCCACCTCTTCTTAGGTCCAGAGTGTAGGAGGAACATTTTGATGAGGGCTGGGGCATTGATGTTCTCCTCCGGCTCCCAGGACCTCTCCTCAGGACCAAAGCTCCTCCAGTCTACCAGACAGAATGCCCTTCCTGCTATCCACTTGGAGTCCAGAATCTCCTTCACCTCAAATACATTGAAGAACCGCTGGGGGCAACTGCAGACCGATGAGCTTTACTGTAGCGGTTCAGAACCACAGCTTTCAGGAGGGACACATGAAAGAAGTTGGGCATTCTGAGGGTAGGAGGCAGCCGAAGCTTGTAGGAGACAGGGTTTATTTGTTGCAGGATCTCAAAAGGTCCAAGGAACCGGGGAGCAAATTTGTACGAGGGCACCATTAAATGGATATTCTTTGAGGACAGCCAAACTTTGGTTCCAGGGAGAAACTGAGGCGGCTCTCTTCTTCGTGTATCAGGCTTTCACTTCATGCGATCGTCTGTCAGAAGAATAGAGAACCTGGTCTGCTGCCAAATGTGTAGAAAGTCCCCAAACACAAAGTCAGCTGCAGGTACCTAAGATATAGAAGGAACACGAAGGGGAACTCATGGATGTTGGCCGTAGACAATGTAGAATAGAGTGGAAATAGTGGACTCACTTGTGTGGTTGTTATAAGAGATTTGACCCGTGGAAGAAGCTGTACCCAGTCGTCAAGCTGCACGGAAAAAAAGTGACAAAGATAATTCTCCAAAATCTGGTTAATCCTCGCGACTTGAACATTGGACTGAGGATGGTAGGCCGAGGAAAAGTCCAACCTCACATCAAGGAGTTTACAGAGGGCTCTCCAGAATTTTTAGATGAACTGGACACCCCGATCAGACACGATATGAAGAGGCAAGCCATGCAGGCGGAAGATGTAAAAAATGAAGAGCTTCACAAGATGAGGAGAAGAGTGTAGGCCGGCTAGCAGGATGAAATTTGCCATCTTAGAGAACCGGTCCACTACTACCCAGACAGTATTGCATCCTGCTGAAAGGGGAAACTCTGTAACAAAATCCATTGCAATATGCTGCCATAGAGCGTTGGGCACAGGTAGAAGTTGGAGAAGATCGGCAGATATTTAGGCAGCGTAGGCAGAAATGACGAGCTATCAATTCTCGTGTCTTACGAAGACCAGCGTGCCCAGCCAGTTTGGAGCTGTGTCCCAAACGAAGAATTCTCTTCCTGTCTGCCAGACAAACAAAAGTCTTTCCAGGGGGAATGCCTCTAACTTGCAGAGGGTTAGCGGCAATAATACAGGACGGGTCTATAATACATTGAGGGACCTCCTCACTGTCCTCCGTTTCAAATTACATGGAAATGGCATCGGCCCTCACATTCTTGTCAGTGGGACGAAAGTGGAGCACGAACTGGAAACGGCAAAGAACAGCGACCACCTGACTTGAAGGTGGTTTAGCCAGTGAGCAGACTGGGGATAGGTGAGATGCTTGTGCTCGGTGTATATCATGATGGCATGAATGAATTGCGCCCTCTAGCAGATGCCTCTATTCCTCCAGTGCCAGCTTGATGGCCAGTATCTCCCGATCCCCAATGGAGTAATTGCGCTCTGCGGAAGAAACAAGTCTTGAGTAATAGCCACACACTACTGCCTTTACCTTGGAGCTTCTTTGGAATAGAAGTGCACCTGCACCAACAGAGGAAGAATCGACCTTCAAAAATAATTTTTGGGATACATCTGGATGATGGAGGATTGTAGCTGAAATAACTGCACTTTTGAGACTGTTAAATGCTGACTCTGCCTCCGGAGTTCACACCTTGGCATTCACACCCTTCTTGGTAAGGGTAGAGATTGGAGCCGTCAGCGACAATAAATTTGGGTTAAACTGCCGGTAGGATCCCAAAAAACGTTGTATGGCGCGTAGGCCTGAGGACGTGGCCAATCCAAGACGGATTTCACCTTCTCAGGATTCACCTTGAGAACTTGATCAGAGACGATATAGCCCAGGAAGGACAGCGAACTTCTCTCAAAAATGCATTTCTCCAGCTTGGCACACAGATGATTCTCCCTAAATCGCAACAGGACTTGACGGACATGCCTCCAATGTGTCGTCGGGTCTGGGGAGAAGATCAAGATATCATCCAGATAAACCATCACGCAGACATGGAGGAAATTCCAGAAGATATAATTCACGAATTCCTGGAAGACCTCGGGAGCGTTACACAGATCGAAAGGCATCACTAGATATTCGCAGTGCCCATCTCGAGTGTTGAATACAGTCTTCCACTCATCACCCTGATGGATTCGGACCAAGTTGTAAGCCCCACGCAAGTCCAGCTTAGAGAAGATCCTGGATCCTCGTATGCGATCAAATAACTCAGGGATCAGCGGCAATGAATACTTATCTTGACTGTGATCTGGTTGAAACCACGGTAGTCAATGCAGGGTCGGAGAGATCCGTCAAAGACTGAGGCTCCAGCCGGGGAGGAGGACTTTCATATGAACCCGTATCAAGATTCTCCTTGACATAGGCCGACATCACATGGGTCTCTGGTAAGGAGAAAGGATATTCCCGTCCACGGGGAGGTGATGTGTCTTGGATAAGTTCAATCAGGTAGTTGTAAGACCATTGAGGAGGAAGCATTTCAGCCTCTTTCTTGCTGAAGACATCTACAAACCCTGCATAGTGAGTGGGTAGTCCCGCTTATGACTGGGACAGAGGAGGCTGCACAGGATGGATCTGTGGCAGACAGCGGTGGAGACACTTGGAATGCCATTGGAGAATCTCTCCGGATTTCCAGTCAAGTACTGGGGCATGCAACCGGAGTCAAGGCAGACCCAGCAAAACATGAATGATGGCTCTAGGCAGGACAAGAAATTAAATCTGTTCTGTATGGAGAGCTCCAACTTTGAACCTTAGTGGCTTAGACTCAGACACAATGGGATTGGGCAGGGGCAATCCATTCATTGAGGCAAGAGCCAGGGGTTTCTCCAGAGGGCCCATGGGCAACTGGAGACCATCCAGTAGGTCCTGTTGGATAAAGTTTGCCACGCACCCGGAGTCCAGGTAGGCTGAGACATGGTGCGCTTTCTCGCCAGACATTATCGTCACAAGAATGGACAGTTTGGGAGAGGATCTGGTATTCAGTACTGTTCCACCTATGGTTGTCTCTCCAACCAATCCTAGGCACTGGAGTTTCCAGGATTCTGGGGGCACAGATGCACAAAATTGCCTCCGAGGCCGCAATACAGACAGAGTCCCAAGGTGCGCCTGGGTTGTTTCTCCTGGACTAACAAGTTGAGTCGGTCCACCTGCATAGGTTCCTCTGGTGGGGAAATTAAGGAGGGCAGCAGGGGTCGCTGGGATGTAGGAGCCAGCCTAGGGAATATTCTGTCCCGGTGAGCCTCTTGGGTTCGTTCCTGGATCCTCATGTCAATCCGGATGGCCAGGAGAATGAGAGCATCCAGGGTAGATAGCAGATCGCGAGCAGCAAACTCATCCTTAATGCAGGAGGACAGTCCCTGCCATAAGGTAGCCACCAGGGCCTCTTTGTTTCAGGCCAGTTCTGCGGCAAGGGTATGGAACAGGATTGCATACTCGCCCACGGAGGTGTCTCCTTGGCGAAGGGTCAGCAGAGATGCAGCTGCAGAAGATGCCCACCCAGGTTCCTCAAATACTGCTTGGAAATTCTGTAGGAAAATCTGTAGGTTAGAGGTTTCCGGTCCCTCACATTCCCAAATGTGGCTTGCCAATGCCAGGGCCTTGCCAATAAGGAGGGAGATTATGAAGGTGATCTTTGCGATATCGGAAGGAAATGACCTCGTGTGCAGCCTAAAGTGGATATGGCATTGATTTAGAAATCCTCTGCAGGTCTTTGCATCCCCATCGTAGCGAGGGGGTAGTGTCAGGGAGAGTCTGGGATCAGAACTGACAGGAGTAGCAGGAGGAACAGAAGGAGCAAACGGAACAGGTGACGTGAAGACTGCAGCTTGAGCAACCAGACGATGTACGATGGCGTTTACCACCTGTAGGAGCTGGTCCTGCCGTGACCGGAGGACTCGCATGTCTGCCTGCATTGCATGCAAAGCCGTCATGGTCATGGGTTGACCAGTGGGGTCCCTGGCCTGAGTGTACTGTCATGCCTATGGGGTATGTCAACCCACTAGGCCGCTCTGCCGTGGCAGAGAAGCAGCTGGCCAGAAAATAGTCAATAACTGTCACAGTGCAGGAGTACCTGGAGGGATATACAGACAACACCAGATGTGGAAGATGACCTCAGACATGACAGATGACCACAGACTTGTCAGATAACCTCAGACGTGGCAGATGACCACAGACGTGGCAGATGAGGCAACACGATTCCAACAATGAGTTTAGGCACAGGAAAAACTTAGCAACAGGATACAGGGAGCAGGATGCGGGAACACAGGGAGCAGGAAACAACTAAGGGACCATTTGCTTAACTAACATGGGTAGACAAAACAACCCTCAGGCAAGGAGTGCAAGGACAGAGCCCTTTTTAAAGTCCAAAATGTAAACAGATTTTTGGAAAATTTTACAAAGTGCGCGCACTGGCCCTTTTAGGCCAAGAGTGAGCGCAGGTACGCACCCTACGGGAACGAGCAATAGAGAGCGCAGTACTTTGTGGCATCTTTGCGGGAGGAGGAAGAGGCCGGTGAAGTGGTGAGTTAAGATGAGGGCCGCCATGGGTAGCCGATCAGCGGCTAAAGGCGCCCACCATTGCTACAGAGGTACTGTAGAGTAGACGTAAACATATTCAGACAAGACGAGGGTTAGGTAATGGAGGTCCTGCAAAGCTAGAGGTTTGGTAACTTAGCCGTAGATCAGGTAAAGAGGGTCAAGAAGCAGCAGGATGCAGTACAGTGGACAATCCGAAGAATAGTCAGGAAAGCCGGGTCAAGTTCAGGATCACTAGCAACATACACACAAGGTAAATCATTTTAATAACACCTATAACTGTCACAGAGGCCAATATGGGGGCTAGTTTAAACTAGGGGGCCAACTTCACTTTGATTAGCCAGGAGGCTGCACACCGTGTACACAGTGCCTGGAATCCCTGCCTACTCTGTCTAAAGACTCCTTGTGGTGACAGGGTTGAGGGAGAAGACGCGGCTGGAGCCCGAAAAGGTGAGTTTGAAACAAGTTCCTTTTAGTGGTTCCTTGGGCACCTCCATTCTATATCAGATTATAATTTTTCTATCTTTCTTTCCACCATATACAGATGGCAGATGTCTATAAAGACGTTCCAGGTTACAAATCTGTGGAAATTCTGTCCATCAGGTAAATTTTTTGCTTATTTCCAAGTTACAATTGTTTCTTTTTCTATGATCAGAATGAACCCTCTAGAACATTGAATCAGCCCAAAGTTGCAGAGTTTAGGGGGAAAGGAGGGTTTGCAATGATAACCCTATAAACATCTTTCATGATAACGCTTGTATTGGCCACATCGGAAAGCATTAAATAATGAATTGATTATTGACAGAAAAATATGGTAAGTCCATTGTATGCAATGATGGGGGCATGTCCTTGAACAGATTATTGGTTAAAAGTGTACGTCATCTGTACGTCTATAACCATCCTGACTATATTGAGCAGGGTGGATCTAATATTATGGAGCTGAATTGGTTGAGGTGGGATGAACTCTTTAGAGGAGAAGTCCATTATTCTTCTCTTTGAAGCGAAGGTAATTATATGACTACATGAGGATGAAGGATTCTAGGGGTCCATAAGTTGTGTCTTTGTTGGGATAACAGCAGTAATATGCTATTCCTCTCTCCCACAGACAAGGTAGTGTTGTAGTGGACCATGATGTTAATGTTGAGATCGTATACAAGTCTGACATCAACGTAACCCAACAGTATGATAAGATCTTCCAAGATGTAAAAACCGAGCTAAACAAGATCACATGCAGTAAGTAAAAAAGATCACCTACCAGTAAGTAAAAGCATAAAATACACTATTTACATCTACTGTAGGTACACAATGCGCCCCTGTAAGGGGGCTCAATGTTATGTTCCCTCCCTTAACCGCTTAATGACCAGGTCCCAAAAAGGCCCTAATGATCAGCTAATTATTTTTGTTTTTGCCTCTCTGCCTTTCAGCAGCCATAACTTTTTTTATTTTATTGTTGACAAGGCTATATGAGGTCTTGTTTTATGCGGTAGAATAATTTTTTTCTGCGTAGTTTGGGGACACAAATATATGTATGGCTGTGTAAATTATTTTTGCGGCGTGACTTTAGGAAAAAGTGATTTTTAGTATTGTATTTTTTTGTTTATTTTTTATATTGTTCCCATTTCACGTTATATAACATTTTTATATGCGCAAAAAAATATATTTTATACTAAAAAGTGACTAGGTCCCCAGGGTAGTCTACAGAGGGTTCCGCCAGTCTTCAATCGATGAGGGGAGTACCCTTTTTTGATCATGCTGTGGTCACAGATTGCGTCGATCAAAAGGTTGAACAGCTGGTGTCTGAGTTTCCTCCGATCCCAGCTGTATTCAAGAGGCTTGTCTAAGTATAGGAGCTGTTCGTATCAGCTCCTGCTTAGAGAATGAGTGAATACTGGAGAACCCATAAGCCTTGTCTATAGCTACACCAAAACACGTTGCTGTAGACTCCAAACCTGCACCGCCCGCTGTGAAAAGACAGTGGGCGGTCGAGAAGGGGTTAAGGTAAAACCACTGTCTGTTCTGCTTTGTTTTCTAGTTGTCCTGATTATAATGTGTATATTTTTCAAGTTGTATTGGATTGTAATTTTATGTTATCAGCAGTAGCTCCATAGACCAGGCTATATAAAAAGAGCTTGAAGTGGGAAGTAAGCAGTGTGTGGTGAGAACCACATGGAGAGTCAGGGGAGCCTGTGCAACACAGGCTTTAGGTTGTAGGCACTGTTGAGCAGGCTCAAGGGTTTCTAGTCAGAGCCTGCTGCGAGCGGTTTGGCGCCTATTGTAGAGATCAGATGAACAGCGCGAGGTGCTACTTGTGGCTGCTGTGGTTTGTGCAGCAGCTAGTGGAACATGGCCACCAGAGAGAGCAGATGCAATCTTCAGAATCCTAGATTATAGGATCAAAGACCGCATAGTGCAAAACTCCAGACTCTCTGATAATATTTGTTACAGGGATGCACAAATCTCTATCTACCAAGATTTGGCTCCATCTACTCTCTATAAACGACGACTGCTGAAACCTTTCACGTCGGATCTGAAACAAAAACAGATTCAATTTTCGATGGTTCTTCCCGTTCGGGATATCTGATTTCGCAAATGGGATGGAAAACGATCCATAGCTAGAACCTCAACTGATATTCAGAAAATCTGCTCTGACCTAGAGATATACCTAGAGATATATCCCAATTTAGAACTGGTTCACAGTGCAGCTCAACTTCAGAACATTCCTACACCTCCTCAATGGGAAACCGTTTCCACACCAAAGAGTCAAAGAGTGAGACGCTGTTTCCAAAAGACCCCTCTAGCTTTTTCACCTTCTGATCCTCCCTGAATCTTGAGACTGTCCTGACTTCCATTTCTACTCCTATTGCCTCAGAAATAGGAGGTTCATTATATCCTTTTTATGATTTGTTCCAGGTTCAACCGAGTGCCTGATTATAAGGGTATGTGCACACGATAGCTGCCTTTTACGTCTGAAATTACAGACTGTTTTCAGGAGAAAACAGCTGCGTCGTTTCAGACGTAATTGCTCCTCCTCCCATTATGCGAGGCGTCTTTGACGGCCGTCAATTTCAGCTGTTCTTCATTGAATTCAATGAAAAACGTCTCAAATTACGTCCAAAGAAGTGTCCTGCACTTCTTTGACGAGGCAGTCATTTGACAGCTGTCAAACGACGACGCGTAAATTACAGGTTGTCGGCACAGTACGTCGGCAAACCCATTCAAATGAATGGGCAGATGTTTGCCGACGTATTGTAGCCCTATTTTCAGACGTAAATCGAGGCATAATACGCCTCGTTTATGCCTGAAAATAGGTCGTGTGAACCCAGCCTTAAGTTTGTTAAGACAGTTTCCCCACAGCTGGACTCGATTGGCTATAGATTTTCAGTTTAGCCCAATAATTATTATATATTAGGTCTTGAAATATGTAGTTTTACAGTAACAAGATGGATGTGTTAAAACAAAGTCCTTATATTTCTCCTTGTTGCTTTCATTAAGAGTTTTGTATGTGTGATCAGTCAACTTTATCTCAGATTTGAAGATTTCTGTGTCATGTTGATCCTTCCTTGGCATGACAACAGTTCACTCAATTAGTTTGATAAAATTGACCTCCTTTATCTGACATGTTACTGTTTATATGACAATTACTATATGACTCTAGTGCACATGCTTTCCCAGGGAAGTCACCTTGTTGCACTGGCATACATGTTTCCTATCCTCCCCTATGTTTCTGTAACATTCCTCACCTTTCACATTCTCTAGTACCCCACCACGTAATGTGACGTCTGCTATTTTGCCTAGTTACTTATGGTGAATATGCTCACCTTTCTTGTTCCTATAATTTTTCTTAATATATTTGTCATGTTTATACCCTCCTGTGTTTTCTCCCTACCCCAGATTCTCCAAATATCCCTTTAACCCCTTAAGGACACGGCCAATTTTGGCCTTGAGGACAGAGCAATTTTTTTACATTTCCCCTCTTTGCTTCCCGACGCTCATAACTCTTTTATTTTTTTGTATGACGTAGTTGTATGAGACTTTGTTTTTTGCTGGACGAGTTGTACTTTATGTAGGTACCATTTTTTGGTACAAATACATTATCGTTTCATTTCTATACATTTTTATTTTGGCGAATATGCAGAAAAAAAGCAGTTCCGCTGCAGTTTTAATATATTTTTTTTTTACACCATACACCGTTCATCATAAGTAATATCATACATTTGTTGTACAGGTTGTTACGGTCGTGGCGATACCAAATATGTCTATATTATTTCATGTTTTGGGACTTATATTTTAAAAAGTTTATGTATTATAAAAAAAATGTGTGCTTCTGTGTATTTTTTTTACTTTTTATTTATTTATTTATCATTATTTTTTTTTTACATTCATTTAACTTTTTTTTTTAATCCCATAAAGGGATTTATCATTTTGATTTTGATTTTGTAACTGCAATGTACTGGCATAGATCTATATGCCAGTACATTAGCCTGTTACTGATCGTACACAGGCAGTTGTTAGGGCATACCTCAGTATCCCTAACAACAGGAAATATGTTCAGACAGCCCTGGGGTCCTTCAATAGACCCTGGACTGTCTGGCCATACAAGTTATGGGCTTTGATCACATCACAGTTATCTTCTGTGACACGATCAATGTGCAGTCCCCTCTCCTTGAACGCCGCGATCAGCTTTCATTGCGGCGTTCAAAGGGTTAACAGCGGAGAGAAGATGTTTCTCTCCTCTCCGCTGTCAGAGCGGGGCCGTGGCTGTGTATTACAGCCGTTGCCCCGCTCTCGATCGCGCGCACAGACGCGCGCAGGGACGGCTGTCACACAGGACTAGTATGCTCGTCCTAATGCGCAAAGTGCTCGCCGCTCAGGACGAGCATACTCGTCCTGTGTCGGCAACCAGTTAAAGAGATGCGCTGTCACTTATTCATTCTATTTTACATTGTCACATTGACTAACTCCCTCCCAACATGTTCAATTGTCTCCTATAATTTTAGAGGTCTGAATTCGCCTGAATCCTTCTTCAACTTAAATAAAGCAAATGCAGATGTGATTTTATGTTAAAAAAAAACCTCATCTACGAGCCAATAAATCCCCTGATTTCCATCAATCATATTATAACCAATGGTTCCACTCACACACGCCGAACAAGAACTCCTGTGGAGTTGCAATAGCTCTCTCCAAACATGTGCCTTTCGTTTTACATGACACACTCTCTGATAATGAGGGCAGATACATATTTATTAAAGGCCTATTAGCTGGCGTTGGGAAATATCTACGTACCCAATACAAACCAAGCCTCTTGGATTCCATTGGTTGTAGATGATATTAGATCTTTTGTGGAAGGTTTATTTCTATTGGGCGGAGACTTGAACATCACTTTAGACCCGAGCCTTGACTCTTCCACAAAGAAATCCTCTCTCTCACTTGGAGCGTTCTCCTGCATTAAGAAAGCTCTTCAATCTTTCTCCTTAATAGATACCTGGCATCTTATGCCGACGTCAGACATAGATTATACGCACTATTCAGAACCTCACAGACTTGCTTATTGATTTTTACCTCTATCAGCTTTATCGAATGTTATAGAGTCACGAATCCTAACGTCAGTGAACTCTCCACACACCACTACTTCTGCGTACTTTATTATCACACAGTCCTTCACGAGTTAAGTCGTGGTCTCTTAATGAAACTCTTATGAACTCTGTTGACGTTAAGAAACGATTCGCTAACTCCCTCACTTCCTACTTTCAGTCCAACAATTCTGATCAATGCCCCATACCATTGATATGGGAGGCCCACAAGGCGGTGATCGAGGTGAGCTAATTTCTATAGGTTCAAACCCAGGGGCGTAGCTAAAGGCTCATGGGCCCCGATGCAAAAGTTCTTATTGCCCCCCCCCCCCCTCTGAAAACTTCTCATGGCCGACTGTCCGCAGCTTTCAGCTGCATCGCTGGGTCTCCTAAGTGACTCAACAATGCAGCACTAGCAGCCAGGGCGTCACTAAGGACTTAAAATGTCAGGGGAAATAGCCCCAATACATATGTGTCCCCCCCAAAAAAAATGTGTGTGTGTGTGTGTGTGTGTGTGTGTATAGGAGACAGCATAGCACTATGACCCTATAAACTATGGATAGGATTAGATACATTGGCTCAGCAGACAGTATCACACATGATAGGATTAGATACAGTGGCCCAGCAGACAGTATCGCACATGATAGGATTAGATACAGTGGCTCAGAAGACAGTATCTCACATGATAGGATTAGATATACGGCCCAGCAGACAGCATCACACATGATGGGATTAGATACAGTAGCTCAGCAGACAGTATCACACATGATAGGATTAGATACAGTGGCTCAGCAGACAGTATGACACATGATAGGATTAGATACAGTGGCTCAGCAGACAGTATCACACATGATAGGATTAGATATAAGGCCCAGCAGACAGCATCACACATGATGGGATTAGATACAGTTGCTCAGCAGACAGTATCACACATGACTGGATTAGATATAGGGCCAAGCTCGCTGACATTGCGGCTGAAGCGCTGGACCCAGGAAAGGTAAGAATAATAATTGTTTTGCTTCTTTATGTGTTACAAATTATTTTTGTGTTTTTTTTACAAGTTTGATCGTTGGACTACGTCGGGTTCGAGGACTACTAATGGGGGTTGTGTTTTTTTATTTCAATAAAATATTTTTTCTATGTTATTGTATTTTTTTAAACGTTATTATTACCGCCTTAGTAATGGTCGCTGGCTGATTGACAACCTCCATTACTAAGGCGGGGCTTAATGTTAGCAGGTGCAGAGGCTAACACGTCAGGCATCGGGGCGGCTGCAGGCTGGTAGTATTAGGCTGGGGAAGGCCAAAAACAGTGGCCCTTCCCACCCTAGTAATTCTAGCCTGCTGCTGCTGTGTTGTATCTGGCTGGTTAGGAAAATTGGGGTGGATCCCACATCGTTCTTTCACATTATTTTTTATTTTATTTTTTTAAATGACGTGAGTTCCCCCCCATTTTTCATAACCAGCCAGATACAGTAAAGCAGCAGCAGGCAGCATTATCAGGATGGGAAGGGCCACTGTTTCTGGCCTTTCCCAGCCTGCTAATACCAGCCTGCCGCCGCCCCGTTGCCCGACAATCATTACAGATGGTCAGGTACTGGATCGTACCCGGCTCTTCCCAGCACCCCTGGTGGCGGTGGGTACCGGGGTAATAATGGTGGTTAGTGTTAGCCTCTGCACCGGCTAACACTAAGCCCCGCCTTAGCAATGGATGCTGTTAATCAGCTGGCTCCATTACTATGGCGGTGGTAATATAGTTTAAAGAAAAAAAACACAAAGACATAGAAAAAATATTTTATTGAAATAAAAAAAAAACACACAACCCTCATTAACCATTTTATTGATTAAAAAAAAAGCCGTCATCGAAGTAGTCCTGGAATCCGACGTAGTCCAACGACCGAACCTGTAAGAAAACACACAAAAATCGATTAGTAACACATGTGTTAGGCTTAGATACAGGGCCCATGTGTGATACTGTCTATGGGACCCTGTATCTAAGCCTACCACCCCTTTAAGCCTACGATGTAGCAGGCTTAGAGGGCCCATGAGACAGGATCACAGATTGTGTGATGCTGTCTGCTGGGCCCTGTATCTAAGCCAATCACATGGTGGGCTTAGATACATGGCCCATGTGTGATCCTGTCTGATGGACCCTGTATTTAAGCCTACCACAAGGTAGGCTTAGATACAGGGTCCAGCAGACAGTAATCTTATACAGTATAAGATTACTGTGTGCTGGAGCCCTGTATCTAAACCTACCCTGTGGTAGGCTTAAATACAGGGTCCATCAGACAGGATCACACTTAGGCCATGTATCTAAGCCTACCATGTGATTGGCTTAGATACAGGGCACAGCAGACAGCATCACACAATCTGTGATCCTGTCTCATGGGCCCTCTAAGCCTGCTACATCGTAGGCTTAAAGGAGTTGTCCAGTCCCTAAACATTGATGACCTATCCTCAGGATAGGCCATCAATAGCTGAAGTGTCGGGGTCAGACTCCAGGGAGCACGCCAATCAGCTGTTTTGAAGGGGCCGCAGCACTCATACGAGTGCTGCTTCCCCTTCATTTCTCTTACTGAATCACACTCTGAATCGCCAACACGGATTCACAGTGTGAGCAAGTGACCGGAATTAAGTGACCAGAATGAAGGGGAAGCAGCTCTCGTACGAGCGCTGCGGCCCCTTCAAAACAGCTGATTGGCCGGCTCCCGGGAGTCGGACCCAGCCAATCAGTTTCAGCAGACAGGGATATTAATCTTACCCTCCTCTTCAGCCGCGGTGGAAATACTGTCCTGACTCTATCCAGGATCACGATGTTGTGCACGGCGCATAGCTTTGTGACATCATGCGCTGCGCACAGCACTATGACGTCAGGACCTCCACTGCGCTCCGGAACCGGGAAGGTAAGTACTGTCAGTTACTATAGTAACAGGGGTCTGCGGCCCAAGTTACTATAGTAACTTTCTATTGATGTGTGGCAGGGGGCCGTGGCCTCCCTGGCTTCGGGGGCCCAGTCACAATTGCGGTCGCTGCGACCCCGATAGCTACGCCAATGTTCATACCAGAATAGACTTAGAAAGCAGACTCACCACTCTACATGAAGAGATCTCTAAACTAGAGCAGAAACACAAATGCTCACAATCCCCCGACACCCTGAAACTACTCACAACTCAACAGCAGTCGCTAAAAGACCTGCTCAACAAACAATCTGCTAAATTTTTTGCCAACTGGAAAAACCAATTGTTCATTCACGGAGACAAGGTATCCAAACTTATGATTTCGCTAATTAAAAAAAAAGAAAGACAGATACACTCCCTGAAGTAAGCCAGTGGGCTAAAAACCAGTGACACTAAGCTGATATCAAACATTGTAAAATATTACTCCTCCTTATATCAAATCCGCTCTCTTGAAACTGGCAGTGAAAGGGACAAGAGGAAGAGGGACATTACCTTGTTCCGCGAGTCATTAACACTACCTCAACTCTCCACTTCCCAACAAGAGTTATTGCAGGCCCCAGTCACAGAGTTGGAGCTTCAGTCTATCCTGTCGCCCCCCGACAAGAGTCCAGGCCCAGACGGTTTACCTATACAATACTACAAAGTATTTCAAAGGGAATTGCAACCTCACCTCCTTGACTAGTGAAACGCTATAATGCAGGGAGCTGGCTTCCCTAAGCAGTCGCTAGAAGCTCACATAACACTGATACACAAGGTAGGTAAAGACCCAGACGTTTGTAGCAATTATCGTCCTATCTCCTTGTTAAATACTGACCTAAAAATATTTCCAAGACTCCCAGCCAACCGCTTTGGTCCGTTGCTATCCACCTTAATTGCTCTGGAACAAGTGGGATTTATTCAGGGCAGAGAGGGTAAAGATAATTCCGAACGCCTATTGCACTTAATGCAACTAGCAAAAGACAAGAACCGCCCAAAGACACTTCTGAGCACTGATGCGGAGAATGCCTTCGACAAGGTAGACTGGGCCTTTATAGAAGAAAGTTTGTCTCGTTTTAAAATCCCTAAAAAAAATTCTCAAGCTATACTGCAAATGTACACCCAGCTGCCCACCAGAATAGGCATTAACGACACACTATCGCCCTGCTTTCAAATTTTAAATGGGACTAGTCAAGGCTGCCAACTCTCACCTATATTGTTCATCCTAGTGATGGAAACACTAATACAGAAAATCAGACAACTACTCAGTCCATCACAAAACCGCAGCGTTTGCGGATGATTTACTCATCATCATGTCCGACCCAGTTATAGAGATTCCCGCAGTATTAAATATCTTCTCTGTCTTTAGTACCCTTTCTAAATTTAAAATCAACGCAGATAAAACTGAAGCCTTGGGGATAAGGCCCTGTTCACATCACCATTCATTTCCGTTCCGGGTTCCGTCTGAGGTTTCCGTCGGGTGAGCCCCGCAACGGAAAGTGAAAGCACAGCTTCCATTTCAGTCACCATTGATCTCAATGGTGATGGAAACATCGCTAATGGTTTCCGTTCGTCACCATTCCGGCAGGTTTCCGGTTTTCAGACGGAATCAATAGTGTAGTCGACTCCGCTATTGATTCCGTCGGAAAACCGGAAACCGGAGATCAATGGTGACTGAAACGGAAGCTGTGCTTTCACTTTCCGTTGCGGGGTTCACCCGACGGAAAACTCAGACGGAACGCCGGAACGGAAATCGAACGGTGATGTGAACAGGCCCTAAACGTTCCTATCACCACAGTACAATCATTGACCTCCCATTATCCTTTCAAATGGCCTCAAAAATGCATCACTTATCTCAGTGTTAAACTCTGTAAACATTGGCATGACCATTTTTCCTTAAACTATATCCCACTCCTTTCAACTATTAAATCTATAATAAATTCTTGGTTAGCCCCCTTTATCTATTGGGTGGGTAGGAAAACCTAATTAAGGGTTTGGTTCTTCCCAAATACAACTATTTATTCCAAATGCTACCTATAAATGTTTCGTAAAAGTCTGCTTACTACTTTTTCACTATATTTGGAATGACAAGCGTCCCAAAATCAGTGCAGCAACTCTGTCGTTGCCCAAATCTCTAGGAGGTATTGGTGCCCTTGATTTTAGAAATTACTACCATGCAGCTACTATTTCCAGATCAATTGATTGGTTTCCGAAGCCCGATAATAAGTTGTGGGTGATGGTAGAATAACTTCTTGCTCCTGTAGCTCTGAGAGCTCTTACTCGCATATTCAGGTAGTGTTTCGAACCTTGCAATCAAGAATGTTCTCACCAAGACAATATTAAAATCATTGTTTAAAGAGGCTCTGTCACCAGATTTTGCAACCCCTATCTGCTATTGCAGCAGATCGGCGCTGCAATGTAGATTACAGTAACGTTTTTATTTTTAAAAAACGAGGATTTTTGGCCAAGTTATGACCATTTTTGTATTTATGCAAATGAGGCTTGCAAAAGTACAACTGGGCGTGTTTACAGTAAAAGTCCAAGTGGGCGTGTATTATGTGCGTACATCGGGGCGTGTTTACTACTTTTACTAGCTGGGCGTTCTGACGAGAAGTATCATCCACTTCTCTTCACAACGCCCAGCTTCTGGCAGTGCAGACACAGCCGTGTTCTCGAGAGATCACGCTGTGACGTCACATACTTCCTGCCCGAGGTCCTGCATCGTGTCGGACGAGCGAGGACACATCGGCACCAGAGGCTACAGTTGATTCTGCAGCAGCATCGGCGTTTGCAGGTAAGTCGATGTAGCTACTTACCTGCAAACGCCGATGCTGCTGCAGAATCATCTGTAGTCTCTGGTGCCGATGTGGCCGACACGATGCAGGACCTGGGGCAGGAAGTGAGTGACGTCACAGCGTGATCTCTCGAGAACACGGCTGTGTCTGAACTGCCAGAAGCTGGGCGTTCTGATTAGAAGTGGATGATACTTCTCGTCAGAACGCCCAGCTAGTAAAAGAAGTAAAAACGCCCCGATGTACGCACATAATACACGCCCAGTTGGACTTTTACTGTAAACACGCCCAGTTGTACTTTTGCAAGCCTCATTTGCATAAATACAAAAATGGTCATAACTTGGCCAAAAATGCTCGTTTTTTAAAAATAAAAACGTTACTGTCATCTACATTGCAGCGCCTATCTGCTGCAATAGGAGATAGGGGTTGCAAAATCTGGTGACAGAACCTCTTTAAATATATAGAGACATTCTCTTTCCAACTCTTGCACCACTAACTCAGATATCTGATTTGATAGATTTTTACCGAGAGGGATTGGAGGGTCAATCTAATAATCCATCAGTCCCATTACACGTTACTTTGGACTCGACATTGACAGATGGTACAATTTTACCTTATCAACACTGGTCTACAAACCCTACCCTACCATCACTACATCCCATACACTACACAGCACTATAAAAGCAATCTCTCCCTATCTCACGAGTGGCTCATTAGACAGATCTATGACTAAATTCGAATCTCTTCTTAGGCAAGTCAAATACCCACGTAAGATGCTCTCTCTGATTTACCAATTATTAGTCACTAACAATATACCTCTGCAAATATATTTTGGGAAAAAGATCTCTTTCACTTACTTCATCTAAGGAAGATACTATTATGTTATATAGGAATTCTCATGATCCACCTAAGTATATCAGAGTACAAGAAAACTCCTAAAAAATTATATCCAGATGGTACACTACACCAGACAAGACCCATTTATGGTACCTGTCCATCCCAGACAACCGCTGGAGATGCTTGATAGACTAAGGTTCTTATCTACATATTTGGTGGTCTTGCCCAAAGATTATGAGTCACTGGGAGTCCGTACTAACACACATTGGAACTATTTGTGGCATTACGTGCCCAATTCCCCGTCTACCATTTTTTTAATTAAAAATGTAAAAAGTTAAAAATCTAAATACACACACCAACCTTTTAATACAACACCTATTATGAGGTGCCAAACTCCTAAACCCTCCAAATTGGAGATCGACCCGCATTCCTTCGATCTCATTATGGATAAAAAAGTAGAGCAATTATATCATATTGATAAGATGGTAGCACTATCCAATCGCTCCTATGCTACATACTCTTCGATTTGGACTCCTTGGATTATTTTCCGCACCTCAAACATGTATCTAGATTTGACTTTGGATGCCCAGTAGCCTCTTTATCTTTGCCCACTCTTACCTACTTGATCCTATTGTATTTGTTTAGTGCTTCCTTCATGTAAAATGTACATTTTGAATATATATATATATATATTCTTTGTATATGCCTCCTCTTCCTCTCCTTCCCCTCCGCTCTTTTCCATCTCTTTTTCTCCCCTTCATCCTCACTACATTTTGTTTCCCTCTTATGTTGTTACATTATTCTCCTGAACGTGTATCTTTATTCATTAGATTTTGCACTGTATATTGCACTCAGAGTCTGTCTAAATTGTTTGACGCCCTGTTTCTATCTTGTAGACTTGTATCTTATTCACTTTGTTTCTTATAATAAAAATAAAATTTAAAAGAAAAGAGACAATGAGATAACGCAAGAGGGAGGGACAGGGCCCAAGATGGTGTCAAGAAGGGGTAAAATAGCGCATCAAGTGCAGAGACTGAGATAGAATGTTGTCAGACGAAAAGGCGAAAAAAACTTGTAAACTAGAAGTGAAACTGTGTGAAGCGACAGAACCCGGGTGTGGTCTGAGGAGGCAAACAGAGGCCTGTAGAGGGAGATATTCCTGACTGGTTGATTTATCTGGTTAAGCAGTACTGTGACATTTAAGAAACTGTGTTACTTTATGTGTTTTAACTGCTAAGCTTAAGGTTCTTACACACATCGGAGTGCCACTCGGGCATTCTTTTTCATAACATCCAAGTGGCACCCGAGAGTTTTCACGGACCTATTCACTTCAGTTGGTGAATCGGGTCCATGAAAACGGACCCGACTCTCCGATTCGTGGATAGAACATTTCCTATCTTTCCACGGATCACGGACGGGACTCGGGTAGTCGTGTGCAAGAGCCCTAAATGTGCCTCATAAAGAGAAAATAACCATATGCTTATTGTGCCACTACGTTATCAGTTGTGTACAGTAAAACTATCTGTTCGATATTAGTTTAGTCTGCAATTGTGTTTTTCTTAAAGAGCAACCACTCGAATAACCCAATTGTTACATCCATCCTCCATCCACATCACAGTAGAGTTCCACCTATAGTCATCAACTGATATGTTATATACGCAATAGATAAAGATAAAAATAACTACCACCAGTTCCCCAAAACTCTACTGTATACTCTCTATATTATATATATATATATATATATATATATATATATATATATATATATATATATATATATATATATATATATATATATACATATATATGAATAACAGCAAATAAACAGAAAGGGATGTGGTTCTAACAATACCTCCTGTTTGGAATGGTAAGGCCTGATGCTGGGTTAGGGATTCACAGTGACTAAAATTGCCAAGCTGTAACAAAAGGGCATGGGTACTCTGCCGGCAGGTATTTATAGAATAAAAAAAACTATTTTAGATGAAACTTCTCTGTAAGGAACTTTTTGAATTGAATTGCCTGTTTATGTATTCCTTTATACCATATTGTGATTAGCTTGTGTAAAAGAGAATACTGAGCAGGTCATCATGCTGTAGGTGGACTCATATTTTCAGGTAGTTAAGAATTTAAAGGGATTGTACTAGAATCGACAATTATCCCTTATCCATCGATCGTAAGAACGGTGGTTCTGAACCCCCTATTCCTCCTCACTGCCCCCCACCCGGCCGTGAGTAGATCCTTTAATGGAGAGGTAGTTAAGCATGCGCCCACCGCTCCAGTCAGTGTCTATGGAACTAACGGAGACTGTATGCATATAGCAACATTTAACCCATAAGTCTCCCCTCCCCATACTAAAATTCACATCACACCGACACATAACTCTCTTTTAATGTGGGATTGACCCGGGGGTCGGCCACAGCTTTATTAACACAATAAATGTAAATAACAAATTTACCAAATATAAAACGCAATGACCTTAACATAGGTCAATAACAACCTGTATGCCTGCCTAACCAAGGACATGTAGGTAAATCCCTTTCCACTACCGCCTGCTGTGACACCGTAATACCACATATCTCACCCATACATCATTGTCCAAAACAAACCAATAACCACCGCATGGAGAACCATGTGAAACACATTGTTTCCTCCTTTTTTTTAATTTTTTTATGTTTATTATTATTATTATTTTTTTTTTTATATATATTTTTTTTTTTTTCCATTTATTTTCCTTTTTTTTTTTTTATCTCCATCCAAATAACCGTAAATATCAAGGCCTCTTTGGTTGACTTTTTTTTAAATAAAATTACATACACGTTCCACCACCCACAAACCAACTCGTACCTTTAAATCTTTAAATCAACCATACCTAAGGGAGGGAGGGAGGGAAATTTTTTGACAAAGAGGCCCACTACAGGTAAGCAGCCCCTTATATAACCCCTTCCCATACACTAAGCCCGCCCCCTCTCCTCCTCTAACGCCCGCTCTGCCTAAATGACTCACCCCTGTAACAGGGAGGGGGAGAGAGACAACTCCTCAGCCTCACTTAACTCCTTCCCTGCAACAGTCCCTAGCTCAGCGCCTATATGCCTGTGAGCCCCCATAACTGACGAGTGCTGTACTCGGCTGTTTCCGTAAATCCTATTGACTTTGAATGGGGCAGCAGTGCACATGCTCGACCGCCGCTCTATTCTAATACCCTCTTCGCTATGGTCAAGCAATTTGGAGTAACAAGGGTTCAGTACCGCTTTTCTCGCGATCAGTGCGGATCCCAGCAGTGGGGCCCCAGTTACCAGACAATTATCACCTATCCTGTGGATAGGTGATAATTGACAATTCTAGGAATACTCCTTTAATATTTATATTTTTTTATATTTATTTACAGCACAGAACAAAACTGGAAATTGCATTTCTGAAGACTTCACCCTTACAAAGAATGACACTCTGAAAAGTGAAGAAGGTAAGTGAAGCATTTGTGAAAAGATGACGATTAAAGGAACACCCTGGGAAAAATCAGTCTACCATATTACGTCTAGTGCAGGGTCTAAGAGGGCGGAGATTGACACAGAGTGTCTTCTTAAAAATCCTTCCCCATGCAAAATAACCACTGTCTCACAGACCTCTGATCAGGCTAATGGCCAGCATTGTGCGAAAGAGCACCACTGCTGCGTCTGTAATGGGAAACCAGGCAAGTTTAGACACACCCCTTTAGGTAAACCCCACCCCTAAGTTAATATCCAGCCAAAATGAAAGGGGTTAGGAGAAAATAAACCCCTGTTTTCCTGGCCACACTTCTCCGGTTTAAGAGCATGAAGAGAATCTTGTAAATTAGTAAATACTCTTTAGGAAAACAAAAACTAGGAGATTTTGTTGCATTTGACCATCACCTTGGAAAATTAGGTTAGACAGAACATAATGATACACAAGGTTTGGTTTTATATTGCTAAAATGTTTTGTTTAATCTACAGATGAGTGCTTCAGCAAGGTCCCAAATGGTTTTCAAGACTTCTACGATGCAGTGGTCGACGGTAGTGCTGGACTGATTTGTTTGTCTCACTGTGACATCATGTCCGGCAAATATCCAAGTTGTAATGATGGAAGCTGCCAAATCCTGAACAATACTGGCCCACATTGCCTGTACGTAATTTCCTTATTGTTTTATTTTTTTCTTCAATTCATTATTTAGTGTCTGACCACCTGATTACCATGTACATTGTGTTCTCTTTTTGCCACACGTGCCTCCCAGCTACATAGTTATAGCTACACTGGACAGAATACCAGCCAAAAGAACACCAGATCATAAAAAGATTTTCCACAATCCATAATGATGTATGGTTATTGGACCATCTCTGTATATGCTTCAGTTGGGTGGCAACCATTATAGACACCATTAAAGAGACTACATGGGTTTTCATCCAGACTACTTAGATACTGGGATAACAAATATGTATGGCTGTGCAGTGTCATATCACCCAGTACCATATTACTTCATAATTAGAAAAAAAGTTGACCTTGAGGAGTTTTAAAGGTTGATGAAAAATGGCTTATTAGAATCTTTTACAGCTTGATGAATAACTCAAATTCAAGCTCTGCTCAACACATGTCCATCTTCTGTCCTGTTATCTCATCTCCCTCCCATCTTCTCCATTTATCCATCTCCTCCATCCGAAACTCCACTACTCCTTCAAGTCTTAAAATTAACTTAAAAAAAAATAATCAAAAATACCTCTGCCAGAAATCTCAACCTGCCATAGCCTAAATTCTACCTCAACCAATTCCATTTACAGTTTAAACTACCCCCATCTCATGTCCTTAATCAATGTAGATTGTAGTTCATCCCAGTAGGAGATTCCTCTCTACTGTATTTGTTAAGTTATTTTATTTTTTTTAAGTGATTGAACAACTCCTTTCCATATATAAGGTCATATGGAGGTAATAGAGGAAGGTCCACCACTGATCGGGATTCCCAATAATAAGCCACAATGGGAGCTGCAACAAAAGGCTTCTGGCATCAAGAGGCCCCATCTACTTAAGAGTAGGAAGATATTGAATATATGTTCCAACCTTTAGTCATGGTATAGTGGAACATAATTTGTATACAAAAATTCCATGTTTATAAATTGTTTCATCCAGATCTTCCCAGTATTATTTTAATATGTCTATTAATGTTGTATCCTGGTGTCAACACTCTCTCTAGATGTGCAAGAACTGATCTATACATCTACACATCATCTAACTGTAACGGGAAGATATCAAAGTCTGGAGTCTTTGGGGCGGTCGGAGCAGCCATTGCAATCTTGTTGATTATAATATGTGTTGAGTTTGTCCTCGTCATTAGAAAGAAGAATGATAAAAAAGGGTGAGTACGGCAACCAGGAAAAAATACTGTATTTTTAGCACTGAATTAAAAAGCAAATAAGATGTCCACTTCAATATATAGAAGTGGCTACGAGTGGTATAATGTTGTGTTGGGGAGGTCACATGACAAACCTAAGTGGTGAATTACTGCAAACGGTGAAGTATCCTTTTGACACTGTAATGGTCTGGTTCATACCGTACCCAGGTAAAGACAACCGGATTGCAAAATCCACCCATAGGATCACACTTTCCCACGAATTGGTAAGGGTCGAGGTACTCAGTGGGCCCAATGACTTAGGTGCCTCTAGCTTGTCCGGTGATGATTCCCTGTATAATGTTTCGCAGGAGTGGAACCAGACACAATGGGAATATTTTGAGGTACAGTTGCTATGGGCAATGACAACAGGCAAAGTCACTAGAAACGCACCTGGGAGGGGAGAACTGAGAGGTGGGGGCTGCAATGAATAGTCAATTAGGCCAGTAGCCAGAAATTTGTATGCAGCATTGAGAAGTAAACATGAGCATAGTCACATCAGCCAGTGGTCCGTTAACAGAGATCAGGCAGAACTAGACATGCAGTACCGTAGGACGCAAAAAAAGGGTAGTCAGACGAGCCCAATTAATTTTTTTAAACTGGATTCACCTTTGCAGCTAGAGTTTACATTTTGATGTTCATGAGGAATGGAATGTAGTTTACCATGTATGGGAAATATTTTTGAAAAAAATTATTGGTGGTAAGTTTGAGTTCCCCTGCTGAGGAGAATGTTTAAAGTGCAGATGACTATTCAAATAAACATTTGATTTAATTATTTTTTGGTATATATGACCATTATAGGGATCCATTTCAAGATGATAATGAAGGAATCTGGTATGAAAACCAAGAAGAAGAATGGTGTGTTGACCGAGGTATCACCAATCTGGCCGAAAATCAAGATGACGGAGATCAAGGTACAGTTACTTCATAATCTGATAATATCCTAAAATGGGTGTCTTTTTGACCTTTAAGAGGTAAGGGTAAAAACTCATTGGTTCCATACCTTTGCCTAAAATGACATATTTTCTCTAAAACAGTCTGATTTAACCAGAACAAGACCATGATGGTTATGTTTAAGATGTAAAATTTAAGCAGCCACAATCCCTTTTCGCTACTGGCAATCACTTCAGTCCTCTAGATCGTTGGGCATGGTTTGTCATATATGCTTTAAGGATAGTCATAGTTTAGTTACTAAACTACTTTTTAAATGTGCTTACTCAAGATAAACATCAATACTTCAACATAAGCCTTAATGGAGTATTATTCATGGTCTCCTTGTCATTTATATGATCTCAACAATTATTTTCCTCTGCTTCTTTTCCTCTACAGATTTTTCCAGGAACAGCTTTTCATCCGACAATGAGAAATTTAAACCCAACTTAGAAAATATAGACACTACACTTAAGGCGAGTTTTGTAGTCTTTATCTTCATCAAATAGTCCAGTAGTCTTCTCAACTTTCTTTATTTTAGAGAGTGGTCATTATATCTATGGGACATTTGTTGATATTTTGATTATATTTATGAGTTGTTTGATACTAGGATCAGTTAATTAGGTTTCTATACTTCTCGAAAACTGGTACCTTCACTTAAACAATGGATTCCATCTAGCAAAAGAGTAATCGCTTTGACACTCTCGATTTTATACCTTTGTTAATAAAGAAGTTGTCACAGGAAGACAATCCCTTTTTAAAATGAAACAGACTTCTCTCACCCCTGGCGTTTTCCGGAGGAAGCTTCATCCAGCCGTACATTTCCCCTGCATGTAAGCATTAGATGGTCGATCATTCAAATGATTGGCTGTCTATAGTAACATAGTTATTAAGGCTGGACAAAAACATACGTCCATCTAGTTCAGCCTAATCTCCAACAATATTGATCCAGATGAAGGTAAAAATCCCAATAAGGCAAAGGCCACGTTTCCTCATTTTAGGGAATCATATTCTACCCAACTCCAAATATGGCAATGAGAATAAATCCCTGGATAAACGACACATCTCCAGCAATCTATTATAATTAATTATTAAAAGGGACTGCAGTCCACCCATTCCATTTTTTTTTACCTTGGTTGCTTACCTTTAAACCCACTCAAGATGTACTTTGTGTTTCTTGTATATTGGTGCCCAAATCTACACACAATATTCGATATGCAGTCTGACTAGTGATATGTAAAGCAGTAAAACTATGTTGTCGTCATGTGCATCTATGTCTATTATTATGTAGCCAATAATCTTTTTTGCCTTGACCGCAGCTACCTGACTCTGGTAGCTACAGATGAGTTTACTGTCAAATAAAATTTCGAAGGTCTTTCGCACAATACATAAATGTGCCAGGTCCGCCCGAGCAGCTCTTCATTCTCACATACAGGGGTGGTCCCATGCAGAGCACCCCCTCTATGATGTCCATATGTCCTAATAAGGCATATGGACAGAGGTTGTCATCTTTAGACAAGCCCATTAACACTTATTTTGTATTGTCAACTGTACAAAGTGAAGCTTTCTTGTTTCATCTTCTTATCTAAATATTGTTTGTCTATTTTTTATTTGCATACTCATCTGAATTTCTCTTTTATGTCTAGATAAAGATACAAAGACCAGAGGTCTCTTTTGCATGAAGTGACCTTCAGGACAGTATGGGAATGGGGTCCTAGTTAACTTCACCTAGATGTCTTCAAAATCTCGTGTTGGACTCTAATACACTGCAAAAAACAGGATTGGACAGGCCCACCAGATTATCCTCAGGTTTTGACAGAATAACAGATCACAAAGGTCCACCAGAAAACAACCCCATTTGGAGCAGAGCTTGGAGCCAATAGCCTTAACACGAGGACCTATTTTTTTATGAGCTGATCCACAAATATGTTATAAGACATCATTGATGATATGTCTTGTGTGTACAATTAATACAACAAAGTTTACAATGTCATTAAAAGGGAATCTGCACATGTTCTAAACAGATGAAGGATCCAAGAGAACTGTGTGTGACACTGGCAATATCAAAAAGTTTTAAGGCTCTATCACCCATTTCATACATGTGGATCATAAAGGGTGAATTTTATAACTAATATCTCTTCTTTAATGAAGTCTTCTAAAAGTCAACTATACATAAACAGTTAAAGAAATATTTGTTTCAGTAGTTCACATATGTACATTCATATCTAAAAATGTAAGAAGGAGGAATCAGTTGGTCAATGTCATGGAATAATGTTGACATAGATGTCCACTAGGCAACCCAACTGAAAATTTTATTTCACAGTTCCTTATACCATAGGTTGGAAGAACATCACATAGATTTACACACTGTGTCAAGAGTCACCAAAAGTGTTCAAAGCCAACCTTTATTGTTATAGGACCACATAAGTCTCATTATGAAGGTTTGGTGGCCACCAAGAACGATGTCCAAAGTAGAGAACCATCAGAAGTCAACTGACTCCTTCCTTTCTTTTCATCATTGACCAAATATATTCTACCTCATATGTTCTGCCTGGAGCATAACCTTGCTCATATCTTTTACTTGAAAAACCCAACTACCTTTCTCATGTCCAAAGAGTGCATTCTGTCACATCCTGAATGATCTCTTCTGCTGCCGCCAAATTACACCCATTTATTTATATCATATTATTATCATGACTTAGACTTAATTTATTTGATTTTTAATACTGTTAAAGAAAGGTACACAATGAATTGGTTGTAGATTGCTATAACCCAGAGCCTATAATGCATCGTAAATATTTGTATTTAGGATACATTGGTGGGTAAAAAAGCAAACATAAAAAAAATATAGAATATTTTAATTCCTGTACTGATCACAAACCCATTTTAAGGTTATCAATGCAAAGGCATATAACATATAAAATAGATGTATGGATATACCTGACTGCTCTACGTGAGAAGGCCTCCAATGCCAAGCGTATTTGTTGCTATTCTTGACCTTTTTACCATATTTTATTGTACAGGGCATTTAAATACTTATACAAGTAGATGATGTTCCCCCTTTTGTCATCTATTTTTAAGAACAAATAAATATAATTATTTTAATGTTTCCTCCTAAGATTCTCCATGCTTTTCATTAGTTAAATTGATTTTCTTGGTATTTTTTCCAACTCCATGCCATTCTTTCTATGAACTGGTACTCAGAACTGAACTGCATATTCTAGATGAGGCCGTACTAATGCTTTGTAAAGTGGTACTATTATATCCCTGTCCATGCCTCTTTTAATACACAACAATGTCCAATTGGCCTTAAAAGCAGCTGATTGACATTGTGCTGTTATTTAGTCAATAAAGTACATGTACACACAGATCCTTCTCAACAATTCGTTGCATGCAGATTATTAGTATCCAGACCCTTAACTGTACATTTATCTACATTGAACCTTACTTGCCAAGTGGATTACCAAACACTCGGTGTGTTTGAATAGGCTTGTAATTTATGAACATCTCTCATTGATTGAACAATACTACATACAGTAGGGTCACTGCGCGGGGTGTGGACAGCGTGATAGCAGCTGGCCAAACAGGTACAATGCAATGACTATATTTCAGAAAGGGTACCTGAGGCAATGTAGACAGTAGCGGTAGATTCAGGCTAAGATGAGGCTCCAACAGTAGACAGACACACGGCGTGGTGCGACACAATAGATGCAGTGGAGGGCACAACACGACTCCAACACTTGAAGGCACAGAGGCACGGTAGCATGGGATACAGGGTACAGGCAGCAGGAACGGGTAACACTGGGAACTGGAAAACACTAGGAGACCATTTGCAAGGACAAACTTAAGGTAACACAACAACGCTCAGGCAAGGATCGAGAGGGCAGAGCCCCTTTTATAGTCCCGAAGCATCCTGGGCTAATTGCAGTATTCTGCAACTGTGCGCTTACTGGCCCCTTAAGGCCGTGCACGTGCGGGCACGCCTGTCCTGTGGGAGACAGTGTCCTGGACCATTAAGTGAGTGCCGGCATCTCCCAGGAGTGAGATGCTGCCGGGAACTCGCTCGTCCATGGCCGTCAGAGGGTAAGTCAGGACGACGGTCCCCGGCCATAGACGTTACAGTATCCCCCCACTTACGCCCCCTCTTCTTAGGACCAGAGCGGGAGAGAAACTTCTTCACGAGGGCAGGAGCATTGATGTTCTCCTCTGGCTCCCAAGACCTCTCCTCCGGACCAAATCCCCTCCAATCCACCAAGTAAAATGTTCTTCCTCCTACTCTCTTGGTGTCCTGGATCTCCCTCACCTCGAATGTCCCTGACGAGCCACCAGGTCCATAGGCTTCAGCAGGGAGACATGGAAGGAGTTTGGGATCTTGAAGGTGGGAGGCAGCCGAAGCTTGTAAGAGACAGGATTTATCTGCAGCAGAAGGGTCCGAGGAACCTGGGGGCAAACTTGCAAGATGGCATAGAAAAAATGGGGAGAAACCTCCAGCTCACCAAATCCTGTGTCCCAGCCTGACACCTTGCACGGATCTCCGCGACGGCCCACGGTGGAAATTGCAAGAAAAAAGGAGAAATGATCCAGCGCTGTGTCGGGATAAAAAGGATACATGGATCCCACTTTTATTGGTAATAGAAGATATAAAAATGTAGAAAGAGACGCAGTCCCAGGATGGTTGATGGTGCGGGCGTGTGCCCGAGCCTACGCGTTTCAAGCACCGACCGTGCTCTTAGTCATGGCAAGAAATGAAGTGGCCATGCATGTTTGCTTCATCCAAATATACAACTGACAATCAGGGCAGAAAGTGACTCCAGCTGGTTGCTGAAATGGGAGTCAGTGGATGAGATTTAACCCTCCCAGTTCTGGAAGGAATCTGGATAGATAAGGTATAGATGTATATATAATTGATTTAATTGGAAAATATACCCAAAAACCACCATCCCAGAAAATTACTTGATATATATCGATGGCAGAAAGCAATTTGTATATATTTGAGTGAGTAGTGGAAGATAAGTAAATATTTTAAAACCAACACCAGAATCTGATGCGATTTGCCACTGTCTGAACATGAACGAAGCAAAAACATACATGGCTCAAAACTAATTTCTTGTTACAAAAAAACAGAATAAAAATTAATACATGAAAAAATCCGGAAATGTCAGGTTACAAAACAATGATGATTCAAACAGTTATCCCCAACATGAATGTTATCAATATATAGAATAAGTACTGGTAGTACTGTGGAGCTGTATGAAACTATAGATATGTCCTGACAAAAGTTCCGAAACAAACTGCAGGTTTGTAAAATAGATGTGGTAAAAACAAGAGATCAAAAGAGAGAAAAGAAGAAATGTATATATTAATTACTATGAATATATATTATTTAATCACGATTTTCCTTGTATGTATTTAAATATATTCATGTTGTTATTAATATTTGTGTTTTTATTTTTTACATATTACATATTAATGTTTATATATAGATGGAAACCTTCTGTTTGAGTGGTTATGAGTGGAGTGTAAATTCCATGGTCGACCTGTCAAGTATCCTCCCGACGGACAAAAGAAAAGGAGAAACAAACAAAATATCCCGACATCCCACGTCTACATGAGCGACTCTACGAATATATGTAAGTATGATATTCCTTTATTTTGATCCATACAGATATGTGATATTGCATTTTAGTGGGATAATGCCAAGTTAGTTAAATCATGAGGAATGTGCATTCGACATGCGATCTAATAATGTCAGTTTGTTTGAAAAGACATAAAGTCTCAGTTATCATATAGATAACATGATTTGCTTGTAAATGGTGTTGTTACTATGAAAAAAGTTTAATAGATAGTAAATTATTGGATCATATTCTACATTAATGTGAACCGGTACTGGATCAATAGTGAAACATGAGTTCTTTTTTTAGGTTTAAGCCTAAACGGAAAACGTGTTCTTAAATTATAGATCCAAAATGCTTCTCGCGTTAGCAGAAGGTGTTTCAGATTACCCCCTCTAATGGACCCCCTGATCTTCTCTATGGCATATGTGCTAAAGGAATTGATACACCTGTCTTGCCACATTTGATATATTGGTGATATTTGGGTTTCTTATATACCCCAAGTGTTCCAATATACGGGTTTTAAATTTTCAACATATTTTAGGTTGCAGGAGGTGCACTCAATGATATAGATGACAAAATCACTGTTGCAATTTATATACGATTTGATAGGAAAATTCATTTCTCCAGTAGCATCTTGGAATGATTTGTGAACCTTAGAAAAAGTGCATGTCTTGCATGGATGGGTACCACATTTGAAAAAACCCTTATTTGACAACCAGGTGGGCCTGGTACTATTAGATGTTATCATTGAGGGGGAGAGGATATTGCCAAGAGTCGGTGCCCTCCTTGAAACCACCCGACAACCATTCTTTAGGACATTTTCCAACTTGGCATCCTCATACAGTAAAGGGATATACCTTTGAATCATGTCTTTGATGGCCCTAAATTGGTTACTATATTGTAAGACAAGAGTGGGTATGTATGAATTTGAGGTGATTGATGTGTCCATATTTTTATCTCTCTCAACAGTGGATAATAGAGAGTCCCTGCTTTTGGACTTCACTATAGTGCTAGCTCTATTCAATGTCCACTGCTAGTAACCCCGATCAGTCAATCTATGGCGAATTTTTAACTCTTCCTTGTCAAACCCTGTTGTCAGGCTACAATTTATTTTGGCCCGTGTAAATTCTCCCACGGGTATCGAGGAAATGGTGTGTTTGGGGTGGCAACTTGTAGCGTGAAGAATAGTATTGCCAGAGATTGGCTTTTCATAAATCTCTGTACATATGTGCTCACCCACTGTAGATGACAATTTAAGGTCCAGAAAATTGATAGTATTGGAATCATGATGATAAGTAAATTGGAGATTAAACTGATTGCTGTTGAGATATATGAGCAGACACATCGCCCTCCCAGATGAACAGAAGGTCATCGATGTATCTGCCATACCAATGTATGGATTCCATAAAGGGGTTATCAGTTGCAAATAGAAAAATTTCCTCCCACCAAGCCATGACCAGGTTTGCCATGGATGGTGAGAATTTGGCCCCCATGGACACTCCTCTTTTCTGTAAATAATAGTTTCCCTCAAAGTAGAAATAATTGTGCTTCATTAAGAAATGGAGCATATCTACTGCAAACTCTTCGAGTGTATCATCATAATTACTGTATTTGGACAGATGGTGAATTAGGGCTTGTTTCGCCACTGGATGTGGGATGCTGGTATACAAAGATACTACATCACAACTGAGCCAAACATGGTTGTGACCCCAGACTTTATTATGAAAGATACTGAGAACATCTTTTGTGTCCCTAAGGTGACCTGGCACTCTAAAGACCAATGGTTGGAGCAATGAGTCCAGCCATTCAGATGGTCGCTCCGTGAGAGAGCCAATTCCTGATACTATCGGCCTCATAGGTGGTGGGATGACACCTTTATGTGTTTTTGGCAGGGCGTGTAAAATGGGGACTACCGGATGTTCCAATAATAAGTAGACATGTTGTTTTTGTGTAAGTGTACCGTTATTGAGACCCCTATCCAGAAGATTTTTGATAGTTTGATGGTAAATCGTTGTTGGATTGTGATCTAGTTTAATGTATGTGTCAACATCTGATAATAACTTCATGATTTGATCTACATACATGTCTTTATCCATAACGGTAACACTACCCCCTTTATCTGCCATGCGTATGACAATATCTCTATTGTCGCGTAAGGCTCTCACAGCTTCATTTTCTTCCCAGGTAAGGTTGTGTGTTGTTTTATTTTTTAAACTCTGATCTTTAATTTTGTGCAGTTCTCTTTCTATAACCTGTTGGAACTTGTCCATAGATTCAGTCCTTGATTGTAATGGGTAATACTCCGAGTTCTTAGTTGTAAATTTCGTACTCTTGTTGGTCGTACAATTCTCATCCAATCCGGCCAGATCCTCAAGACATAAGAGGGCCATTTGTTCTTGGAACATTAGTGATCTATACAAGTTATTTGTCGTTGGTGTCCCATCAGTATACGAAGATGTCGTCGGTTCATTATGATCCATTGTCAGAAAATGTCTCTTGAGAGTTAAATTGCGAACAAATTTATTGATGTCCAGGAGGGTACAGAAGACATCAAAATCGCGATTTGGTACAAAGTTCATTCCCAGGGAGAGGACCTTAATTTGTTGCTGTGTCATGGACACCGATGATAAATTAATAACATCCATGTTACTTATGGTCTCTGATTTCTCAATCATCGGGGCTGTATGACCTCCATGGGTTTGATGTTTCCTGCCCCCCCTCTTCCCCCGTTTTTTGGAAAAACTCGTCGTTCAGTGTCATTTTGTCGTGATTTGTGTGTATTCCTTATAGAATCTATATCAGACTCCTCCTCTGCTCCATCCGTGGTCTCCTGTTCAGTGGAACTGAAACTAACGCTATATGGGTTCGAATTCCGTCTGTGCGGTCTTGATTTGTTTCTCAAGATTGATTTTGCCCTATATTGCAAGATGGCACCCTCAGCCGGATATTCTTGGAAAACAGCCAGACCTTAGTACCTGGAAGAAACTGGGGAGGTTCTCATCTTCTAGTGTCTGCCTTTTTCTTCATGCGGTCGACCGCCAGCAGAATAGAAGATCGGGTCTGCTGACATATCTGCAGAAAGTCCCTGAAGGTAGAGTCAGCTGCAGGCACCTGGGACATAGTGGAAACAGGAAGAGGTATTCGTGGATGTTGGCCTTAGACAATGAAGAATGGGCTGGAGGTGGTGGACTCACTAGTACGGTTTTTATAAGAGAAATCAGCCCAAGGAAGCAGCTGCATCCACTCATTATGCTGCCTGGAGATAAAGTGCCGCAGATAGTTCTCCATAATCTGATTAACCCTCTCGACTTGACCATTGGACTGTGGATAATAGGCCGAGGAGAAGTCAAACTTTACACCGAGGAGACCGCAGAGTGCGCTCCAGAACTTTGAGGTGAACTGAACCCCTCGATCCGAGACAATATGCAGAGGCAAGCCGTGCAGACGAAAGATGTGTTGGACGAAGAAGTCGGCCAGTCGGGAAGCAAAAGGCAGACCAGTCAGTGGAACAAAATGAGCCATTTTGGAGAATCGATCCACCACCACCCAGACCGTACTGCATCCAGCAGAGAGAGACAGATCTGTGACAAAATCCATTGCAATATGTTGCCAGGGGGCATCGGACACCTTTATTTGCTGCACACACCGTACAGGAGGAGACAAAATCTGTGACGTCTTTGGGCAGCGTGGGCCGCCAGAACTGATGGGCAATTAGGTCTCGGGTCTTACGGGCACCCGCGTGACCTGCCAGCTTGGAACTGTGTCCCCAGCGAAGGATTCTTCCTCTGTCTGCCACACGTTCAAAGGTCCTTCCCGGAGGAATGTCTCTAACTTGCAGAGGTTTGGCAGAGATGATGCAGGAATGGTCAATGATATTCTGTGGGGACGCCTCATTGTCCTCTGTCTCGAATGACCTAGACTTCACATTCTTGTCGGCAGGGCGTTAGTGGAGCTCAAACTGGAACCGACCGAAGAACAACCACCACCTGGCCTGACGAGGGTTCAGCCGTTGGGCCGTCTGGAGATAGGTGAGGTTCTTGTGGTCCGTGAAGACCAGGATTGGATGAGCTGTGCCTTCTAGTAGGTGTCTCCACTCCTGCAGAGCCAGCTTGATGGCCAGTAACTCCCAATCCCCAATCGAGTAGTTGCGGTCTGCGGGAGAAAAAAGCTTAGAGTAGTAGCCACATACCACGGTCTTGCCTTTGGAACCCCTCTGGAACAGAAGTGCGCCAGCACCAACAGAGGAGGCGTCCACCTCCAACAAAAACTGTAGGGACACATCAGGATGATGATTGAGGCTGACGTGAAGGCCTTCTTTAAGCTCTTGAAAGCGACCTCTGCTTCTGGAGTCCACACCTTGGCATTCATGCCCTTTTTGGTGAGGGTAGAGATGGGGGATGTCAGTGAGACGTTGGGAATGAACAGCCGGTAGAAGTTGGCGAATCCCAGGAAGCGCTGTATGGCCCTTAAGCCTTGAGGGCGTGGCCATTCCAAGACAGCCTTTACCTTCTCAGGATCCATTTTGAGGCCCTGATCGGAGATGATATAGCCCAGGAAGGGTAGAGACTTTCTCTCAAACACGCATTTCTCCTGCTTGGCATATAGGTGATTTTCCCTTATAGATCACTGATAAATAAGTTATTTCATAAATCTTAGGTATGCAAGACTCGGTAGGCTCAATTGTAAGAAATAAAGTTAAACTAATATATACTTGCAAACAATGGATGATGATACGGTTCTGGCTCGTGCTATGCAGTTTGTAAATTGCTGGTTAGTTGCTAGAAGCATTTTGAAGCTATCCCAGCTCCTTCTTCAGTAGTTAAAAAAGAATGTGATGTTAAGAGCTAACCTTAGATCCTTCATCTGCATGCAGCGTGCAGCCCGTTTGGGGGCTTACAGCGGGGGCTGCAATTGAGAAGAAAAATAAAGGAATCAGCATCCTTTAAACTATTTATGGATTACTGCAGTTTAGTGGGTTTTAGACAGATTTCCTTTAAATGTTATGGTCACAATGAACATGACTGCGGGCAGCTGATATCGTAAATTTGTTAAAGTGTAACTTAATGTTTGACAAACTTCTGACATGTCATAGTAACATGTCAGAAGTTTTGATTGGTGGGGGCCCGAGCACTGAGACCCCCACCAATCGCTCAAATGAAGCGGCAGAAGCGCTCATGTGAGTGCTCAGCTGCTTCGTGTCTGATCGGCTTTCTCTGGAAAGCCGTTGTATCGGAGTACGGGCTCATAGACTTTCTTGTACTCCGATACATTAATTTCCGGAAAAAGTTAAACAGACACGAAGCGGCTGGGCGCTCACACGAGCCCCTCTGCCACTTCATTTGAGCGATTGGTGGGGGTATCAGTGCTCGGACCCCCACCAATCAAAACTTCTGACATGTTACTATGACATGTCAGACGTTGGTCAAATGTTTAGTTACCCTTTAAGCTCAGTCCTTCCGCAGTATAGTCTCGTTTTAAGGAAGTATTTCTAGAAAAGGGTTCTGCAAAAAATTCACAATCTACTATGTCAAATTATATTGTTGCGGTTTTCCTGACTTTACATTTGTAAGCGCTCCCATTGGATGTTGTTATCAATAGTGGTCAGCAGGTGACAGTATAGAACATTTTTCACCTCATTGTTGTATGGATGACACCTCAATGTCTGTAGGTATCCCTGATTAAGAGCAAGCACAAGTTTAAAAGGATCATATGAGCATTTTTATTAGGAATGGAATTATTTTTTTCGTTTTCAAAGGGGAAAAATACTCCTGCACTAAACTATGAACTTGTTTCAGTTTATTTTGATTATTGATCAAGAAATGGAGAAACAAAAGGAAACTCTCTAACAGCGCTGCTGATTAAGGCCTCATGCAGACGACCATAATGTTTTTTACTGTCCGCAAATACAGATTCGTAGTCATCCGCATACACAGTTTGCTGGTCGCAAATACGGTCCGTAGCTCATTTGTATCTACGGATCCGCAAAAAAAACAGGGAGGTATCTTGGGTAATCCCCTGGTGTCTCATAGCAACGCTTCCGTAATTACGGAGAGCTACAGGTGCACATCCATAGACTTCTATAGGGAGTCCGCACCATAACTATGGACAAGAATACGATATGTTCTATATTTTATGGATCATTTCTATGAAACGGACACCCATCCGTAAATATACAGAAAGGTGTCCGTAGCCCATAGAAATGAATGGGTTCGCAATTTCATCTATTGTTTCCCCATTTCTTGATAATTTCTACCAGTGGGGGCACGCTGTTGCCCACCAGTTTGAGCCCAGCTGCAGCTGACCTATTATTTTCTTTCATACACACCTGGGTTGTGCCTGTCGTTTGCACAACCTGCCCCGGTGAGCAGCATTTCACTGCAAAATTCCACCACTTTGTGAATAAAGTGACCTGCACAATGAGGCGCTGTATCATTTTTCTCTTTCAGGTTTATTTTGATTATTGGCCACCTGCAGCCCCCAGGTGCCCACCATGCAGTCTGTCTCCCCTAATCAGTCCCACTGTAACGTCCACAGCTGCGGACCAACGTTCTGACTTACCCCTCGACGGCCGCGGCCATGGACGTGTGAGTGCTTGCCGGCATCTCGCTCCTGAGAGACACTGGCACTCGCTTCCCCTTCGCTATGCTATGCTGGGTCCCGTAGGGTGCACACGCGCGCGCTCGGCCTTAAAGGGCCAGTGCGCGCACATGGAAAAGATCACTAATTAGCCCATAATCACCCTGGACTATAAAAAGGGGTCTGCCCTTTCACTCATTGCCTGAGCGTTGCTGGGTTTATCCATGTTCGTCTTAGCAAATGGTCCCTTAGTGTCATCCCATTCCCGTTGTTCCCATGCGCTGCTACCTGTTTCCCGTGCTGTATTTGTTCCTGTGCCTTAGAGTGTTGGAGTCGTGTTGTGCCACCTGTCACGCCTGCTGTCCCACACCACATCTGGTGTCATCTATCTTCAAGTTCATCTGTGCCTAAACCTCCGCTACTGTCTGGACTATCAAAGCTACTCTTGTACTAGGACTATTGTTTGGCCAGCTGCCACTTCGCTACGGCAGTGCATCCTATTGGGTCCACATACCCACGGATCATGACACCCACCCACGTAGAAAGTTGCAGAATGTCTCTTTACTTTTAAAATAATAATCTATGCAGCCAACAGGCAATTGTGTAACTCAGTGATGCAGCCCCATGCCAATGAAAAGACCAGTAGGAGAAGAACCAAGAAAGTTAGGACACAAACATTTTCCAAGGTATGCTTCAAGCTGTTATAAGGTATTTGGCCGCTCGTTCTACTGCCCAATGTTCCTCATTGCTGCATGCGCTGCTCCCCGGCCAACACACATACGCTTGTCAGAGCTACACACTTACATTGCAGCCTATGTATGGAGGTCATGGTGCAGAACGTGTAGCACAGACCTGTCTGTTAAGGATCTGCCAGGTAAAGCTTCTGTATCCACGCCCATAGGTAATCAATCTGCACCTGCTTCTATGTCTGTGAGACTGACTCCATCTTCCACCACTCAGGATGGCAGGCTTAGGAGTGGGAGAGCCTATCACAGCATGGCCAGACGGAGCTAGCTCCCGCCCTCTGTCTATTTATACCTGCATTTCCTGTTCCTCTTTGCTTGTGATTCTTCTCTGTTGGTTTCCTGGCCCTGCTGCAGCTTCTTGAACTACTTGTCCCTGTTCGTATTGACCCTGGCTTACTGACTACTCTTCTGCTCTGCGTTTGGTACCTCGTACACTCCTGGTTTGACTCGGCTTGTTAACTACTCTCCTGCTCTACGTTTGGCACCTCGTACTCTCCTGGTTTGACTCGACTCGTTTACTACTCTTGTTGCTCACGGTGTTGCCGTGGGCAACTGCCCCGTTTCCCTTTGTTCTGTGTTTCCTTGTCTGTTGTCTGTCGTGCACTTATTGAGTGTAGGGACCGTCGCCCAGTTGTACCCCGTCGCCTAGGGCGGGTCGTTGCAAGTAGGCAGGGACTGAGTGGCGGGTAGATTAGGGCTCACCTGTCTGTTTCCCTATCCCTGTCATTACACTGTCACACTGTACCTGACCACAAAGTGTAAGCTCTTTAGACGAGAGTCCGATAACAATTTATTACAGATATTAAATATGTATTTTTTGTACCATTTGAACATGATAAAGCTGTTTTGGATATCATCAACGATAATTAAAGGGTCTTTCATTCACATTGAAGACGTAAAATTTGGCATAATTGTCTGATTGGCGGAGTCTGACCACAGAGAACAGGCTTGTGTTGGCTGTTTACATATTTCCCTTTTACTATAATGGAAAATGACCGCACATTTGTACCACCTTTCCACTGCACATGGTGTACACGGAACGTTGAATGTAATATAAGGATCTAGGAGAAGTCAAGAACCATATCTGCCCCATAATGTGGTAAATTGACCACCACTGCCTACACTAATTTGACATAACAGGCTTAGATACACTAGTTCAGTATACAGTATCAGCCATTGATTAGATACACTGGCTCAGTAAACAGCATTGCACATCATAGGCTTAGATACATTGCCTCAGTAGACAGTATAACATAAAGACACTGGCTCTGCAGTACACGGTTCAGATATACTTTCATAACCTTTGTATAAATTACTTCTGTATTGCAATGCAACAAGTAAAAGCAAATATTTCTATGATTGTTATCACCATTGTTACAGATTGGAACTCCCACCCCAAAGTTTTTTTTAAAAATTGTCAAATTAGACCCAGCAAATATATTATGACATCTGTGATGCTCAAGAATGGACCTATGGAACCATTAATCAATTATCTAATTCTTACCCCTCCCAGGAATATAACTGGTGACCAGGTCTGTATTTTCATCATTAGTCCTCATCATTACAACTTTAATTGATTACTGAGAAAAGTGTTGTGTATTGATTTGTCACTGGAAGCTGAATTGCTTCCAAGAGTAATTGGCACGTAGGCTTTACCTGCAGCCTATTGAGGATAAGGACATAATGCTGCAAATACCCGACTTTCATTTAATTTTCTTTAATTTTTTTCGAATCCAAATATACACAGCATGGCCACTTTATTAAAGACAACTTGCCTTTCACGATTGGAGCTTCCCTTTATGGAAATTAGACACAAGACCCCGGAGCGCAGCATAATATCAAGTGAGAATGTTTTCCTCCTTGCATCAATTTCAGTGTCAATCCACGTTAGAATGGGAAAATCTAGCAATCTGAGCGACTTCGTATAAGACAAGGACGATGTGGATCCAGCGGAGCTGTGGATAAAACGGAACTTGTTCCAAGTTTAATGAGCGATTTTCTTAAAAAGGTTCAGGAGCAATCCGGACGATTTCCAAATACAGCCATGATTAAGAACGCAGGAAGCGTTTGAAACGCGTAGGCTCCTTTAAAATCCCGCACATCTCTCCTAAGCACCTCAGGACATCGTCCGGATTGCTCCTGAACCTTTTTAAGAAAATCGCTCATTAAACTTGGAACAAGTTCCGTTTTATCCACAGCTCCGCTGGATCCACATCGTCCTTGTCTTCCACTCAGTACATCGCGTGCCGACGCGAGGATCCGTGCGGCATTTGAAGTGCAAAATCTACACACCAAAGGTGAGCTGGAGGTTTCGTCTCCCCCTCTTGTTTCGACTTCGTATAAGGCATGGTCATCGATGCTAGATTACCTGGGCCTGTATTTCAAAAACCACTAAACTTGTGGGGTTTTCTCATGCAACGCTGACAAGAGTTTATCGAGAATAGAGTGGAGGAATTCCTTCGTACATCTCCGATGAAAAGTATCGACGTATCCCACTGTATAGGTGTACAGTGATACGTCACCTGAATCGCCTGGGTAGAACACTACCTAAAACGGTATGGCCGGGGTAGCTCATGAGGTCACTGTCCATATATAGTGATGTCAGGAGCTACAATAACGGAGTCCGTGGCCAGAGCATCGGCCGTGCTCTGGTAAGGGACTCCACTCCTGGAGAAACCCCTAACATCGCTGTCCATATATGAACAGTTGCATTAGGTGCTTTAAGATACCGGAATCCCTGATCAGAATGTCGATAACCCTCTGGCTGGTAATTCCGTCCCTGGAGATGCCCCGGATGTCTCTGTTCGTAAAGAGAGAGCGCGATGAAGGGCTTTCAACTACAGAGCCCCTGGCCAAAGCATCAGAAGCACGCTGGTCAGGGACTCCGGGACTGGAGAAGCCCCTGACGTGACTGTCCATATATGCCCCCTGCCAATGAAGAGACCAGTGGGGGAAGACTGGAGCCTAGAAGAGGTGAGTATTCTACATTGAGGGAGAGGGGTTGTGAATGGCCCTAATGGGAGGCATATGGCTGGCACTCTATATATGGAGATTTTGGCTGTGCTGTATATTAAGAGAATGTTTCTGAACTTAATATGAGGACATGTGGCTGCACTTTATATGGGAGTATATGCCTGCACTTTATATTGGGGCTTGTGGCTTCATTGCCTATGATGGCACATGGCTTCATTATAAATGAAGGTGCATGTGGCTTCACTGTATGTGGGGGCATCTGGATGACATTGTATTTGTCAGCTCTGTTGGTATTGATGTAAAAAAGGCACTGTATCTTTGGCTGACATGTTATTTGCACTCTGTACTTGGTAATGTAAGTGGGAGTGGGAAAAGCACCAAGGAGGTTAGAATACAAAAGTTTTCCATGATTTGTTAGAGACCACTACTTACTTTGTATCTTGCTGAAGGTTGGGAGATATGCAGTCAAAAGGTATGTAGTCGCTTGTTCCAATGCCTAGTATTCCTCATTGCTGCGCGCTCTGCTCCTCGGCCAACACACATACGCTGGTCAGAGTCACACACTTACATTGCAGCCTATGTTTTGAGGTCAGGGTGCAGAACGTGTGGTACAGACCTGTCACACTGTACCTGACCACAAAGTGTAAGCTCCTTAGACGATGGTCAGATAACAATTTATTACATGTATTAAATATGTATTTTTTATGAACATTTTGAACATGATAACATGCGGACCTTTGCGTAAGTGAAGAGCCACATCTGAGGACCCCATAATGTGGTGAATTGACCACCACTGCTTACACTAGATAGACATAATAAGCATAGATACACTGGCTCAGTAGAAAGTATCACACATAGATTAGATACACTGGCTCAATAGACAGCATTACACATTATATGCTTAGATACACTTGCTCAGTAGAGAGTATAACATATAGATTAGATACACTGGCTCAGCAGTACTGTACACTGTTCAGATCGTTTTTCATAACATTTGTATAAAATACTTCTGTATTGCAATGAAATAAGTAAGAGCTAATATTTCTATGATTGTTATCACCATTGTTACAAATTGGAAATCCCTCCTCCTTCCAAAGTTTTGTTGAAAATTGCCGCTGTAAAGTTAGATTACTGTAAAAACATAATTTGTATCCATAGCAAATATATTATGACCTCAGTGATGCCCAAGGGTTAACCCGTGGAATCATTAATTAATTATCTTATTGTTACCCCACCCTGGACTATAACTGTCCTATCCCTGGTGACCAGGTCTGTATTTTCATCATTAGTCTTCATCATTACAGTTTTAATTGATTACTGAGAAAAGTGACGAGTATTGTTCTCACTGGAAGCTGAATTGTTTCCAAGAGTAATTGGCACCTAGGCTTTACCTGCAGCCTATTGAGGCTAGGGACATAATGCTGCAAATACATAACTTTCATTTAATTTTTTTTCATTATTTTCCAAATATACACTGAATGGCAACTTTATTAGAGACCTTTCATTTCACGATTGGAGCTTCCCTTCATGGAATTTAGACACAAGACCCCGGAGCGCAGCATAATATCAAGTGAGAATGTTTTCTGTGGATCAGTTTTAGTGTGAATCCACATTAGAATGGAAAAATCGAGAGATCCGAGCAACTTTGAATGACACATGGTCATTGATGCTAGACTAGCCGGGGCTAGTATGATCAAGAAGAAAAATCCAGTGAAAGGGGATTGAATGGGGTCAGAGGAGGATGTCAAGACTCCTTCTGATGAACAGGGAGCGCACTGTCAAGCAAATTTCTGCTGAAGCTGAATACAACACTGGCGCTCCAACCAATATTTCCGAACGCACAACTCATTATTCCTTAGCACAGATGGGCTATAACAGCAGACAACCAGTGCCATTGCTGGCTAATGTCTCATTCACATCACGTGCTTTCCTTCCGTCGGAGGTAGCGACTTATCCAAGAGTAAAGGGATACAGTGAGATAGGTTGCTCGAACCCTCAGGCAGAGCACTACCTTAAAGGTAACATGTCACCAGCATTTCACCTATTAAACCAGCAATACCTGGTGGTAGTGGGTGAAAACTCATTTCTATATAACCTATAATTGTCTTCTTAGTCGGCTCTGTAGCGTTAGTATAAAATTATTTAGTGTTTCCACATCGTATGCTAATGAGCATAAAAGAGTCATAGCTTCATTTGAAAAGAGTCAAATCTTCATTCCTCAAGTCTTTCCGAGTTTGCCCCGCCTCCTTACATTTGATTGACAGCTCCTCGTATTCCCCAGCACACAAAATCCTGCGCTTGTGCATTGATGTCCTATTCTGGTGTGTGCACACATCGGATTATTACGATAAAAGGTGCAAAATGTTTGCAGACCGTTATTTACAGTCGGAGGAGGAGTTTAGGAGAGGGGATAACAGGAAAGTACATTTGATAGCAGCCGCCAGTGAGGGATAAGTAAAGTTCAATAGGTAAAATGCTGGTGATAGGTTCCCTTTAAGCATTGTTTCCGGGGAAGCTCCTGAAATCACTGTCCATATATGGACAGTTATTTTAGGAGCTACAATGCCCGAGTCCCTGGTCCGAGCATCGCAAGTGATCTGGCTGGGAACTCCAGTCCTGGGGAAGCCCTTGACGTCACTGTTCATATGAACAGTGATGTCGATAGCTATACAATGCGCCTCTGGTGTGACTCTCTTTATATATTAAAAGTGACAATGCTAAAATCCCTGCCCAAAGCATAGGCAGCGCTCTGTTTGGGGATTCCACTCATGACATCACTGTCCATATATGGACAGTGACATTAAAAGATTAAAGATCCTGGAACCCCCAACAACAGCATCAGCAACTCTCTGGTTGGTGATTCTACCCCCGGAGAAGTCCCTGACGTCACTATCCATATATGAACAGTGATGTCAGGCGCTTTCAACTTCAAAGTCCCTGACCAGAGCTTTGGAAGCGCTCTCGCCGGGGACTGCGGGATTGGAGAAACCACTGAGGTCACTGTCCAAATATAGACAATGACGTCAGGGGCTTCCTCAGGGCAGGAATCCCCTGATGCTTTCCTGGGAAATCCAGCCCTGGGGAAGCTCCCTGACATATATATCCAATGTATACATCTGACGGATGCCATAAAGTGGCATCAGTCACTCGTCAGTTGAATCCAGATTTTCGTGGCACCATGCTGATGAAAGGGTCAGGATTTGGCACAAGCCGCAAAACTTAATGAACCCTACTTGTCAGATGCCAGCAGTTCAGGCTGGTGGAGTAATGGTGTGGGGAATATTTTTTGGGCACACCCTGCATCCTCTGATTTTTGTGGATGGACGTTTGAACAGTAGGACTTACCTAAGCAGTGTGGCCAACCAAGTTCATTCCTTCATGGCAGCTCTGTACCCTATGGCAGAAGGACACATTAGCAGCAACTGCAAGAAGCCATCATGTCCACATGGGCCAATATTTCTGCAGAACAATTTCAACACCTAGTAGAATCTATGCCATGACAAATGTCTCCAGGTCTGAAGGCCAAATAGGTCCAAAGCACTACTAGATGTATATAATGACATACCGCATATATGTTGTCACTAAAATATAGGCACTTTATATTTGGCAAAATGGAAACAACCCTATAAAAGATTATTATTTATGTATAATTTATTTTTACACTTTGACCTTGTGCTGTTGTGTTTTTACGTTCTACCTGGTGAGGGCAAGTCTAGTGTGGAGATGTCATGTAACTGCTGGTACGTTCAAAAAAGGCTGCCTGCCGGCAGAAATAAGCCCTGTTTTCCAACCATTATTAAAGAGTAAAAATAAAATAAAAAAGTCTTTATTCAATTTGCAACAAGGACAGACTACATGAAATTTAAAAGTTAATGTCCATTTCTGACAGCAATTAGCACAGTGCCAGACGTAAGAGCTCTGTCTAGAAAGGGTTAAGTACCACAACCACAGAGCGCTAGGGAGTTCAATTTCATGCTCATAACAAATTCCTACTATCACTACTCCGGTTTCTTCTCACTCACAATTATTTTTTATTTGATCACAAATTTTATTTGCAGACCAAAGGAACAGCTATGGGCACTGTTTGTGCACCTACCTATGCAAACCTATTTTTGGGGTGGTGGGAGGATACCTTGGTCTTCACTGACACTTTAGCTTCATACACTTGTCACATCCTGTTCTGGGGGAGATATATTGATGATATTCTCCTCCTTTGAGATGGGGACCTAAACACATTTCACGACTTCATGCACACACTAAATTCTAATCATATAGGCATGAAATTTACCCACGTCATTCATAAAAAGGAGATCATCTTTTTGGACCTAAAAATCTCTCTGGATCCTGCTGGTGGTATCCACACGGATATCTCACGTAAACCAACGTCCACTAATAGCCTGCTGCACTGGGACAGTTATCACCCCCCTGCCTTAAAGAAGGGAATCCCAATAGGGCAATATCTCCGTGCCAAACGTAACTGCTCGGACGAGCAGTCTTTTGAATTGGAGTGTAGTGGGCTTTTCACTAAGTTTTTGGCACGTGGATATCCCAAAAAATGGCTACACAAAGCATATGCCAGAGCGAGAGCCACTGATAGAAGAGATCTATTATGTGAACGTAAATCCGTTACTGATCAACAATTAACAGTCACTGGCAAATCTGCTGTAATGACCAGTGTAAGATGCATTGGGACCTTTGATACTGGCTCCAAACAGGTTCGTGATATTCTTGAACGTCACTGGCCGGTTCTCCTGGCAGACCCTGACTTACATGGTGTTGTTCCTTCCACACCAAACATCACATATCGAAGAGGTAGAAATCTACGTGACTATCTGGTGCATAGTCATCATTCTGGAGTGATTTCTGTGTCAAAAAATTGGCTGAAGACATCGGTCACTGGTTCTCATCCATGTGGCCGATGTTCTTTTTGCCACTTAATGGCTACTACAAAAGAATTTACCAATCCACTTGATAACAGATCCTATCGGATTAAACAATTTATTAATTGCCGTAGCAAGGGAGTTATTTACATAGCCAGCTGCTCTTGTCCTAAGTTATATGTAGGGAAGACAATACAAGAATTACGGAGGAGAATTTCTAAACATCTAAGCACTATAAACCAAAAAGAGGATACACCACTGTCTAGGCACATCCGTCTTGTACATGATGGGGACATTCGCTCCTTGAAATTCTGGGGCATTACGCAAGTCAAACTTGGCCCTAGAGCAGGTAACCTTGACCGCAAGTTGTTACAGGAGGAGGCACGTTGGATCCATCGCCTTGGATCTCTCAGCCCAGGAGGCCTCAATGAGGGATTTACGTTTGCTGCTTTTCTGTGAATCCTACACGTTACCCAAACACTGGAACTATACTTCAGTTTGTGTGATTATTCTGGTACTGTACTGACAATGTAGTCATTAAACTCTTTATAATCTGCCTTACTATCCACATTTCTTATATAAATATACTACTATCAATCATACTTAGTATTTGCTTCAGGTACCCCCCAGGCTACAGCTTGGTAAGCGACATAGCGGCGGTTTGAATATTTTGATCAATTATAACTCACTGCGTTTCTTTATGAGTCACTTTGATAGCAACTGACTCTGAATGCTTGGTCTCTACTAAGCCCGATGAGTGTAATATCTCATACCTTTTATCTATCCATAGATATTATTGTATTATTCTGTATACTACTTATATCGCTGTCTGACATAAATGGCATTCTTACTATGCCGTTCTGGTACACCTTTGCGCGTATATCTCTGGTATTTCAGCGTGTATACTTGTATACTAATTTGCAATGCCTATCATGAATCTGCTCATTTTGATTTACCCTAGTTTATTAGCGCATTGATCTATTAGTCCACTGATAACCTTCCCAGATCACAGTAACATCTTTTGTGCTGCTTACAGTAATTGTAACATCACCTTTAATCACCTCACAGCGCCAGCGTGTTGAATTGTATTATTATTGTATCACTCTGTTCACATTGTGCGTTTGTGCACCGTTTTACAAACTCTCTAGTAAACCTTTTTTTTTTTTTTTTTTTTTTTTTTTTTGCATAGTAGCAGTGTCCCGATTCTGTGTATAGCGATTATCTTGCTGTCCGGCATATACGCCATTCTGATTCAGTCATGCCAGTACACCAGTGTGTCTGTCTCCGTGTGTAGACTTGTACACTTATCTACAGTGTCCATGATAACTCTGCCTATTATGTCTTTCTACCCTATAAACGTATTGATCTATAAGCCCACTAATAACTTCTTTAGATCATAGTAATATTGTTGTGCCGCTCACAGCAACTATAATATCGTCTTTAATCAGGGCACAGCGTTTGTACCTAGAATGGTACTATTACTAATCACATTCGTTACTATCCCATCACTTTTCTCACTTTGTGCCTCTGTGCACTTATCTATAAACTCATCGGTGACCTCTTTCTTGTATTATAGTAATGTTATAATTATATGTACAGCGATTACCATCAAGCAGCCTAGTGTGCTTGTGCACTTGAGTGCTGTTCATTGGTGGCATCTAACTAGTAAGGGATTGGTGGCAGAATCTGTCAATCAACGGAGGAGGAGGCTCGGTCCTCTATTCCTCCTTGGATAGGCTATCGACTGATTGTGGACACATGTTCAGCTAGTTGCAGTGAATACTTAATGAGACTGACACCGCCGCTCGCTGTCATTGGCCCCGATACCCCTGAGGACGCTACATCGTAGCGAAACATGTCGGGGGGGGGGGGGCTTCTACCTTTATTTTAATAATTGTCCTATTGACACCTTTGAATCTAACTAATAACTAACTGCATGTAGCGCTCTGTGGTTGTGGTACTTAACCCTTTCTAGACAGAGCTCTTACGTCTGGCACTGTGCTAATTGCTGTCAGAAATGGACATTAACTTTTAAATTTCATGTAGTCTGTCCTTGTTGCAAATTGAATAAAGACTTTTTTATTTTATTTTTACTCTTTAATAATGGTTGGAAAACAGGGCTTATTTCTGCCGGCAGGCAGCCTTTTTTGAATTTAACTGTTGCAAGCCCACCAACTATTGAGGTCCGCTCCATTGTATTTTTAACTGCTGGTACGGTCACATCTGAGAGCTATAAGTAGTGCTGTTATATAGTGAATATGTACCGTCCTGCTGCTTTGGGGCTCATAAACTAGGGAAGGTTAACAAATTTGAAGCCAAATACCATCCTTCGTTCCTAAACATAATGAGCAGGGAGATGAACGAGTGCTGGGCCCTCCTATCTCAGGTGAGATGGTCTAGTGGCTTGAACAAGCACCAGGAGGGGACTTCATCTCGCAGTTTCAACTCCATTTTTGCTTTTGGCTGACACTACTCCCTCACTTCCCTGTTGTCTACCCGCATTATAATAATATAGATAGGAAGCAGCACTTTGTTATGGAATATAAAAGCTGTTATCAGTCTTTACATTGCTCTGTGTTATCATGCGAGTGGCGGTTTAACAGCACAGAACTATGAATTAGTAGGTAGCCGAGAGCATTGTCCACAGGATACAGAGCCGGACCCTTATCTTGAGGAGCAATGACGGAGGTTGCAGACAATTCAATGTATGTACTACCTAAAGATTTCTTATACGTCCACTCAGTTAAAAAATAATAAAGAACAACTCCAAGAAGACTCCTCCACATAAACCATACCAACTTTGCCCTCCCTCGCATTCACATCATTACACGCAGTCTTGAATTGGCATCTATTTTTAAGCCAAAAATACTAAACATTTCCGAAAGAGGTTAAAATAGTAGATAGAGACATGTCTAAATCAGTTTCCAGTCTATAAAGAATATGAGATCAATACAGGAAGATGAGCAATGAGTAAAAAAAAAAGAACTGGAAAATATATATCTAAGTATAAAATAGTGCATATTATTGTGCCAATATAACACCAGCCAAAGTGATTATTTTATAACAAGCATAGATCCTGTATAATATGAGCCATAACGCTCACAAACCAGCCATGGAGTCCACAGCCATAAACCAAGAAAAAGTACTAGCCATAATGTTCCCACAGTGCCTCATACTGCCAGCAATAGTATCCAGTCTTAATTCCCCATAATGACAATTAATACCCAAAGCCTTATTGCCCACAGTCGTGGTGCCTAGTTCATACAGACATAATGCTAGCTATAGTGCCCAAAGCACTTTGCATAGCCAGAGCATCCTAAAATTCCAGAGGCTCAGCCCAAATACATAGTGTACATAGCTCCACAGCAATAATGCTAACTGTAGTTCCTAACGTCATATTGCCCTCATTTTCTAGCAGAGGAGCGCAAAGCCATAATGCCCTTAGTTATAAAACCCACAGCCATAGTACCCAATGCCAAAGTGACCTTAGCCCAAATACCAATAGCCATAATGCACACAACTGTACTGCCTCATAATAAATTTAGGTGTAAGAAAAAAAAAAGTTGAAAGGATAATTAATTGTCCTTCCTATAGTAGTTTACAATCTATAAGACGGAAGAAAATATTGGGTAGACACAACAGGGCACCAAGTAAGGGTCCATTTACACCGGCCAATTTTGGAATTAACAATGAGCGCCGATCAACGAGACAGCTCCTTGATCAGCGCTTGTTTGCTCCTTTCACAAGGAACAATGTATGTGGACGTGCACTTGTTACTACGATCGCTCGTCCCCATGCATTACCCTCATGTCGGCAGCACATCTCCCTGATTACACAGCAAGACGTGCTGCCAACAACATAATGATTTGCTGCATAAACGATACGATCAGCTGATGAACAAACGCTTGCTCGTTCACACAGGGAATGTTTGGGAACGAGCGCTCATATGAACGTCGTTTTCCCAATCATCTGCCCGTGTAAAAGGGACTTAAGAGCCCTATCAGTAAGAGTTACCATAAGGAGTAGGTGATAACATAAGAGATAGGGAAATTAGTAAAAACCTTGGCAAACTTGAGGCCCTTTACACGGGCCAATGATCAGCGAACGTTCCAATCATTGCCTTGTGAAACATGGCAGTGATCATTCGGTGAACAAGCAAATGCTCATTCGTCAGCTGATCGCATCCACCGGTCACTTGTTGGCAGCCCGTCTTCATCTTCGTCCTCTCCTCAATTCCCATGTTCGGTTTAATACTGTTTAAATAAGGTGCGGAGTCTTTGACATCTCCCAATTTTCCACCCTTTAGCCCCACAAGGAGGTATGAATTATCTTGGTTGCATTCCCAGGTCGTGGTTCCCAGAGTAGTCACCGATTGGCAGTGCCGCTGCTTTGAATGTCTGGAGCAGGTACAAGAATGAAGCCAGTTGGCGACTATGACTAAAGGGGGAAAGGTGGTGAAAGGTTAACCCTAGAATGGTTGAAGTTTGAGCCTCCAGATTCTTGTTTCGCAATGGTCGAGTGGTGTCTCTGCCCTCAATATACCTCTTTATCAGTACCCGCCTTTCCACTTGGTGGTCCAGATAGATCACAAAGCATTCGAAGTTTTCACTTAGTGTATTTGCCTTCGTTTTCTGGTTTTGTTCTGCTGCAGTTAGTGGTTTGTGTTGGATTTAGACATTGGAGGAATCTGCATTTCCCAAAAATTCCCTATTAACATATTATTAAATAGCAGGTATAGACACAGGTGAGGTTGAACTCAAAGCTACCAGTTCAACTCTTTCAGGGATGGCACAGGAGAAAGACACTTGGATAATATAAAGTATCTTCAAGATTTCCAGGCAAGTCTATCATTACTATATGTGCCATGAGTTCCATGAATGAAATCCATGATATATACTAAAACCAGGGCCAAATTATCGGGAGGGTAAAATGGGTAATTGCCCAGGACTTTCATCTATCAGTTCCGCTCACCAGACTTTCAACAGACATGGGAGTTTAAAAAAAAAAAAAGTACCACGCACAATAGAAACGGTTTAATATGTGACACATTCCTGATCCTTGTTTTTCTCAATAGCATACATCGAGGAATAGTTGGGCTGCCCCATACATATTATAGATTGTCAGTAGATCCTATTGGCATTCGAGGGTTCTTGATGACAATTATCTAACATGTATAACCAGCCTAAAAAAAAGGTTGTCCTCTTTGGACAGCCCTTTTTTTTAAGTTGATCACAGTGTTCCACTGCTGGGATCCTAAGCGATCATCTGTAATTTCCATGTAAACCTGTCAGCATGTGTTAAATTCCCCAGCAGTGCCACCACAGGGGAAATGAAACATTGCATGATACACATTGAAATCAATGGGTCATCTGTGTAATATAAGGACGTGTTGGGACCTAGAAAATGAGAGACACTCTTGTAGCTGGTTGATATGTAGAGGACCTAAATGAGGGACTTTATTAACTCAGCGTTCCCTAATATGCATAATATGACACTGTTCCTCTTCTGGAAAGGACCTCCACCAAATTTTCTCCTCTTACAGCAACCTTGATTCGGCTGTTATTCACTTTGAGATGCTCTCGGAAGCTAATAAGTAACAGTGCTGTCAGTACTGCACACCCAGAGATAACGTGTTTACATGACATTTATTTCTTATGAGATGTGATTATTATAGTCCTGCCTTTTTTATATTACATGATTGTTGTTTACAGTGGAAACTGATTTATTGCCAGATCTACCCAAGAACATAACTGTTTTATTAGCTTGTATTTTCAGGTTGGGTTTACCCTTTCAGCTTTTCTTTTTATTTCTACTAGACGTTTGTGACATCTTTTATGGCCAATCACCACTTTTACGAAAGTAAAAGAAATGTAATCTGTTATTTGGGATATAAATGATTACAATATTGCTACTAATGTTATCATGTTCAGTACTGATGGCTCTATACTGTATGTTTGGGCATCCAAATTACAATTACAGTGAAACTTGTTTGAGACGATCGACCAAAATTGCATTGAAAAGTGTTCTTCTACAGTAACAAGGTTCTATAGGTAAAGAGCTTGATTTCTACAGATTCTAGCAATTCAAAAGGGGAACCACTGAGATTTCTCTTAACCAAAGGAAGGACCCAACCCAGGATATGGCTCTAAAGTTCTAGGCCTGAACCTTCTGATAGCTCTCACAAATCTTCTCAGTGGTTCCTTAGCAATGCACTTGCCCAACTGGGATGAAATGGCGGCGTTCTGGACCGCTAGACTGCTAAACCCTGCTGGCAGGAATGCCAAAATATCCTGGTTAGATGGCTCCTCACTTTCTTTCTCCTCTTTCACACACCATCTTATTTCTTTTGTAAACTTGTGTAATAGCAGACCATGTGGACTACATTAAAGTCTATATTACAGGCCACAGGAACCGTACCATTATCAGAATGGGCCTATCAATTTCCAGGATGTAAGCCTGAGAATCTTGAAATTGTGGCAGTACATCTTGCCTTGAATTAGGTCTGGATGTTGAGGCAATTTTCAAATGTTGCCCAAAGCTAATTGTATTAGCATGGGAAACTAGACGCTACTTGGCCAATATGGGATTACAGTAATCACAGAAATTCCCCCTCTTTTCGATCTTCTTCAGCATCTTTAGGATGGCCAGGATTGGAGGGAAGACAAAGACTAGGCTGACGTTCCACCTGATCGAAAACGCATCCAGGGCGAAGGGTCTGTCATGACAAAATGGAGTGCAGAAGATTGCAGCCTTAATGTTGGCTTAAGTTGCCATCAAATCTTTTACTGGCCTCCCCATTCTGAGTAGAACCTGGTCAAAGACCTCCTGATTGCTTTCCCATAACCCCTGGAATGGCTTAAAGTTGGCTTAACTTGCCTGCCCAAACATTGGTGATGCCTTTGATTCTTGGCATGGACCTCTGACAATTTTATTGCCCAACCTGTCACCCTCAGGAGATGGAGATTTGGTTCCCCCGTGGCAATTCAGATAGATGACCATCACAGCATTGTTCGATTGAATCTTTTTAGCCTTGCCCTTAAGCAGAAACTGAAATTGTACCAGGTCTGTAAAAACTACCCTCATCTCCTTAAGATTCAATAAGGTCTATCTCTTGGGGGCTCCAAAGACACTGTGTCCTATGTCCTAGCACATGAGCAGCTTACCCTGCACCGGAGGTGTATTGTCAATATCTTCCTCCTCTGTGACTTCATTGACCTTCTATTTATGGGGGTTTAGCCACCAACGCAGACTCTTTGGTGCTGGGTGAAAGGACAAAGTAGTCTCCTGGGTTCTCTAATTGTCTGTCCTACTTGGAAAGAAGATTCTGCAAAAGATGCTATCAGGCCAAGCGTCTTCATGGTCTTGCAGAAATATACAAGCCTTTCAAATAATAGGTCTCAGACCTGAGATGTTAAAGAATGCATCCTCTCGTCTGAGAGAATATTCTCCACGATCAGGGTATTCAAAATAAATGCTAGAAAGTGAGACTTTCGAGACGGAATAAGGTTTGGTCCTGTTGGACATCTCTTATGTACCATATGGTCCACTGAATAGCATCTATGGTGGACGCCATCAGGCCCAGTGTCTTGATGGCCTTATAGAAAGATACAAACCTCACTAATAATCAGAGCCAGATTAAAGGGGTTGTCCAGTCCCTAAAAATGTATGGCCTATCCTCAAGATAGGCCATCAATGTCAGATTGGTCAGGGTCTGGATGGAGCGATTATTATTTCTACTCCAACTTCCTCAATCTATAAATATACAGGGTGATTCAAAAGGGATAATGCAAAAGTAAAGGCCTGTAGATAAAGTTACATCAGTGGTAAATGGGCAGTAACTGAAAATCAACTCAAAATTAAATGTGCTTACATAGTGTGATATAAGATGGCGACATCAAAGCAAGAAACAAATGTTTTGCCTGTTGGAATTTATACAATTTGTTGTGACAGTACAGCGAAACTTTCAGAATAAAATTGGTAAATGTGTCTGCATAGAAACTGGATTTCACGTTGGGTGAAGCAATTTTAAACCACTGGGTGTTTTTGTAAGGGGAAAAGTCCAGGCCGTCTAAAGTCTTCAGAGGAGACAGTGAATAGGATTTGCGCCGTGTACGAGCGTAGTCCTAGAAAGTCGACCAAGCGGACTAGTATGGAACTACAGGTGCCACAAACCATGGTATGGCGTATCTCATGAAAACATCTGCGTTTCAAGCCATACGGATTACATCTTCTTCAGGGGATGAAACCAGACAACAAGCCAAAATGCAGTGACTTTTGCATTGACTTGCAGGACAAATATTCTGAGGCTGGTGTTCAGCGATGAAGCTACCTTTCACCTCACTGGGAAGATTAACCCCTTCTGGACTGAGCCTGTTTTGGCCTTGTGGATGCAGCCGATTTTTTCAAATCTGACATGTGTCACTTTATGTGGTAATAACTTGGCAATGCTTTTACCTATCAAAGCGATTCTGAGACAGTTTTTTCATGACATACTGTAATTTATGTTAGTGGAAAAATTTGATCAATAAGTTCAGTATTTGTTTGTGAAAAACACCAAATTTTAAAGAAAATGTGCAAAATTATCATTTTTCGAAATGTAAATGTATCTGCTTGTAAAACAGATAGCAATACCACACAAAATAGTTACAAATTAACATTTCCCATATGTCTACTTTATGTTGGCATCATTTTTTGAACATCCTTTTTTTTCTAGGACGTTACAAGGCTTAGAACAGTTTACTTCTGAAGTGGCTTTGAGGGCCTTATATATTAGAAACCCACATAAGTCACCCCATTTTAAAGACTGCACCCCTCAAAGTTTTCAAAACAGCATTTAGAAAGTTTCTCAACCCTTTAGATGTTTCACAGGAATTAAAACAAAGTAGAGGGGAAATTTACACTTTTTTTTTTTTTTTGTCAGAAAATCCATTTTAATAAAAAAAAATTCTGTAACATAAAAGTTTTACCAGAGAAATACAACTCAATATTTATTGCCCAAATTCTGCAGTTTTTAGAAATATCCCACATGTGGCCCTAGTGCGTTAATGGACTGAAACACCGGCCTCAGAAGCAAAGGAGCACCTAGAGGATTTTGGGGTCTCCTTTTTATTAGAATATATTTTAGGCACCATGTCAGGTTTGAAGAGGTCTTGTGGGGCCAAAATAGTGGAAACACTCCCAAAAAGAGACCATTTGGCAAACTACACCCCTCAAGGAATTTTTCAAGGGGTATAGAGTATTTTAACCCAACAGGTTTTTTGCTGAATTTAGTGGAATTTGTCCGTAAAAATGAAAATCTAAATGTTTTCCAATAAAACTTAGAAATTATACATTTTTACGAGGAATAAAGAAGAAAAATCACCCCAAGATTTGTAAAGCAATTTCTCCTGATTACGGCAATACCCCACATGTGGTCATAAACGGCTGTTTGGACACACGGCAGGGCTCAGAACGGAAGGAGCACTATTTGGCTTTTGGAGCTCAAGTTTGCTGGATTGGTTTTCGGGTGTCATGTCGCATTTGCAAAGCCCCTGCGGGACCAAATCAGTGGACCCCCCCAGAAGTGTCCCCATTTGGGAAACTACAGCCCTAAAAAGAATTTATCTAGGGGTATAGTGAGCATTTTGATCCCATAGTTTTTTTGCTGAAATTAGTGTAATTAGACCGTCAAAACTTCTATTGTTTTTTATTATTTTTTTTTACGGAGTTCACCGTGCGCTATAAATTACATATTTAATCTATTCTGTGGGTCGATTGTGATTAGGGCGATACCATATGTATATAGGTTTTTTATGTTTTACGGTGTTTGTGCGATAAAATCACGGTTTTAAAAATAAAAAAATAGTTTTTGTGTTGCCATATTCTAAGAGCCACAACTTTTTTATTTTTCCATCAAAAATGTTGTGTGAGGGATTGTTTTTTTTCGGGAACAAACTGTAGTTTTTATTGGTACCATTTTTGAGTACATGCGACTTTTTTATCCCTAATTATTACATTTTTTTCTGAGCTGAAGTGACTAAAAATAGCGATTCTGGTATAGTTTTTTTATTTATTTTTTTGTGGCGGTCACCGTGTGGGATAAATTACATTATATTTTTATAGTTCAGGCCGTTACGGACGCGGCAATACTAATTATGCATAGTTTATTTATTTTTTTCATTTTTTTCTAATAATAAAGGACTTTATAAAGGGAAAAAGGGCGATTTTTCATTTTATTATATTGAAATTGTACTTTTTTACATTTTTTTGGAACAGGGTATTATACCTGTCAGTTTCACACTGACAGGGGCATATTAGGTCCTGCCTCTGGCAGGACCTAATCGCCTTCCATAGATGTTTGTTAGGCTTCCGGTTGCCAGAGCAACAATCGGCCCCTGCAATCGTGTAGAGGGGTGCCGATATTGTAGTAACAACGTAAATACCCGATGCTTTCCCCCATTACTAAAGCTGCTAGTAGCAGCCTGTACTGGGAGATGCCGGGCTGCGGGGAGCGCCTGTGTGCTCTGTTAGGAGCACATGTAGATTAACGGGCTGCAGGCACAAGGACCAGTGCTGCAGCCCGTTAATCTACGTGGGGTGGTCGGGAAGGGGTTAATTGCCTCAACGTTAGAATTTGGGGCTCAGAAAAACCACGTGCCCTCTTATGCCACAGATAGAGGAAAATCTGTCAAACGTAGTCTATCAGCAGGATGGTGCACCTCCACATTTCCATTTGGATGTTCGCCGATACCTGAATGAAACTCTACCGGTACAATGGATCGGTCGTGCTTCACCAATGTTGCACTGGCCTCCACGATCGCCAGATATAACACCCTGCGACTTCTTTCTGTGGGGCTACATCAAGGACTCAGTGTATCTGCACCCCCAGCCACAGGATCTGAGCGACCTGAGAAAACGCATTACTGAAACAGTGGAGTCCATATCCGAGGATATGCTGGCAAGCATCTGGACAGAACTCGAATACTATTAATATTTTATTAATCAGCCATCCCCATTTATAGACATGGACCTATGACTGCACCTGACTTCTTATTACAGCTGTATTCCACACTATTCTATTGTTGCTCTACCGGAGTGTTATTTTCTCTATACCAAAAATAGATTGGAAACCCATCAGATGTATGCAAGACAACCTCTCCGAAAACTTTCCATTGGGGATGGTTTTCCTCGTTTCTTCTTATGGGATATGATCTGTCTTTTTGATACAGAATATACAGTCCGCACAGTTACTTATCAAACAACCATGTGAATATAGAAAAAGGCCCCAATTAAGAAAAAAATGCATTTATAATACAAAAGTATGATAGGGTCCTTATTGCACCACAGTACTCGGACCTATGAGTTCTAGGTAAACTAAGTTCTATGGTTATCTATGTTTAATTCAGTAGAACCATGTGACATAACAGGGACCCTAAAATGCATTTGCATTATGACCATGTAAGACCGGTCTAAGTTCTGACCTGATCAGACGCAGTCACAGAAAGAATCCACACTTATTATATCCAGTGACACACAGGTGACGTCTTCTCTAAATTTAGACGTTCCCTTTCCTTTTCTTCTTCATCTGGCACAGACCGATGTGACGTTGTCTTCTGCTGACTGCAGAGTTCGCTGCTAAAACATCTCTGACCCCGCACTTCAACAGCCACTTCTGCAAAACAAATCAGATCCCAGTTGTAACAGTGCAGCTACTAAGGGGCAGAATTTGGGCCCAGAATTATACATTTAAAAGGAATGCTACAAGACAACGTGTCCTTTCTCCTTATTTATTAGGCAAGAAACCTGGAAAAAGGTCTGGGTTACTGGAGTGGAAGAGAATAGTAAAAGTTAAAATCCGTCTTCAGGACAGTCCAGGGCTTGGGCTGCCTTATGAGTCTCATTAGCTGCCAGCTGTGTGGACTCTTTTAAGAAAGGTGTGATCTATTCACACGGGGCTCCCAGTCTGAGGAAGACAGGTATTGCCAGCCTGTGGGAGGCAGAAGTTCTGGTAAGAACATATGTTTGTTGTGAGGTGCTGGGCAGAAGGCCTTTCACCCTGATAAATAGGGAAGTTATATGTTTAGTTAGAGGTTGGATGGCCAAGGATTTATTTTGAACTGTTTTGTAAAACCGCCTTTCATGTATGAAGACAATAAATCTGGTTGCAGCCAGGTTTAAACCGAATCCTCTCTGTTGGAGTGAAAATTCTTAAGTGTGCCAATGATCTTGACCCTAGAGATGGCGATCCTCTGAGCTAACTTACCCCGAGTTCTCACACACGCCATAAATATAACTCACATCAGACCAAAAAATGTTATACCCAACCACTCACACACAGACGCTACATACACTTCACTACATGAATACTAGATACACATACTATATTCACACAGCACAGACTGCTCCCTGTAAAGCCCTCTATCACACGCTGCTCCCCATGTACTCCTCTATCACACACTGCTCCTCATGTACTCCTCTATCACACACTACTCCCCATGTACTCCTCTATCACACACTGCTCCTCATGTACTCCTCTATCACACACTGCTCCTCATGTACTCCACTATCACACACTGCTCCCCATGTACTCCACTATCACACACTGCTCCTCATGTACCCCTCTATCACACACTGCTCCCCATGTACTCCTCTATCACACACTGCTCCCCATGTACTCCACTATCACACACTGCTCCCCATGTACTCCTCTATAACACACTGCTCCCCATGTACTCCTCTATCACACACTGCTCCTCATGTACTCCTCTATCACACACTGCTCCTCATGTACTCCTCTATCACACACTGCTCCCCATGTACTCCTCTATCACACACTGCTCCTCATGTACTCCTCTATCACACACTGCTCCCCATGTACTCCTCTATCACACACTGCTCCCCATGTACTCCACTATCACACACTGCTCCTCATGTACTCCTCTATCACACACTGCTCCCCATGTACTCCTCTATCACACACTGCTCCTCATGTACTCCTCTATCACACACTGCTCCTCATGTACTCCTCTATCACACACTGCTCCCCATGTACTCCTCTATCACACACTGCTCCCCATGTACTCCTCTATCACACACTGCTCCTCATGTACTCCTCTATCACACACTGCTCCTCATGTACCACTCTATCACACACTGCTCACCATGTACCCCTTTATCACACACTGCTCCTCATGTACTCCTCTATCACACACTGCTCCTCATGTACTCCTCTATCACACAATGCTCCCCATGTACTCCTCTATCACACACTGCTCCCCATGTACTCCTCTATCACACACTGCTCCCCATGTACTCCTCTATCACACACTGCTCCTCATGTACTCCTCTATCACACACTACTCCCCATGTACTCCTCTATCACACACTGCTCCCCATGTACTCCTCTATCACACACTGCTCCTCATGTACCACTCTATCACACACTGCTCCTCATGTACTCCTCTATCACACACTGCTCCTCATGTACCACTCTATCACACACTGCTCACCATGTACCCCTCTATCACACACTGCTCCTCATGTACTCCTCTATCACACATTGCTCCCCATGTACTCCTCTATCACACACTGCTCCTCATGTACTCCTCTATCACACACTGTTCCCCATGTACTCCTCTATCACACACTGCTCCTCATGTACTCCTCTATCACACACTGCTCCTCATGTACTCCTCTATCACACACTGCTCCTCATGTACCACTCTATCACACACTGTTCCCCATGTACTCCACTATCACACACTGCTCCCCGTGTACCCCTCTATCACACACTGCTCCCCATGTACTCCACTATCACACACTGCTCCTCATGTACTCCTCTATCACACACTGCTCCTCATATACTCCTCTATCACACACTGCTCACCATGTACCCCTCTATCACACACTGCTCCTCATGTACCACTCTATCACACACTGCTCCCCATGTACTCCTCTATCACACACTGCTCCCCATGTACTCCACTATCACACACTGCTCCTCATGTACTCCTCTATCACACACTGCTCCTCATGTACTCCTCTATCACACACTGCTCCCCATGTACTCCTCTATCACACACTGCTCCTCATGTACTCCTCTATAACACACTGCTCCTCATGTACTCCTCTATCACACACTGCTCCTCATGTACTCCTCTATCACACACTACTCCCCATGTACTCCTCTATCACACACTGCTCCCCATGTACTCCACTATCACACACTGCTCCCCATGTACTCCTCTATCACACACTGCTCCTCATGTACTCCTCTATCACACACTACTCCCCATGTACTCCTCTATCACACACTGCTCCCCATGTACTCCTCTATCACACACTGCTCCTCATGTACCACTCTATCACACACTGCTCCTCATGTACTTCTCTATCACACACTGCTCCCCATGTACCACTCTATCACACACTGCTCACCATGTACCCCTCTATCACACACTGCTCCTCATGTACTCCTCTATCACACATTGCTCCCCATGTACTCCTCTATCACACACTGCTCCTCATGTACTCCTCTATCACACACTGTTCCCCATGTACTCCTCTATCACACACTGCTCCCCATGTACTCCTCTATCACACACTGCTCCTCATGTACTCCTCTATCACACACTGCTCCTCATGTACTCCTCTATCACACACTGCTCCCCATGTACTCCACTATCACACACTGCTCCCCATGTACCCCTCTATCACACACTGCTCCCCATGTACTCCACTATCACACAATGCTCCTCATGTACTCCTCTATCACACACTGCTCCTCATGTACTCCTCTATCACACACTGCTCACCATGTACCCCTCTATCACACACTGCTCCTCATGTACCACTCTATCACACACTGCTCCCCATGTACTCCTCTATCACACACTGCTCCCCATGTACTCCACTATCACACACTGCTCCTCATGTACTCCTCTATCACACACTGCTCCTCATGTACTCCTCTATCACACACTGCTCCCCATGTACTCCTCTATCACACACTGCTCCTCATGTACCACTCTATCACACACTGCTCACCATGTACCCCTCTATCACACACTGCTCCTCATGTACTCCTCTATAACACACTGCTCCTCATGTACTCCTCTATCACACACTATTCCTCATGTACTCCCCTATCACACACTGCTCCCCATGTACTCCTCTATCACACACTGCTCCCCATGTACTCCTCTATCACACATTGCTCCCCATGTACTCCTCTATCACACACTGCTCCCCATGTACCCCTCTATCACACACTGCTCCCCATGTACTCCTCTATCACACACTGCTCCCCATGTACTCCTCTATCACACACTGCTCCTCATGTACCACTCTATCACACACTGCTCACCATGTACCCCTCTATCACACACTGCTCCTCATGTACTCCTCTATAACACACTGCTCCTCATGTACTCCTCTATCACACACTATTCCTCATGTACTCCCCTATCACACACTGCTCCCCATGTACTCCTCTATCACACACTGCTCCCCATGTACTCCTCTATCACACATTGCTCCCCATGTACTCCTCTATCACACACTGCTCCCCATGTACCCCTCTATCACACACTGCTCCCCATGTACTCCTCTATCACACACTGCTCCCCATGTACTCCTCTATCACACACTGCTCCCCATGTACTCCTCTATCACACACTGCTCCCCATGTACTCCTCTATCACACACTGCTCCCCATGTACTCCTCTATCACACACTGCTCCCCATGTACTCCTCTATCACACACTGCTCCCCATGTACTCCTCTATCACACACTGCTCCTCATGTACTCCTCTATCACACACTGCTCCTCATGTACTCCTCTATCACACAATGCTACCCATGTACTCCTCTATCACACACTGCTCCCCATGTACTCCACTATCACACACTGCTCCCCATGTACTCCTCTATCACACGCTGCTCCCCATGTACTCCTCTATCACACACTGTTCCCCGTGTACTCCACTATCACACACTGCTCCTCATGTACCCCTCTATCACACACTGCTCCTCATGTACTCCTCTATCACACACTGCTCCCCATGTACTCCTCTATCACACACTGCTCCCCAAGTACCCCTCTATCACACACTGCTCCTCATGTACTCCTCTATCACACACTGCTCCCCATGTACTCCACTATCACACACTGCTCCTCATGTACCCCTCTATCACACACTGCTCCCCAAGTACCCCTCTATCACACACTGCTCCCCAAGTACCCCTCTATAACACACTGCTTTTTTCTTCGTCTGGCCCGTATACATTAGTATACTGCAAAAAATGGTATGGAAAAGCATAGTAGACTACGCTGTTTTATGTAACAGTATCCAGCAAACAAAAATATACCACGCGGCATACGTTTTTTTTTACACTGTATGCCCCTGTATGGCCTCCGTCGGACATATATATGTCGGGAGCTTTTCACGACGTACCACCGACGGTTCTACGCAGAGAATAGAGGTAGGAAACTAACTGTCCCCTCACAGTCCAGCCACAGAGGAGGGGGCAGTGCTCAAGTCCTTGTCATCCAGGCCCAGCAATGGCTTCCATGCCAGAAGCTTGGGCTGCAGATGGCTGGTCAGAGTACAAGACATTACCCACACTCTTCTTTGCAGATTTTTCTTCTGCCCCTCGACACTTCACCAGTATGTGGCTTTTCTTAGAGCTGGGTACAAATGAAGCCAGGGTAGAAGGAGGAAAGTTAAAGTAAGAAATGAATGCCGTTCTTCTCCTTCTCTACCCTCCCTCTCCCTGGCATGGTTTTACTCAACATATATGGACACATTTTACTTACGTATGGTATTACGGTCCGCTGTTTCAGCTCCTGTGCCTGCTTTATCGTCCGGACGTAACTGTAAGCCCATGTGCACTAATATAAGCTTAACATGGACGTACAGTTACACTCAAGTCCGCGAAGGTGTTAAAGAACCCATGTATTGTAAACTTACATTGAAAGGAGCTGGGAAGGCACCGTGGCAGTGACCAGAAGAACTAGCAGAACCACCACAGGCTGCAAAATACAATTAATAACTGGCGCCTTAAAAAATCAAAGAAGGGAAAACAAAAAACTTTCCCCAAACTACATAGATAAAAAAAATAATAAAATTGCTTCATCCAAAAAAAAAAAAAACCATCTAGAACAGGGATACTCAACTGGCGGACCGCGGTCTGGACCGCAGTCGCCAGTTGTCTGGACCAGTGTTGTCGCCAGGCGACTGCCACATTTATTTGTATCTGCGTACTCAGGACGCAAATATAATTGAATACTATGGCAGAACATTGAGCTATAAGCTTCTTGCTCTGCCATTCACTAGGTTACAGGCCACGATAGGCCTGCAGCCTATAAGAGGACTACTGTGGAGCTCCGTTCGTCGTGGGAACAGCTCTAGGTGAGTACAAGGGGCTACAGGGGCTGAGTGCCACTATCTACAGGGGGCTGTGTGGCACAATCTAAAAGTGGCATTGTGTTGCACTGCCTACATGGGCACTGTGTGGCAACTATCTTCAAAGGGTACTATGTGTGGCACTATCTGCATGCGGAACTGTGTGGCACTCTTTATAAGGAGTTTTGTGACAGATAAGCCTCGGATTTCTGCCGCAGATCCACAGGTCGGAATGGTCTATTGCAAATTCGACTCATATGAATATAGCCTTATTGTTGGTGTCCAGCTCGGACCTTCATTTGACGGCAGACCCAGGTAAATGGACTTTCTTTAAAAATAATTGTGTACCCTTGATCTAGAAGTTCAGAATATTCCATGAGCTGAAGTGCCTACAAAAAAAAATCAAGCAACAGAGAGAATAAAAATAGAAAAAAAAATGTTGAGAGAAGCAGAAGCTCGTGTGCGTTAAAACACCCCATCCCAAGATGGCGGCAGTCAAGCTGATGTCAGTTGTGTAACCGGAAAAAGACACTGAAGACTAATTCCCCACCAGGTGGCTTGGATGCATCAGAAGGGGCGAAGCTCTGATGGCAGGCACCAGTCTGGAGAACAACACCGGTATCCGCAAGATGCCAAATGCCTAAGGGAGCAAAATGATGACCCCACTAGTAAAGGTGCCAGATGGCAACAAGCTGCAACCATCAGGACCAGCAACCAGGACAGAAGCTGACCAACTGACCCCCCTCAGACAAGCAGGTGGAATGAATGGCCTCTTAGCCTTTTTTAACTTAAAGGGGTTGTCCAGTTAGGGGCCTGCTTTTTATACTGATGGACTATCCTGAAGCAGGGGGCTCTCACCACTGTATAGTGGCTGTGTTGGGTTTCTGCATCTCTGCTTCTGTTCAAGTGAGCACAGCCGCTATACAGCGGTTGAGAATTCTGCTTCCGGCACTAACCCTGCATAGCTTTCCGGCGCCCGGAGGCAGGTTGGAACAGCTGATCGGTGCAGGGTCCATGTGTCAGACCCCCACAGATCATGTACCGATGACCTATCCTGTGGATAGGTCATCAGTATAAAAAACATCCCCGAAACTGGACAACCCCTTTAAGTAATTATTCTTGTCACCTGTACTACTAGCAGCGGGGGGTTTAACCAATAGTTCATGTGCTGCTGCGCAGGACGACTAGGAACATTTCCTTCTATATTTAAGGCCAAAATATCCTTCATTCTTGTGGGGTTTAACCCCCATAGTAGCATTATTAGCATCTACAATAGGCCACAATGACTATCAATGTTTTTGTATGGCATTTTAGGCAATTCGTATTAGTTACATGCTCATAATATCTATTTCTTCATGTGTATTTTAGACAATTTAGATGTTCTTACTTGGGCGTAACGTTTGCGTTATCACATTATTATCTGTTGAGTGATAAAAGTATTACATGAGAAAAGGAAAGTATGCATGACAGTGGGGCAAAGGTTGTAAAGATATAATAAATATAAGTTCATTACTGATCCTCATTAAGGACCTAGACACAAAGCGCAGTACACTTACATGAAGGTTACCCCTTTCTGGATTTCACGACTGCTACAACCAAACATGAAAGCCGCAATATGTGCGGCTCTTCTATTTTTCATTCTTTTGGAAGCTGGTAAGTTTAAAAACTTCTTTAAAAATATAATTTGTTTCCTAGAGGAGCAAAGAAATGCTGGGTTGTATAGGCAATGTCATGCTGGTTCTTATAAATTGCCTTATCAGATTGGCATGGTAGAAATGTAAGGCATTAGAAAGGGTACAGCAGACTGGCATTGGGGTGAGAATTACTTATTACAGTAAAATCTCCCTAATAGACCATCTGCCAGAGGAATGACGGGAAATTTAAGCAACATAAGGGGAACCATACCATAAATTACAGATTTGGAGGCTCATAGCCGTATAGCCACTGAGCCTGGGACTGTTGCTGGTTAAGGAGTTAATTATGGTTGAGGTAGTTTAGGAGGGGTTTTCCTTCCCTCTTTTTTACAGTGAGTCAGCTATTCTAGGAGGAGGAGGGCGTATGAGTAGTGCAGGGGGATGGTTTATGGTAATGGGGGCTAGTATATAGTTCCAATCTCCTCCCTCATCAGCCTCTTTTGGCCAAATTTTTACCTCCCTCCCACCCCGGTAGCATGATGGTTGTGGTGATGGTGTTTTATTTTGTAATTTTTAGACGCGAAGGCGGGGCTTAAAAGGCTTCCGGCCGCAGATGAAAGATGGCGGCGGGCTCAGAAGCTGAGCCTGCGCCATCAACCTGAAGGATGTCAGCTGTATGTTACAGCTGACATCCTGCTGTAACGGCAGGGAACGGAGCTGGCTCTGCTCCCTGCCATTAACACCATAGATGCCGCGTTCAAAAGCGATCGCGGCATCTTAGTTGTTTCCAGGAGACCGGCAACGCTGCGATGTGGTCGCACGGATGCTGATCGTTACTATGGGAATCGGAGGCCAACAGTGGCTTCCTGGTCTCCCACGTACGGAAGCCTATTAGTCAAGACATTGACAAGGTTAGAAATAATTATTTTTATTTCAAATAATAATTTTCTCCTTGAAACTTTGCTTTCGTCAAGGAATGCTCCATTTGCAGCAATTACAGCATTGCAGACCTTTGGCATTCTAGCTGTTAATTTGCTGAGGTAATCGGGAGAAATTTCACCCCATGCTTCCAGATGCCCCTCCCACAAGTTGGATTGGCTTGATGGGCACTTCTTGCGTACCATACGGTCAAGCTGCTCCCACAACAGCTCTATGGGGTTGAGATCTGGTGACTGCGCTGGCCACTCCATTACAGATAGAATACCAGCTGCCTGCTTCTTCCCTAAATAGTTCTTGCATCATTTGGAGGTGTGCTTTGGGTCATTGTCCTGTTGTAGGATGAAATTGGCTCCAATCAAGCGCTGTCCACAGGGTATGGCATGGCGTTGCAAAATGGAGTGATAGCCTTCCTTATTCAAAATCCCTTTTACCTTGTACAAATCTCTCACTTTACCAGCACCAAAGCAACCCCAGACCATCACATTACCTCCACCATGCTTGACAGATGGCGTCAGGCACTCTTCCAGCATCTTTTCAGTTGTTCTGCGTCTCACAAATGTTCTTCTGTGTGATCCAAACACCTCAAACTTCGATTCGTCTGTCCATAACACTTTTTTCCAATCTTCCTCTGTCCAATGTCTGTGTGCTTTTGCCCATATTAATCTTTTCCTTTTATTAGCCAGTCTCAGATATGGCTTTTTCTTTGCCACTCTGCCCTGAAGGCCAGCATCCCGGAGTCGCCTCTTCATTGTAGACGTTGACACTGGCGTTTTGCGGGTACTATTTAATGAAGCTGCCAGTTGAGGACCTGTGAGGCGTCTGTTTCTCAAACTAGAGACTCTAATGTACTTGTCTTGTTGCTCAGTTGTGCAGTGGGGCCTCCCACTTCTCTTTCTACTCTGGTTAGAGCCTGTTTGTGCTGTCGTCTGAAGAGAGTAGTACACACCGTTGTAGGAAATCTTCAGTTTCTTGTCAATTTCTCGCATGGAATAGCCTTCATTTCTAAGAACAAGAATAGACTGTCGAGTTTCACATGAAAGCTCTCTTTTTCTAGCCATTTTGAGAGTTTAATCGAACCCACAAATGTAATGCTCCAGATTCTCAACTAGCTCAAAGGAAGGTCAGTTTTATAGCTCCTCTAAACAGCAAAACTGTTTACAGCGGTGCTAACATAATTGCACAAGGGTTTTCAAGTGTTTTCTAATCATCCATTAGCCTTCTAACACAGTTAGCAAACACAATGTACCATTAGAACACTGGAGTGATGGTTGCTGGAAATGGGCCTCTATACACCTATGTAGATATTGCATTAAAAACCAGACGTTTGCAGCTAGAATAGTCATGAAGCACATTAACAATGTACAGAGTGTATTTCTGATTAATTTAATGTTATCTTCATTGAAAAAAACTGTGCTTTTCTTGCAAAAATAAGGAAATTTCTAAGTGACCCTAAACTTTTGAACGGTAGTGTATCTGCGGGTTATTTATTTACCCCATTATTATACCCTCTTATTATGCCCCTGATGTACTCTGCCCAGCCTACATGTACCCCCACATTATAAACTGAAATACCAGCAAAACCCCAAACAGAACAACTGCCGAGCAAAATCTGCACTCCAAAAGCCAAATGTCGCTCCCTCCCTTCTGAACCCTGTGTGCCCAAACAGCAGCTTACGTCCACATATATGGCATCGCCATACCCGGGAGAACGGGCTTAACAGTTTATAAGATATTTGTCTTTAGTGGCACAAACTGGGCACAACATAGTGTGTACTAAATTGGCATATCAGTGGAAAATTGCAATTTTCACTTTGCACCATCCGCTGGGCACTAATTTCTAATGTAGAATCACCTGTGCGGTCAAAATGCTCACTACACCCCTTAAAATGCCCTAAGGGGTGTAGTTTCCAATATGGTGGTCACTACTTGGGGGTTTGTTTTACTATTTGACTTCCGAGCCCTGCAATTGTGGACCAATGCTGTGAAAATCACCAAAATAGACCTCAAATGCGCATGGTGCTCATGCTCATTTGTCCAGGCAAATGATAAATGCCTTGAGGGGTGCAGTTTCCAAAATGGGGTCACTTCTTGGGGCTTCCACTGTACTTTGGTACATCAGGGGTTTTGCATATGCGACATGGTGGCCAAAAACCAATACAGCAAAATCTGCGTGCCAAATAACGCTTCTGCCATTCTGAGCTCTGCCGTGTGTCCAAACAGCAGTTTATGACCACATGTGGGCTATTGCCGTAATCGGGAGAAATTGCTTTTCAAATGTTGGGGTGCTTTTTGTCCAGTATCCCTTGTGAAAATGAAGACATTCTACAATTTAGTGGAACAAAATGTAGATTTTAACTTTCACGGCCTAATTTCAATAAATTATACAAAAGACCTGTGGGGTCTAAATGCTCACTATACCCCTAGCTAAATTCCTTGAGGGGTGTAGTTTCCCAAATGGTGCCACTTTTGGGGTGTTTCCACTGTTTTGGCCTCTAATGGGCTTTGCAAATGAAACATGTCACCTGAAAAACAATCAAGCAAAATTTGAGCTCCAAAAGCCAAATGGCGCTTCTTCCATTCTGAGCCCTGCCGTGGGTCCAAACAGCAGTTTATTACCACATATGAGGTATTGCCGTACTCAGAAGAGTTTGATTTACAAATGTTGGCATTATTTTTCTCCTTTATCTATTGTGAAAATGTAAAGATCTGCTCTAAAACGACATTTTATTAGAAAAGAAGTAGATTTTCATTATTAGTGCCTAATTACACTAAATTCAGCAAAATACCTGTGGGGTCAAAATGCTCACTGTACCCCTTGATAAATTCCTTGAGAGGTGTAGTTTGTGAAATGGTTCTTTTTTGGGGTGTTTTCTTTGTTTTGGCACCACAAGACCTCTTCAAACCTGACATGGTGCCTAAAATATAATCTAATAAAAATAAGGCCACAAAATCCAGTAGGTGCTCCGTTGCTTCGGAAGCCAGTGTTTCCGTCCAGTGGCACGCTAGGGCCACATGTTGGATATTTCTAAAAACAGTAGAATCTGGGCAATAAATATTGAGTAGCATTTCTCTGGTAAAACATTCTGTGTTACAGAAACGAAATGGATCAAAACTGATTTTCTGCAAAAAAAAATGACATTTGTAAATTTCACCTTTAATTTGCTTTAATTCCTGAGAAACGCCTAAAGGGTTAAGAAACTTTATAAATGCTGTTTTGAATACTTTGAGGGGTTCCGTTTTTAAAATGGGGTGATTTATAGGGGGTTTATAGCATATAAGGCTCTCAAAACCAGTTCAGAATAGAACCGGTCCCTAAAATAAGGTTTTTGACATTTTCTTGGAAATATGAGAAATTGCTGCCAAAGTTCTAAGCCTTGTAACGTCCTAGAAAATAAAGGGACGTTCAAAAAACAATGCAAACATAAAGTAGACATATGGGAAATGTAAACTAGTAACTATTTTGTGTGGTGTTACTATCTGTTTTACAAGCAGTGACATTTAAATTTACAAAAACGCCACTTTTTGCAATTTTTCTACAAATTTTGGTGTTTTTCTTAAATAAACACTGAATGTGTCGACCAAATTTTACCACTAACTTAAAGTCCAATGTGTCACGAGAAAACCATCTCAGAATCGCTTGAAAAAAATAAAAGCATTTCAAAGTTATTACCACTTCAAGTGATCCATGTCAGATTTGAAAAAAATGGTCTGGTCCAAAAGGCTTGTTACACTATATAGACAAAAATAAAATTGCTGGAGTGCTTCTTTAACTATTTTCTGACCGTTATGGGACATTTTACGGGCAGTTCAGCAAGTATGTCTATAATTGGTGCGGCAATTTGCAGCAGGACATAAAATGTGCAGCCTCAGGAGGCGAGAGACAGCTTTTAGGTATCACCAGACCCCCTCATTAAAATAGTAGGGGTGTTTTTGATTATTGCCTCTACCTCCATCAATCAGCACCATCTATAACATACAGTGTGCAGCAATTCTACTTACTGTATTGATATTCAAAGTTCCCCCATCACTTTACCTGTGACACTGTTTGTTTTGTTTTTTGTTAGTGCAGCATTGACATGTTTATGTTTGTATTTTGTAAGTACCTTTAGTTATAGACCCATGTTCACTTGTAATTAGAGATGAGCGAACCGGGACAACCGAACCCGGTTTCGGTCCGAACATCGTGAAAAGTTTGGTTCGCAGCGAATCCGAACTTCACCGGGTTCGGCCGAACACGTTTTGACCGAACCCGGCTACATTTTGGCGCCTGCCACATGTTAGATCTAAAATGGAGGATTTCAAAATATCACCTGACATCAGGCTACCCCATAATGCCTTGCAAACGGCTCTCCCAGCCAATCGGGAGGCAGCATAGGGGCGGGCTCAAGCCTGCAATAAGTCTATGCACGGAGCTCAGCGGCCATTTTAGAGACAGGAGCTGTAGGGATAGCATCTCTGTGCAGTAAGGGAAAGCTTTAGGAATCTAAAAGGCAGGAATCCAGCAATTGAAGGGACTCATCCACTACAGCGGGAGTCTACTCTACTCTCAAAATCCAAATTGCAATACAAATTCTCCATTTGCCAAGCCAGTGTGTGAATAAGCTTTTATAAGGGGCTCATCCCCGTTGCATGGGTTAACATCAAACTTGCAATCCAGGCAGGCAGCTGTAGTACTACAACGCCCAGCATTCCCTGAGTGCACAGTGGCTGATAGAAATTCTCATTCATTGCCATTTGCCAAGCCAGTGTGTGAATACGCTTTTATAAGGGCCTCATCCCCGTTGCATGGGTTAACATCAAACTTGCAATCCAGGCAGGCAGCTGTAGTACTACAACGCCCAGCATTCCCTAAGTGCACAGTGGCTGATAGAAATTCTCATTCATTGCCATTTGCCAAGCCAGTGTGTGAATAAGCTTTTATAAGGGGCTCATCCCCGTTGCATGGGTTAACATCCAACTTGCAATCCAGACAGGCAGCCTTTGTAGTACTACAACGCCCAGCATTCCCTGAGTGCACAGTGGCTGATAGAAATTCTCATTCATTGCCATTTGCCAAGCCAGTGTGTGAATACGCTTTTATAAGGGGCTCATCCCCGTTGCATGGGTTAACATCCAACTTGCAATACAGGCAGCCTTTGTAATACTACAATGCCCAGCTTTCCCTGACTGACTGGCACCTTATGAGTCACTGATTTTCCGCCAGTCCGAATAACAATTTAAAAGGGCCTCATTTCTGTCTAAGGGTTTAATTCAACGTGCTAATTAAGTACAGCCGGTGCCTTTGGTGCTATTATACAAGTCACAGCATACACTGACTGCCACCTATTCACAGTCACTCATTTTCAGCCAGTCCAAATAATATTTTATAAGGCCTCATTCCTCTAGTAGGGGAAGGGGTTTTGATTCAACTTGCTGCACTCCAGCAGTGAAATGTCTGGTAAAAAAAAGGTTGTGAAAGGACGGGGTAGAGGAAAAAACACCCATGCCATGTCCTCTTCCAGTCCAAATGTTGGATCTGTTGGTGCCAGACCCAGTACCAGCATTTGTGGCACAAAACATGTGCCTAGTTCTACTAGTAGCAGCTGCCATGTGCCTGCTGGTAGTAGTAGCAGTATCAGCAAGCCAGACTTGTCCATCTCCTCCGGTGGGCGGGTTATTTCAGACAATACGGCAATTGTGGACTGGTTGGCTGGCTCGCGGTCATCTCAGCAGGAAGACTCTGACGATCTGGCTTCAAGCCAGGTTTCGTTGGATTCCAGATCCTCTACAGTTCCTTGGCACAGTGACAGTAGTAATATGAGTATTTCTAGCGTTTCCATTCCATCATCTATGTCTTCACTCCCCCTTCCTAGCAGGAAGCCATCTTTCCTGAGAGTCCTAAGAGACATCTCCTCGGGTGCGAAGGAAGATACTGAACAACATAGTGATGATGATTTGTTTTCCGCAAGTCAGCCAACGGAGTGTGTTGCGGCGGTGGAGGTGAAAGCAGTGTCCGAGACGCATAGCTGTGGTAGTGGGGGTGTTGGTGGTAGCCGTGGTGGCAGACGCAGTAATGAGGGGGGGCATGGAGCCCGCCATGATGTCACATCACAACACAGTGACAGAAGTGGCGGGGATGATGAGGAAGGCTATGATGATGTCATTTTAGACAGGACGTGGGAACCAGGTGAAGAGGTGATGATGGTGTCAGAGGAGGAGGGTAGTAGTGGCGGCACTGGCAGTGATAAACAGCCAAGTCGAGGTAGGGGCAGAAGTAAATCTGCAAAACGTTGCAGCGGTAGGGTCAGCTCAGGAGCCGGTGACGGCGACACTGCTGCTACTGGTGTAGGCTCCCGAAAAAATCCTGCCAGACAAGGGGCAAGCTCGGGTGGTTGTGGTGGTGGTGGTGGTGGTGGTGGACGTGGTACTACCTCTTTACGGTACTCTGCCGTGTGGCAGTTTTTCTGTACCTTCCCGGAGGACGAAAACATGGCACAGTGCCGTATCTGCAAGCAGAAAGTAAGGCGTGGGCAGGGCAGCAATGTAGGAACTACCGCTCTACGTAAACACATGGAGCGGCATCACAAGGCCATGTGGGACAATCTACATGCCCCACCATCATGTACACCTAATGAAGACCCCTCTGCCGCTGCTGCTGCTCCTCCGAGTCCCTGTCATCTAAGTAATAGCCAGGCCTTATCCACCATGTCGTTGTCATCATCATCATCACTGTCATCTAGTGCTCCTCCTACGTCCCGTCAGTTATCCATTACGGAATCGTTGTCCAATAAGCAACAATATATACCCAGTCATCCACTTGTCGTGCGGCTTAATTCACACCTGGCAAAGTTGTTGGTGGTGCAGTCGCTGCCGTACCACCTGGATGACTCCGCCGGCTTCAAGCAATTGATGGTGTGCGCTCAGCCTAGGTGGCGAATACCTAGCCGCCATTACTTCTCTAAAACAGCTGTCCCTAACTTGCACAAGCACGTGGAGGAAAAGGTGGGCCAGTCCTTGCAATTATCCGTGTGCAGCAGGGTAAATGCCGTGGAGCAGCAACTATGGGCAGGGACAGTACATGTTTTTCACGACCCATTAGGTCAATATTTTGCAGTCCGATGCACCACCGCAGCAATGCCAGGTATTACCACCTCCAAGCTTGTATCTTTCTGGTTCAACTCCGGACACCAGGCGCCTACCATCCTCCCCCTCCTACTCCTCCTCCTTGCCCTCCTCAATGGAGGTCTTCCCGTCCCCGACAGGACACAGCGTATCTTCCACTCCTCCTCCCTCCTCTTTTCATAGGTGCAAGGTGAAGCGCCACAACGCTGTCTTACACCTGCTGAGCCTGAGCGAGAAAAGCCACACAGGGCAGGAGCTGCTGCTGTGCATCAAGGAGGAAATCGCACGCTGGCTGTCTCCTCTGAAACTCACACTGGGCAATGTTGTCTCTGATAACGGGAAGAACGTTGTGGCTGCACTGCGTCTAGGTCACCTGACACACGCTCCTTGCATGGCACATGTGATCAATCTGGTCATAACAGGCTTCTTAAAGTCATATGTTGGTTTGAAGGGTGTGCTGGCCATGTCCAGGAGGGTTTGCGTTCGCTTTAGACGTTCATATGCATTTAAGCACGCCCTCCTGGACTTGCAGCGTCAAAACAATCTCCCAGAACACAGCCTGATTTGCGACGTTCCAACACGCTGGAATTCCACCCTGCACATTTTGGACCGTCTGTACGAACAGCGGAAAGTCGTGAATGATTTCCTGATGCAGCAGACGGGCAGCGTTTGGAGCCAGTGTAATTTCGAGCTCAGGCACTGGCAGCTGGTTAGAGACGCATGTCGCGTTTTGAGGCCCTTTGAAGAGGCCACACGATTTGTGAGCCGTGACGCTAGCGGAATGAACTATGTTATGCCGCTGATATTCATTCTGGAGCAAACGCTCACAGCGATGATTCAGCAAAGGATGGAGGAAGGATCACATCTGGCTATGGATGTTGAGGAGGAGGAGGAGGATGAGGATGAGGAAACAGGACCTGAAGAGGAGCTGGATTTGGAGATGGAATCACAGGAAGGGATAGGGGACGAGGCAGCCGCACAACATGACAGTGATGATGATGACGAGTCTGACGACGACCTTGATGATGGACAACCATGGTAGTATGGGGCGGAGATGGAACCAACCGGGCCCTCTGAAACACTGGCCAGGATGGTGAGCTGTATGCTTCGTTACTTACGCGCTGACTTTCGTATTGTTAGCATGAAGCAAAGAGATGAGTAGTGGATAGCCACACTATTAGACCCTCGGTATAAAGCCAGAATGGGGGAGTTTTTTGCGCCTTCCGAGAGGGAGGCAAAATTGGCTTATTATCGAAAGAAGCTATGCAGCCAGCTTGTCACAGCTTTCAAACGGCAAACACCTGCTGCAAGCATGTCTGACCGGGGGGCCACTCTCCACTCCCCACTGTCTCATCGTTCCACCGCCTCTGGCAGAGCTACCTCTGCAATAGGCGGCAGCAGAAGCAGCAGCAGCAGCAGCCAATTCAGTTTGGAAAATATGATAACATTTTTACATCCAATATCCCGACCTGACACACATCGTAGTCACCAAAGGGATGTTCACCATCTCCAGGTGCAGCACCTAAACAACCAGGTTCACTCGTACCTGGACTGTGCCCTTTCTCCGTCAGAAATCCTGATCCCAGACTCCATGGACTTCTGGGTCAGCAGATTGGATCATTGGCAAGAACTGGCCCAGTTTGCCATGGGTGCACTGTCTTGTCCACCCTCCAGTGTAGCGTCAGAGAGGGTATTCAGCGCGGCAGGGGGCTTCGTCACCCCTAAGCGAACAAGATTGTACGCCAACAGCTTGGAAAATCTCACGTTTCTGAAAATGAATCAAGCGTGGATCGGTGAGGATTTTAAAACCCCTGTGCCTGATGCCACTGATTAGATCTGACATTGCTGCTGCTGCTGCTGCCACTGCCGCCTGCTACTGCCGCCTGCTACTACGGGATTCTGTCCTGTCCACTCTTTTTTTAATGTGCCGCTGTTGGTGCTGCTACTACTTCTACCACCAATCCACCCCAGTGCCGTCTGCTACAAGCAGGCCTGCCCCACCACAGGGCTTTGTCTGTGACTGTCCAGTCTGTTTTAATGTGCTGCTACTACTACTACCACCATCCGTGCTGTCCGTTGGCTACCTCTACTACCACCAATACACCTCCACTGCCGTCTGCTACAAGCAGGCCTGAGGCCTGCCCCACCACAGGGCTTTGTCTTGTGACTGTCCAGTCTGTTTTAATGTGCTGCTACTACTACTACCACCACCCTTGCTGTCCGTTGGCTACCTCTACTACCACCAATACACCTCCACTGCCGTCTGCTACAAGCAGGCCTGCCCCACCACAGTCTTTTTTCAATGTCCTCTTTTTATCTTGGTGATTGTAAAATTCTGCCAAAGTTTATTTTCAACATGTTTTGTTCCAAAGGAAGCCTTGGCTTGATCTTCCATGTTGTCTGTGTCTGCCTAGTAACCGACGCCGGTCCTCATACACAGCACCATCCGCAGTACCTCTGACAAGTCTCAGAAAAACAACCACAGGGCTTTGTCCTGTCCACTCTTTTTTAATGTGCTGCTGTGCTGTTGATGCAGCTACTACTACCACCACCACCCGTGCTGTCAGTAGTCCACCACCACCACTACTACCAGTCAACCACCACCAATCCACCTCCACTGCTCTCTGCTACAAGCTGGCCTACCCAACCACCGGGATTCTGTACTGTCCAGTCTGTTTTCATTTGCTGCAGTTGGATCTGCTACTACAACTTCTACCACCAATCCACCATCCCTGCTGCCGTCTGATACTGCCAGATGATCCTAAAAAAGGAATAATTTTTGTTCTTTTATAGCTTCTTCACTTTCCAGATGCAAAACCTGTTGCTACTCCCAAAAAGGGTTAATTTTTTGAGGGCTTTGAAAAAGCAATGGCTAAGTAATGACTTCTTCTTTTACCACCATGTATGGATGAACCCTGGCAGGCATCTGCCAATAAAAAGGGTAAATTTTTGGAGGGCTTGTGAAAAGCCATTGCTTGTTGCTTTTACATCCATGTATGGATGAACCCCGGCAGGCATTTGCCACCATAAAGGGTAAATTTTTTGAGGGCTTGTCAAAAGCCATTGCTTCTTCTTTTACCACCTTATATGTATGAACCCTGGCAGGCATCTGCCGCCAAAAATGGTTAATTTTTGTACCTTTTTTAACAATACATTAAGCATACAACATGCACAAGTGCAGTGGTTTCTGTTAGTTATCTCCGTGTCCCATCCGTTTTCCTATAGCCATACATGTTGGCGTAACTTTGACACTAACTTTGCCTTAAAGACAGCTCAAAAGTACTTGGATACACTCATGAGTGACCTAAGAGTGTTATACAGGGCTTCTAGGGCTTTTAAACAGTGTTATACACGATTTTTAGGGGCTTTCTTGAATTACAGGTTCGGGCAGAACTAGTTCGCTCATCTCTACTTGTAATGTTTATTCTGAGAATTTTTGAACTTGCTTGGTGCTATTAGATTATTTTTTTTAACTCTGAATGAATAATTAGAAAACATAATAGAATAAGAATCCATCTTTCCTCTATGCATAATACATGGTTGCAGGCTTTCCAGGTATCTCCTTTTTTGAGCCATTTTTATTGTATTATTTTAATTCTATAGTCCACTCAACCATTATTTCCACTTCGTCCCCCATGACGGCACACTAGGAGGATGATCCCTTGACCTCTGTAGGGACAGAAACTGAGAGATGTTAAAAGGCCCCACCCTCAGCCTCCCACCAGTGTATTTCCTGTCCCTACAGGATCAGGATGGAGAGCGGATCCTCTCCCCCTGGAGGGGGGGGGGGTTGAAGTTTTTTTTTTTTCTTTTTACTGTAATGGCAGGAAGGAGGTGAAGGGAAAGTGAGCCCTAATCTACCCACCGCCCTGTCCCTGCCTACTTGCAACGACCCGCCCTAGGCGACTGGGTACAACTGGGCGGCGGTCCCTACGCTGTCTAAGTGCACGGGAGAACAAACAGGGAACACGCAAGGGAAGGGTCAGTAGCCCACGGAACGCCGCGAGGAAACGAGCGGTGAATGAGTTGTCAGGACCAGGATGAAGTGGAGTATACCCAAGTGAGCACGGAGGAGGAAGCAAGCCAGAGGCAACGCAAGCGGGTTAAGCAGAACAGCAGCAAGGCAGAAGCACGGCAGAAGCAGGCTGGAGCAAGCAGCAGTGGGGCCAGGAATCCAAAAGAATTACAAGCACTGAGGAGGAGAACACAGCAGGTAATAAAGGACAGGGGGCGGAGCTAACTCCGACTGACCAGGCCGCGATAGGCTCTCCCACTCCTGAGCCTGCCACCCTGGTTGGTGGGAGATGGTGTCAGTCGAACAGGTCTGGCCTCAGGTGTGGATTGATTAATCCCAGGAGTATACCTAGACGTAGTACCTGGCAGATCCCTAACAGTACTCCCCCTTTTATGAGGGGCCACCGGACCCTTACTAAGAGGACCCGGTTTAGTAGGGAAGAGAAGGTGGAACCTCCTGATCAATACCCCAGCGTGAACATCACGGGCAGGTACCCAAGTCCTCTCCTCCGGCCCGTACCCTCTCCAATGGACCAGGTACTGGAGGGAGCCCTGGACATCCTACTGTCCATAATCTTGGCCACCTCGAATTCCACCCCCTCAGGGGTGAGAACGGGAACAGGAGGTTTCCTCGAGGGGGACCAGGACGGGGAGCAGCGTTTAAGGAGGGAGGCATGGAAGACGTCATGTATGCGAAAGGATGGGGGCAGCTCCAGACGGAAGGATACAGGGTTGAGGACTTCAATGATCTTATAAGGCCCAATAAATCGGGGAGCAAACTTCCTGGACGGGACCTTAAGGCGCAAGTTCCTGGACGACAACCAGACCAAATCCCCGACGACAAACCGGGGGTTAGCAGAACGTCTACTATCCGCCTGAATCTTTTGTGCGCTCTGGGACGCCTCTAGGTTCTTCTGAACCTGGGCCCAGACAGTGCACAGTTCCCGATGAACATCCTCTACCTCAGGATTATTGGAACAACCAGAGGAAATGGAGGAGAACCTTGGGTTAAACCCGAAATTACAGAAAAACGGGGAGACCCCTGACGAGTTACTGACCCGGTTATTCAGGGAAAATTCAGCAAGGGGAAGGAATGAGACCCAATCGAATTGACAGTCAGAGATGAAACACCTTAAATATTGTTCCAGGGACTGGTTAGTCCTCTCCGTTTGGCCATTAGTTTCGGGATGGAAGGCGGAGGAGAAGGACAGATCAATCTCCAACTTTTTACAAAAGGCTCTCCAAAATAAGGAAACAAATTGTACCCCTCTGTCAGAAACGATATTGACTGGGGCCCCATGGAGACGCAGGATACAAACAAAGAAGCTAACGTCTTGGCGTTAGGTAGCTTCTTAAGGGGCACAAAGTGGCACATCTTGCTGAAGCGGTCTACTACCACCCACACCACCGACTTGCCCTGAGATGGAGGCAAATCGGTGATAAAATCCATGGAGATATGGGTCCAAGGTCTCTGGGGAATGGGCAAGGAACGTAGTAGGCCCGCAGGTCGGGACCTAGGGGTTTTGGACCTAGCGCAAACCTCACAAGCGGCGACGTAAGCCCTAACTTCTTTAGGCAACCCAGGCCACCAATAGTTTCTGGTAATGAGGTGTTTGGTGCCCAAGATGCCAGGATGACCAGATAGAGCGGAGTCGTGGTTTTCCCTGAGTACCCTTAGCCGGTATTGCAGGGGAACAAACAGTTTGTCCCCAGGGACGTTCCCGGGAGCTGCACCCTGATCAGCCGCGATATCAGAAGCTAAATCAGAATCCGCGGCAGAAACGATTATACCAGGGGGTAAAATACAAGCAGGATCCTTCTCGGAAGGAGGATTGGCCATGAAACTACGTGACAGGGCATCAGCCTTAATATTCTTGGACCCAGCCCTATAGGTAACCAAGAAATTAAATCTGGTAAAGAATAGTGCCCACGAGCTTGTCTAGGTTTAAGCCTCCGGGCCGATTCTAGGAAAACCAGATTCTTGTGATCCGTAAGGACCGTTACCTGGTGTCTGGCCCCCTCCAGGAAGTGCCGCCACTCTTCAAAAGCCCATTTAATGGCTAGAAGTTTGCGGTTGCCAATATCATAGTTACTCTCCGTGGGCGAAAACTTCCTAAAGAAGTAAGCACAGGGGCGGAGATGGGTGAGGGAGCTGGTACCCTGGGACAAGACGGCCCCCACTCCCACCTCGGATGCGTCAACCTCCACAATAAATGGCTCCTCTTGGTTGGGCTGAATCAGCACGGGGGCCGAGATAAAGCACTTCTTGAGGGTCTCAAAGGCCTGGACGGCCTCAGGGGACCAATGGAGGACATCAGCACCCTTGCGAGTAAGGTCCGTAAGAGGCTTAGCGACGACCGAGAAGTTGGCAATAAATCTCCTGTAATAGTTGGCGAACCCTATAAAACACTGTAACGCCTTAAGGGAGGCAGGTTGGACCCATTCCGCCACAGCCTGAACCTTGGCAGGGTCCATGCGGAATTCATGAGGAGTGAGGATTTGCCCTAAAAATGGTATCTCCTGTACCCCAAAGACACATTTTTCAGTCTTAGCAAACAGATTATTCTCCCGAAGGACCTGGAGCACCTTCCTGACATGCTCCACGTGGGAGGACCAGTCCTTGGAAAACACCAGTATGTCATCAAGGTACACAACAAGAAAATTACCCAGGTAATCTCTCAGGATTTCATTAATAAAATTCTGGAAGACAGCAGGGGCATTACACAACCCAAAGGGCATGACCAGGTATTCGAAATGACCCTCGGGTGTGTTGAACGCTGTTTTCCACTCATCCCCCTCTTTGATGCGGATATGGTTATATGCCCCCCGTAGATCGAACTTAGAAAACCATTGGGCTCCCTGAACCTGATTAAAAAGATCCGGAATCAAAGGAAGTGGGTACTGGTTCCTTACGGTGACCTTATTCAGGTTACGATAATCAATGCACGGCCTAAGACCACCATCCTTCTTCCCCACAAAGAAGAAGCCAGCACCTACAGGAGAAGTCGAGGGGCGAATGAAACCCTTGGCCAGGCATTCTTGGATATACACCCTCATAGCTTCACGTTCAGGACATGAAAGATTAAATATCCTACCCTTAGGAAGCTTGGCACCAGGCACCAAATCGATGGCGCAATCGTAATCTCTATGGGGGGGGCAACACCTCGGAGGCCTCCTTAGAAAACACATCGGCGAAGTCCTGAACAAACTCAGGAAGCGTGTTTACCTCCTCCCGGGGAGAAATAGAGTTAACAGAAAGACATGGCATAAGACATTCACTACCCCATTTGGTGAGATCCCCAGTATTCCAATCAAACGTGGGATTATGCAACTGCAACCAGGGAAGACCTAATACCAGATCAGACGATAATCCCTGCATCACCAGTACAGAGCAAGGGAAGCAAAATTTTATTGCGTTTCACATTAACGGGAAATACCTGTGCGCCCAAGTGACCTCCCCGATGATCACTTAGGCGCGGAAGTTTTCCGGCTTTTTATTCTTGCGCCTGGGACAGGTGTTCAGAAGATGCTTGTCGTCCCCACAGTAGAAGCAGAGACCATTCATTCTGTGAAACTCCCTACGTTGTCGAGGGGACATGGAGGCCCCGAGTTGCATAGGTACCTCCGAGTCCTCCGTGGAGGGGCGAGGAGACGGGACCTCGGGGGGAATCGCAGAAAAGTCAGAGGGGAGCACATTGAAGCGTTCAAGCTGACGATCCCTGAGACGTCGGTCAAGTCGTACTGCTAGGGCCATAACCTGGTCAAGGGAGTCAGAAGAGGGGTAACTAACCAGCAGATCCTTCAGGGCGTCAGATAATCCTAACCTAAACTGGCACCTTAGGGCCGGATCGTTCCACCGAGAAGCTACGCACCACTTTGTAAAATCAGAACAGTACTCCTCAACCGGTCTCCTACCCTGACGTAAGGTTACCAGCTGACTCTCGGCTAAAGCAGTCCTGTCAGTCTCGTCGTAAATGAGTCCGAGGGCAGAGAAAAAGCGATCAACAGAGGAAAGTTCAGGGGCGTCAGGAGCCAAGGAGAAGGCCCACTCTTGGGGCCCTTCCTGGAGTCGGGATATGATGATACCCACCCGCTGGTTCTCGGAACCTGAGGAGTGGGGTTTAAGGCGGAAATACAGTCTGCAACTCTCCCGGAAGGAGAGAAACGTCTTACGGTCCCCTGAGAACCGGTCAGGTAACTTGAGGTCGGGTTCTAGAGGTGAGGTGAGGGGAACTACTACGGCAGTGTCACCCTGGTTGACCCTCTGGGCCAGGGCCTGGACCTGTAGGGAGAGGCCCTGCATCTGCTGGGTCAGGGTCTCAAGGGGGTCCATGATAGCGTCAGCGTAGGGGAAATGGTAGACTAGGTAAGCGGCTTGTAATTATGTAATGGCAGGAAGGAGGTGAAGGGAAAGTGAGCCCTAATCTACCCACCGCCCTGTCCCTGCCTACTTGCAACGACCCGCCATAGGCGACGGGGTACAACTGGGCGGCGGTCCCTACGCTGTCTAAGTGCACGGGAGAACAAACAGGGAACACGCAAGGGAAGGGGCAGTAGCCCACGGAACGCCGCGAGGAAACGAGCGGTGAATGAGTTGTCAGGACCAGGATGAAGTGGAGTATACCCAAGTGAGCACGGAGGAGGAAGCAAGCCGGAGGCAAAGCAAGCGGGTTAAGCAGAACAGCAGCAAGGCAGAAGCACGGCAGAAGCAGGCTGGAGCAAGCAGCAGTGGGGCCAGGAATCCAAAAGAATTACAAGCACTGAGGAGGAGAACACAGCAGGTAATAAAGGACAGGGGGCGGAGCTAACTCCGACTGACCAGGCCGCGATAGGCTCTCCCACTCCTGAGCCTGCCACCCTGGTTGGTGGGAGATGGTGTCAGTCGAACAGGTCTGGCCTCAGGTGTGGATTGATTAATCCCAGGAGTATACCTAGACGTAGTACCTGGCAGATCCCTAACATTTACCTTATGTAATAATGGGTATCAGGATCAGGGTTTTTCCTCCTTCTGACCGGTAACCATTTGGGGGGAGCATGCCTGGCGGTTTCCCTCCCCCTTTCGGAGAACCACCCGTCCCCTCTCTCTCATTTTATCAGGTTGAGAAAGAGGGATCCCAGAAACTTAAGCATGGGGAGCCTTAAAGATCCAAGAAATATGATACATGTTTCAAGAAACTGTCAGACGCATACAAAAAACAATTGTGTTCATCATGCACTATTAAAGTAAACAAGGCTGAACAACCCTCCCTTATGGAAGACCTACGTTCTATGATCAGAGAGGAAGTTCAATCGTCCCTGTCATCGATAAAGTCTTAATACGCAACCATTCCTCCCCGTATAAAAAGGTAGATCCCGAGAGAGAACAAGACGATAAGAAATGCTACTTTTCTTCTGAGGTCATGGATGATTTACTAAAAGCGATTAGTAGTGCAATGAATAGAAGAAAAAAGGACTTTGATCCTGCGCTTGTGCAGGAATCACAGTTCCAATTTTATTGTATAACAAATTAAAAAAATGTATCAAAGTGCAAAACGGGTGAATCACATTCATATTTCGCCTACGCCTTTCAGACACGTGCAGTGTCCTTAGTCATGGCATGTATAAATGTCCAAGTCTGCTCCCATTGTTTATATCCGGTATGTGTGTTCCAATAGAATCTCTAAATCACCTGAAACTACCGGAAGTAATGGACACAAGGTGCTTCAAAAATGTCTGTGTTTCTGGAATTTGGTACGAATGTTTCGTTATATATATAATTTAAGCAATTGATTATATATATATCGTTACTCGCTAGGAGAGTGAACAAATGCTCATTAATGAAAGCTCTGTAATACTGTATCAAATTGTATGTATATTTATTGATTTAATTAAGTCAGTCGATTTAGAGGACCGGATGTAAACATAACTGGAGATGAATCGGAAAAAATGCAACATCGAGAAATGAAACATAAAACGATGAATAAACAACGAAAAACAAAAGACTGTTAAAAATAATTTCAAAATATTCGCTGGAAAGCAAAGATATACTCCCTCCAAAACGAAATTCTAAAAATGTTCACCTATATATATATATGTCAGGTTATTTACTTGTTATGCTGGGCAGCTATTCATAATCTATACGTATCATACGACAGCATAAACTTGGCACATTTTAAGTATATAATGACTCGTAGATGATTTAAAAAAACTAATTTTAGCAGATATTTTAACAGATATTGGAACCCAATATTTTGTGACAAAGGGAATTTGATAAGTTCACTGTGAGGCACAAGATTTTAAAAAATGGAACAGACACTACTGGACAATGGAGTATTCCCTCTGGTAGATTTTATTTTCTATATCCAGGATATATATCATGAATGAATTTGACTTCCAAAAGAGGAGAATAAAAGAACCCTCATTCATTGGGTCAATAATGGAACATAAGTTCTCTTTTTAGATTAAGCCCCCTCGGGAATCTGGTTTTAAGGCTGTATATCCAGAAGGCCTCCCTGTCCAGTAGGGTCTGTTTCCTATTACCACCCCGTGTCGAACATATTATTTTCTCAATAGCATATGTTTTAAAAGAATTAGTTAGTCGTTTATGGCACATAATAAAATGCCTAGAAGCATTGGAGATACCTGTAATATTGAGATTCCTGATATATCCTAAATGCTCTAGGATTCTGATTTTAAATTTTCTTGTTGTGCAACCAAAATACATTAGTTTGCATTCTGTGCACTCAATGACATATGTGACATGATCACTATTGCAATTGATATATGTCTTAACAGGAAAACTGGTGACCCTCCCTGAATTATAAAAAACTTTGGTGGGCTGGGAAAATGAGCATGTTTTACATGGGTGAGAGTAACCAGCTAATGTAAATGATTTGCCAGACACCGCTTCTGTGTCAACGCCCGTGGGCAATCAGTCTGCACCTGCTCCTATGTCTGTGAGACTGACTCCATCTTCCACCACTCAGGATGGCAGGCTTAGGAGTGGGAGAGCCTATCACAGCCTGGCCAGACGGAGCTAGTTCCCGCCCACTGTCTATTTATACCTGCCTTTCCTGTTCCTCCATTGCCTGTGATTCTTCTATGCTTGTTTCCTGGCTTGCTGCTGCTTGTACTACTCATCCTCTGCTTGTTATTGACCTTGGCTTTCTGACCACTCTCCTGCTCAGCGTTTTGTACCTCGCTCTCTCCTGGTTTGACTCGGCTCGTTCACTACTCTTGTTGCTCACGGTGTCTCCGTGGGCAGCTGCCCCGTTTCCCTAGCTTCTCTGTACCCTTGTCTGTTTTGTCTGTCTTGCACTTACTGAGCGTAGGGACCGTCGCCCAGTTGTACCCCGTCGCTTAGGACGGGTCGTTGCAAGTAGGCAGGGACTGAGTGGCGGGTAGATTAGGGCTCACCTGTCTGTCTCCCTACCCTGTCATTACAGCTAAAGTTGTTTTTATTCTCCTCTTTTGGAAGCCAAATTCATTAATGATATATACCCTAGATATAGTGCAAAGGGTTTGCCAGACACAGGTTCCGTGTCGACGCCCGGGGTTAATAAGCCTTCATCTGCTCCAAGGTCTGCTAGAGTGACGCGATCTGTTACCACTCAGGCTGGCAGGCTGAGGAGAGGGAGAACCTATCACAGCCTGGCCTGACGGTTCTAACTCCAGCCCTTGGTCTATTTATACCCTCACTTGCAGTTGTTCCTTGCCTGTGATTGTCTGGTTTCCTGGCTCTGCGATTCCTGCTATTTACCTGATTGACTGCTGTTACTTTTGACCCTGGCTTGACTGACTATTCTCCTGTTCTGATTTTGCTACTATGTACTCTCCTGGTTTGACTCGGCTCGTTCACCACTGCCTGTTGCTCACGGGGTTTCCGTGGACAACTGCCCCTACTTCCCCTTGCTTCTGTGTGCCCTTGTCTTGTGTTGCCTTTCTTCTTGCACTTATTGAGCGTAGGGACCGTCACCCAGTTGTACGCCGTCACTTAGGATGGGCCGTGCAAGTAGGCAGGGACTGAGTTGCGGGTAGATTAGGGCTCACCTGTCCGTCTCCCTACCCCAAGTCATTACATATAGAAAACAAAATCTACCAGAGGGAATACTCCATTGTCCAGTAGTGTCTGTTCCATTTTTTAAAATCTTGTGACTCACTGTGAACTTATCAAATACCCTTTGTCACAAAATATTGGGTTCCAATATCTGTTAAAATATCTGCTAAAATAATTTTTTTAAATGATCTACGAGCCATTATATACTTAAAATGTGCCACGTTTATGCTGCCGTATGATACGTATAGATTATGAATAGCTGCCTAGCATAACAAGTAAATAACCTGACATAAGGGGCATAGCTAAAGGCTCATGGGCCATGGTGCAAGAATTCAGCTTGGGCCCCCCCTGCCGTGCCTATGGCCCGCCGCCTTGATCAACAGCCCCCCCAGTATACTTCCCCCATAGACGCCCCACACAGTATAATACCCCCGTAGCTGCCCCATACAGCATAATGCTCCCCGTAGCTGCCCCCATACAGTATAATGCTCCCTGTAACTGTCCCTATACAGTATAATGCTCCCCATAACTGCCCCTATACAGTATAATGCTCACCGTAGCTGCCCCCCACACAGTATAATGCTCCCATAGCTACCCCCCACGCAGTATAATGCCTCCATACAGTATAATGCCCCCCATAGCAGACCCTATACAGTATAATGCCCCTCATAAATTCCCCCATACAGTATAATGCCCCCATAGCAGCCCCATACAGTATAATGCCCCCATAGCAGCCCCATACAGTATAATGCCCCTCATAGCTGGCCCCACACAGTATAATGCCCCCATAAAGTATGATGCCCCCATAGCGGCCTCATACAGTATAATGCCTCCATAGCTGCTCCATACAGTATAATTCCCCCATAAATGCCCTCATACAGTATAATGCCCCCATAGCTTCCCCATACAGTATAATGCCCCCCATAAATGCCCTCATACAGTATAATGCCCTCCATAAATGCCATCATACAGTATAATGCCCCCATAGCAGCCCCATACAGTATAATGCCCCTCATAGCTGCCCCACACAGTATAATGCCCTTCTTAGCTGCTCCACACGGTACAATGCCCCATACAGTATAATGCCCCCTTTAGCTGCCCCCCACAGTATAAAGCCCCAATAGCTGTCTCCCTACAGTGTAATGTCCCCATAGCTGCCACCATATCAGCCCCCCATACAGTATAATACCCCTCATAGCTACCACCATATCAGCCCCCCCATACAGTAATGCCCCTCATAGCTGCTATCATATCAGCCCCCTCCTTATACAGTATAATTCCTCCATATGTGCATAATAGAAAAATAATAAAGTTACTTACCTATCCCCGTTCCCACGATAGGTGGAGGAGGAGATCCTTCTCCTCCTTTGTTCTGTGTTATGAGTGACTCGGCGCAGACAGGCGCGATGACGTCACTAAATCGCGCCTGTCTGCGCCGAGCCGCTAATAGCTCACGGCAGTGAATGCTGGAGGGAGGAGCCGTCAGCTCCTTGCTCCAGGATTAAATTCAACTGGATCTGAGGACGCGAATACAGTTGGAAGCAGGACCTCGGTGAGTGGTTCGCGACCCCCTGGAGGTCTTCACACGACCCCCCAGGGAGAGTACGACCCACAGTTTGTAATGTATTGTGTCGTGCAGTTTGTGTTTGCAGTGGAGAGAGGAGAGGGGGCCTGTAATTTAAAGCCCCTCTCTCCACTGCAAACACAGACAGTACAATACAACAGACAGTACAATACAATACAACACACTAGGGATGCACGATGCATCGAAACTTCGATATGTTTCGATACTGTGTACCCCCAAACGGTTCGATACCGTTATTTCATGTATTTCGATACTTAGCTGTGCGGCCGCACAGCTTAGCATTGTAACACCTGAATGTATGAGAGTAGGGCTGTGGCTGTGTAATACAGCCACTGCCCTGCTCCTGAGTTCTGACAAGTGCACGCCGTCAGGATCATGCGATGCGGCCAGCGCTGCACTAATGAGCGGCGGTACTGAAGACAGAACATGGCGGGCGCACTGCAAAACACCCCAATGTTCTGTCTTCAGTGCATGCGCCCCTGCTTATTATAGTGCAGTGCCGGCCACATCACCTCATGCTGACCGCACACGCACTTCATGTCAGGAGCGGGGCAATGGCTGTATTACACAACTGCAGCCCTGCTCTATAACGGCGGAGATCAGAGAAACCTCTCATCTCCGCCGCTATTGAAACCTCTCATCTCCGCCGCTATTCCCCTGAATGCTGCGATCAAAGCTGACTGCAGCATTCAAGAGGAAGTGAGAAGGGGGGATGCCCCTTGGATCGCATCACAGGAATCCCTATGACGCGATTGAGGGACATACCATATATAGGCAGACAGCCCAGGGTCCATTGAAGTACCCCAGGGATGTTCTACCATATTTCCTGTTGTTAGGGAATACTTAGGTATGTCCTAACAACTGCCTGTGTACTATCAGTACACAGGCTAATGTACTGGCATGAAGATATATGCCAGTAAATAAAGTAAAAACAAAGTAATGTTAAATTTAAAAAAATACACATACACCTTTTTTTACAATAAACATTAAAATAAGTCTCAATACATAAAATATACATATTGGGTATTGGTGCGGCCGTAATGACCTTCACAACAATTTTTTTGCATCATTTATTTATGTACGCTGTAAAAAAATAAAATAAAAACTGCTTTCTTTCACTTATTGTGGGGCAAGAGGTGTGATGAATTTAACCTCCATGTGCCTCACATTAATAGTAATTAACCCCATCATGTACCTTACACATTAACCCATTATGACTGAGAAAGATGATGGGGTTAATTACTATTTATGTGAGGCACATTCAAAATACCTCACACCTCGCGCCTCACATCAGAAAACGGAAGAACTTTTTTTTTTTATTACTGTTGGCAAAGTATCGTTTTGGTATCGAAATTGCAATACTAAACTAAGTATCGGTATCGAAGTCCAAATTCTGGTATTGTGACATCCCTACAACACACATACATTACAGGCCCCCTCTGCAGCTCATCTGCAGTCTTCCATGCTCTTCCGCATCGTCTCTTCCACAGTGGCTGGAACTCCCCTTCTCGTGACGTCACGGTCACATGGTACACTGAGTGTACCATGTGACTGTGACGTCTAAACAAACCATGCCCGTAACCAGGAAGTGCCGGCATCACAGCACATACAAATTTTGTATTAGCGCGCTGCGTGGCAGCGGGGGCCCTGCGGGCCCCCCAGGCTTGTGGGCCCAGGTCGCAACTGCGACCTCTGTGACCCCTATAGCTACGCCACTGCCTGACATATATATATATATATATTGGTGAACATTTTTAGAATTTCTTTTGGGAGGAAGTATATCCTTGCTTTCCAGCGAATATTTTTAACAGTCTTTTGTTTTTCGTTGTTTATTCATCGTTTTATGTTTCATTTCTCGACGTTGCATTTTTTTCGATTCATCTCATTATGTTTACATCCTGTCCTCTAAATCGACTCACTTACAGTATTACAGAGCTTTCATTAATGAGCATTTATTCACTCTCCTAGCGAGTACCGATATAAATAATCAATTGCTTAAATTATATATATAACAAAATATTCATACCAAATTCCGGAAACACAGAAATTTTTGAAGCACCTTGTGTCCTTTACTTCCGGTAGTTTCAGCTGATTTAGAGATTCAATTGGAACACATATACCGGATATAAACAATGGGAGCAGACTTGGACATTTATACATGCCAAGACTAAGGACACTGCACGTGTCTGAAACGCGTAGGTGAAATACGAATGTGATTCACCCTTTTTGCATTTTGATAAAAACATTTAATTTGTTATACAATAAAATTGGAACTGTGATTCCTTTTATTCATGCACAAGCGCTGGATCATAGACCTTTTTTCTTCTGTTGTCTACCGTTGGCCGTACGGAGATCCGAGCTCTGTCTGAACAAGAGTCAACGAATGGTGAGCTGGAGGATTCCTCCCTGAGCTGGAGGATTCCTCCCCCTTCCCCATATGTTTTCTTGCGAGTACAATGAATATTGAGGAAGTCAAAAGACAGAAAACCATTCAGGATGAAATGTTTGGTGGTCTAAAATCAAAGAAAAAACGTGTTTTTCCTATTAATGAAAACCTGATTGAATTAATAAATGGCGAATTTAGAAATTGTCTCCTTTTTAACGAAGAGGATACAGGGCTGATTTTCCAAAAATGGATATCTTGATGGCAAAGGTAGTTAAACAAACATCCTTGCCATTTGAGGATTCAGCCCAATTAACTGACTCCATCAATCGGAAATCTGATTGTCTTCTAAAGAAGGCCTGGGAAGTCTAACTTTGCAGCCACTTCAGTAGCCAGAACCCTCTTTATCTGGTTAGGTGAGCTAGAGAACCACCATAAGGCAAAAACACCCAGGGACCAGTTAGTAGAATTAATTCCCCTCCTAAAAGCAGCAACGGGGTTTCTAGCAGATGCCTCGGCGGGATGTATTAGATTCACGACCAAGGAGGGGGCTCTTACCAACGCCGCAAGAAGGTCTCTATGGTAAAGTTACTGGCAGAATGGGGACACTAATTCAAAGAATAGGCTTTGTAACATTCCGTTCCAGGGGGAATATGTTTTTGGCCCAGATCTAGAAAAAATTCTAGAAAAAGCGTCAGATAGGAAAAAGGGATTTCCAGAAGACAAACCGACCAAAAGAAAATATCCCTTTTTGTTCCCAAAGACCTCAGAGTGAAAACTATAGAGGGGAAAGGTAAAACAGGTCGTTGGAGTTTCCCCAAAGGAGGGAAAGGTAGGGGATTCTTACTCAATCCAAATAATTATAGACCATAGGACAGACCATAACGCCAGGGTAGGAGGAAAGTTCTTAAAATTCTGCAATCTCTGGAACAACATCACCCAAAACAGTGGGGTCCTAGACATAATAAAGAACGGTTACAGAATATAATTTTCAACTCTTCCTCCAAAGAGATTTATTTTGACCACACAACCCTCACATTTCCTAAAAAATAAAATGTTGGACAACATCCGAGAATTACAACAGAGAGGGGTAATATCTCAAGTACCACAGGCTCAGTGGGGAGAGGGTCACTGCTCCTCTTTATTTCTGGTAAAAAAAAAAAGCCAAACAATTCCTACACGTTGATAATAAACCTGCAATCTCTCAACAGTTGAATAACTTAAAGGAGGTTCAAGATAGAATTGGTAGCATCTATGACTCCCCTAATAAACAAAGGGGCTTACATGTGCACCCTGGATCTGAAGGACGCTTACTACCACGTCCCCATTGATTCCTCCTCTCAGAAGTTCATGAAATTTGCAGTAAAATCTCATCAGGTGGGTTTTCCATTATCAGTTTACAGCTCTCCCCTTCGGGATATCATCTGTCCCAACGGTATTTACAAAAATAATGATAGAAGTGATAGCATCATTTCGCAGACGGAATTATTATAATCCCTTATCTGGACGACTTCCTAATTATAGCAAACACCAAATAGTTCCTTTCCACTCAGGTGAAACTAGTAACATGTCAGCTACCAGATCTGGTCTGGATTATACATTTTCAGAAATCTGATCTGATTCCGCGCACTCGGACAAAATTTCTAGGTGTTCTACTGGACTCTACTTTACAAATATATTTGCTCCTGGGGAAAAAAAGACGGAATCTAATTTCCAATATGATAAAAAAAAATAAAAAGCCACATCTTACAAAATAAGAGCGGCCATAAGTATGCTAGGCTAGATGACGGCTTGCATTCAGTCAGTCACCTGGAGTCAGAACCATTCCCATCCACTTCAAAAGGTGGATACTCTCTTCATGGGAGAGAAAACAATCGTCCCTGGATTGGAAGATAAAAATACCCCAGAAAGTAAAGACATCTCTGTATTGGTGGACAGAACACTCAAATCTCGGGAGGGGTGTAACTTGGCATCAGTTCCCGGCAATCACCATTCTAACAGATGCAAGCAAACAGGGTTGGTTAGCCGGACTCCCAGACAAATATATTCAGGGGACTTGGCCATCTTCCATTTATGCTCGATCTTCAAATTACCAAGAACTCAGAGCAGTCTGGGAGACACTGAAGACAGCTTCCTTTGCTCGTCAGAACAACCATGTCAAAGTACTGTCAGACAACATGATGGCAGTGGCCTTTCTGCGACACCAAGGGGTACCAGGACGCCCACACTGCTCACAGAAAATATTTTGTTGGGCAGAAAATAATCTACTTTCTCTATCAGCCATCCAAGGGTTCAGAGATATGGAACCAGATTTCCTCATCAGAAAAAAACCTAGATTTCCTCGTTTGCAAACAGACTAAATTCTAAAACAAATCTGTTCTTCTCCCTAAACCCTCAGGATGGTCCCCTAGGCATAGATGCTCTATCCCAACCTTGGGACACGGATGTAGCATACGCTTTTCCTCCTTATCCCAGAAAGTAATAACAACCCTAAAAGCTAGCCGTAAACCAGTTACATCGGCAATTTACCTAAAAATTTTGGGGAAAAAAATTCCTCTTTGTGTGGAGACCAACCCCTGGACCAGAATCATCCGGTCCTCCAACAAATTCTGGACTTTTTACAATAGGGACTGGATCTAGGTCTTAGACCAAGCACCCCTAAGAGTATAAGTCTCAGCCTTGAGCACATTTTTTGACACCCAACTAGCAGAACACAGGTGGGGGAAAAGATTCATGTCTGTGGCCTCAAGACTAAGGCCAATTATTGGACAAACATGTCTGCAGTGGGAGCTTGGCATTGTCCTCAGGGCTCTAACCAGACCTCCCTTTGAACCAATTGATATCATAAACATCAAACACTTAGGCTACATTCACACGAGCGTGACAGATTTACGCGTGTAAAAAACGCGAGTAAATCTGTCCGTGTGCGTTCCATTATGCATCAGTGTGCTTTGCGAGTGCCGTGTGATTTTCATGCACTCACAAAGCACTTTTTTTTTTTACAAAGTAATTGATGCGCAAAACACGCACCGCACACGGATGTGCATCCTTGTGCAGTGCGTGGTTTTCACTCACCCATTTACTTGAATGGGTGCATAGGTGTGTGATAACCCACCAATATAAATGAAAACCCCTGCATGTGTGAATGGCCCCATTGAAAGCAATGGGTCCGCGTGCTGGGCGTGATTTCCATGCACAGCACATGGACGAGTTTCACATTCGTGTGACTGGGCCCTTATTATTTAAAGTAGCCTTTTTAATAACCATAACCACAGCAAGGAGACTTTGTGAAATACAAGCGCTATCTAGAAATGAACCATATCTTAGGATAACAGATGATAGAATTGTATTAAGACTAGATCCTAATTTTCTCCCGAAAGTTGTCTCAGACATTTTGTCAAAATCCAAAGACACAAGAAGGAAAAATGTAATTGTCTCGATGTTAGAAGAACAGTTTACAATATTAACAGGTTACTGCAGATTGGCGGAAAGACTCCAAGCTCCTGGTCCAATTTGGGAGAAAAAGTAAAGGCCAGAAGACCTCAAAAGCTACCATCTCTAGATAGATTAAAACAACACTAAAGGTATGTTCACACGCAAACGCAAAATATGTCTGAAATTACTGAGCTTTTTTCTGGCGAAAACAGCTCCTGAATTTCAGACGTTTTTGCAAGTACTCACGTTTTTTGCGGCGTCTTTTACGGACGTAATTGGAGCTGTTTTTCATTGGAGTCAATGAAAAACGGCTCCAATAACGTCCCAAGAAGTGTTCTGCACTTCTTTGACGCGGGTGTATTTTTACGGGCCGTCTTTTGACAGCGGTGCATAAAATTACACCTCGTCTGAACAGAACATCGTAAAACCCATTGGAAGCAATGGCCAGATGTTTGCAGACGTAATGGAGCCGTCTTTTCAGGCGTAATTCGAGGCATAAAAAGCCTGAATTACGTCTGAAAATAGGTCGTGTGAACATACCCTTAAAGACTGCTATTCTCTTGAGGGAAAATCAGTTCCTATAAACATCAAAGCCCATTCCACCAGATCCACAACTTCATCATGGACAGAAAGGGGGGTGGGCTCCTTAGACCAGATTTGTACTGCAGTTACCTGGGCTAGCTCTCTAACCTTTGCAAAACATTATAGGCTAGACCAGGGGTCTCAAACTCAGCCGGGTAAGTGGGCCACATATAGAAAAAATGTGAAGTTGACGGGCCGCATTACTTTCAAATTTGATACAATACTAAATACATGTTAATCAATTAGTTATTTGAATTACTATAACACTATATTAATAATACTACGTTACTATAATAATAATGCTAGGTTTTAAATTTGAGAGAATTCTCCACGTACTTATTTCAACAATCCAGTTTTCCAGTTTAAGTGTCGCTAAATGCAGTCCGACGGCTCAGTTGGCAGCATTTGGCAGACACACATGTCAAGATAGGGCAGCCCCTTTTTAAATAGTGCCACAGAGTCCTCCATAGATAGTGCCACAGAGTCCTCTGTAGATAATGCCACAGTGCCCTGTGTAGATAATGCCACAGTACCCTCTGTAGATAATGCCACAGTTCCCTCTGTAGATAATGCCACAGTGCCCTCTGTAGATAATGCAACACACCCCTAGATAAAGCCACAGTGGCTCTGTAGATACTGACACCCACCCACTTGGAGATAATGCCACAGTGCCCTCCGTAAATGCTGCCACAGTACCCTCCATAGATGATGCCACAGTGCCCTCCATAGATGCTGCCACAGTGCCCTCTGCAGAAGCTGCCACATTGCCCTCTGCAGATGCTGTCAAAGTGCCCTCTGCAGATGCTGCCACAGTGCCCTCTGCAGATGCTGCCACAGTGTCCTCTCCAGATAATGCCACACACACCCCAAGTAGATAGCTCCATTGGGGCTCCCTCTAGGAGTGGAATCCCCAGCCAGAGCGTTGCAGATGCTTTGGCTGTGGATTCCTCTGCTGTTGGAGCCCCTGACGTCACTGTCCATACACAGTGACGTCAGGGGATCCTCCTGGACCGGAATGTGATATCAGGGGCAACACCAGAGCCGGTGTCACGGAGCAGAGCACTAGTATAGGCTCTGCGCCGGAACTCTTGGGAAATCACTGACATCAGTGTCCATATATGGACAGTGATGTCAGGGGCTTGCACAGAGCTGGGGTCCCAGAGCAGGGCCACTTCTAGCACTCTGCCAGGGATTCCAGCTCTGCTCCTGACATCACTGTCCATATATGGACATGGATGTCAGGGGCAACCCCAGAGCTAGAGTCCTGGGCAGAGTGCTAGTAGGCTCTTACTGGGACTCCAGCTGTGCTCCTGACATCACTGGGACTCCTGCTCTGGGGAAGCCCCTGACATCACTGTCGATGTATGGACAGCAATGTCAGAGGCTTCCCCAGATTCTTGGAGCAGAGCCTATACTAGCGCTCTGCCCGGGACTCCAGCTCTGGGGAAGCCCCAGACATCGCTGTCCATATGTGGACAGCGATGTCAGGGAATTCCACAGAGTCCCAGAGCAGAGCCTATACTAGCGCTCTGCCCAGGACTACGCTCTGGGGTTAGACGCTGACAACACTGTCCATATATGGACAGCGATGTCAGGGAATTCCACAGAGTCTCGGAGCAGAGCATATACTAGCGCTCTGCCCGGGACTACGCTCTGGGGAAGACCCTGACAACACTGTCCATATATTGACAGCGATGTCAGGGAATTCCACAGAGTCCCGGAGCAAAGCCTATACAAGCGCTCTGCACGGAATTCCGCTCTGGGGAAGCCCCAGACATCATTGTCCATATATGGACAGCGATGTCAGGAAATTTCACAGAGTCCCAGAGCGGAGTCTATACTAGCGCTCTGCACGGAACTCCGGCTCTGGGGAAGCCCTAGACATCGCTGTCCATATGTGGACAGCGATGTCAGGGAATTCCACAGAGTCCCGGAGCAGAGCCTGTACTAGTGGTTCTGTGTCGCGTGCTTGAGATCCCTGAGCTAGACCTTTCATCCAGCAGAGACTTAGCATTTGGCCGCAAAGTACTCCAAGCGGTAGTCCCACCCTAAACCATGTTATTTGGTATTTTCTTAGTGTGCCATCATGAGGGACAAAGTGGAAAATAAAAATCAGTCTTACGCCTCATGCACACGACCGTTGTGCAACTCGGGCCGTTTTTTACATCATCCGAGAGGCACCCGATAGTCTTCACGGACCCATTCACTTTAGCGGGTGAATCGGGTCCATGAAAAATTATCCGAGTCACCAATACGAGGAAAGATAGGACATGTTCTATCTTTCCTCGGATCACTGACGGGACTCGGCCAGCGCACATGGTCGTGTGCATGAGGCGTTACCGGTAATTCAGTTTCCATGAGTCCACCATGATGGCATACATTTACCCAGCCTACTTTCTTAGTGGTATGTGACGTTAACATACAGATAAAATTAACTAGTTCCTTTCAGTGTAGTGATATGGTACACACAGGTGGGAGGCTGAGGGTGGGGCCTTTTAACCTCTCTCAGTTCCTGCCACTACAGAGGTCAAGGGATCATCCTCCTAGTTTGCCGTCATGGTGGACTCATGTAGTATACAATGTTTTATTTGAAGTATGGTTATTTGAATATTTCAAGTCTTCCACGCACTACTTTACTCTTGAGACTAGAGCATCAAAGTTTACAAGCCGAATGTCCGCCTAAGAACGGAGGTCTTATCCTTTATCCGAGCGCAACTGCTGTATCCCTAATCACCACCCTAATCGCCACTCTAATCCCCACCCTAATCTCAACTCTAATCAATACTCTAACCCCCACTTTAATCACCAGTCTAATCACCACCTTAATCACCACTCTACTGTAGAAATCTGCGTCCTTATCCTTTATCCGAGCGCATCCGCTGTATCCCTAATCACCACTCTAATCACCACTCTGATCACCACCCTAATCACCACTCTAATCCCCACCCTAATCCCAACTCTAATCAATACTCTAATCACCTGTAATGGTGGGGGGGGTAGGGAAACGGACAAGTGAGCCCTAATCTACCCGCCACTCTGTCCCTGCCTACTTGCAACGACCCGCCCTAGGCGACGGCGTACAACTGGGCGGCGGTCCCTGCGCTCAGTAAGTGCATGACAAACACGACAAACAAACAAGGGAATACAAGCAAGGGAAATGGGCAGTTGCTCGCGGAAACACCGTGAGCAACAGAGTAGTGAACGAGCCGAGTCAAGCCAGGAGAGTGCGAGGTACAAAGCGAAAAGCAGAAGAGTAGTCGGTAAGCCGGGGTCTGTATGGAGCAGGATCAAAAGTAGCAGGAGCTGTAGCTGGGCCAGGAAACCTCAAGGAAAGAATTCACAAGCACAGATGGACAGGAAGAGCAGGCTTAAATAGACCGAGGGCGGGAGCTAGCTGAGTCTGGCCAGGTTGCGATAGGCTCTCCCACTCCTAAGCCTGCCAGCCTGAGTGGAGGAAGCTGGTGTCTGTCTCAGGGATGTACACTCAGGTGTTGACTGATTAATTCTGGGAGTTAACCCCGAAGCAGTGCCTGGCAGATCCTTTACAGTACCCCCCCTTTTATGAGGGGCCACCGGACCCTTTCTAAGTGGACCTGGCTTACTGGGGAAACGCAGGTGGAACCTCCTGACCAATACCCCAGCGTGAACATCCCGGGCGGGTACCCAAGTCCTCTCCTCGGGCCCGTATCCTCTCCAATGGACCAGGTACTGGAGGGAGCCTTGGACCATCTTGCTGTCCACGATCCTGGCCACCTCAAATTCCACCCCCTCAGGGGTGAGGACGGGAACAGGAGGTTTCCTCGAGGGGGCCAAGGACGGGGAGCAGCGTTTCAGGAGGGAGGCATGAAACACGTTGTGTATACGAAAAGACGGGGGTAACTCCAGCCGGAAAGAGACAGGACTGAGGACCTCAATGACCTTATACGGCCCAATAAACCGGGGAGCAAACTTTTTGGACGGAACCTTGAGACGCAAGTTCCTGGATGACAACCACACCAGATCCCCGACCACAAACAGGGGGTTAGCAGAACGTCTTCTATCGGCCTGAGCCTTCTGTATGCTCTGGGACGCCTCTAGGTTCTTCTGAACCTGGGCCCAGACTGTGCACAGATCCCGATGAACGACCTCCACCTCGGGATTGTTGGAACAACCAGGTGAAACGGAGGAGAACCGTGGATTAAACCCAAAATTACAGAAAAAGGGAGAGACCCCTGACGAGTTACTGACCCGGTTATTAAGGGAAAATTCGGCGAGGGGAATGAAAGAAACCCAATCAAATTGACAGTCAGAGACAAAACATCTTAAGTATTGTTCTAGAGACTGATTAGTCCTCTCCGTTTGGCCATTGGTTTCGGGATGGAAAGCAGAGGAGAAGGACAGATCAATCCCCAACTTATTACAGAAGGCTCTCCAAAACAATGAAACAAATTGTACCCCTCTGTCAGAAACAATATTGACGGGGACCCCATGGAGACGCAGGATGTGTTTGATAAACAAGGTAGCCAACGTCTTGGCGTTGGGTAGTTTCTTGAGGGGCACAAAGTGGCACATTTTACTGAAGCGGTCTACCACCACCCACACCACCGACTTGCCTTGGGATGGAGGCAAATCGGTGATAAAATCCATGGAGATATGTGTCCAAGGTCTCTGGGGAATGGGCAACGAACGCAGTAAGCCCGCTGGTCGGGACCTGGGAGTCTTGGACCTGGCACAAACCTCACAGGCGGCGACGTAGGCCTTAACGTCTTTAGGCAAACCAGGCCACCAATAATTTCTGGTAATGAGGTGTTTGGTACCCAGGATGCCTGGATGGCCAGATAGTGCGGAGTCGTGATTTTCCCTAAGTACCCTTAGCCGGAATTGCAGGGGAACAAACAGCTTGTTCTCAGGAAGGTTCCCAGGAGCTGAACCTTGATCAGCAGCAATTTCAGAGACTAAATCGGACTCGATAGAGGAAATGACTATACCTGGAGGCAAAATACAAACAGGATCTTCCTCCGAAGGAGGGCTGGCCATGAAGCTACGCGACAGTGCATCCGCCTTAATATTTTTAGACCCGGCCCTATAGGTAACCAAAAAATTGAATCTGGTAAAAAACAACGCCCATCGAGCTTGTCTCGGGTTTAGCCTCCGGGCAGATTCTAGGAAAACCAGATTCTTGTGGTCGGTAAGGACCGTTACCTGGTGCCTAGCCCCCTCCAGGAAGTGGCGCCACTCTTCAAATGCCCATTTAATGGCTAAAAGTTCGCGGTTGCCAATATCATAGTTACACTCCGTGGGCGAAAACTTCCTAGAAAAGTAAGCACAGGGGCGGAGATGGGTGAGGGAGCTGGTACCCTGGGACAAGACGGCCCCCACTCCCACCTCGGACGCGTCAACCTCCACAATAAATGGCTCCCTTTGGTTGGGCTGAACCAGCACGGGGGCCGAGATAAAGCACTTCTTGAGGGTCTCAAAAGCCTGGACGGCCTCAGGGGGCCAATGGAGGACATCAGCACCCTTGCGAGTGAGGTCCGTAAGAGGCTTAGCGACGACCGAGAAGTTAGCAATAAATCTCCTGTAATAGTTAGCGAACCCCAAAAAACACTGTAGCGCTTTCAGGGAGGCAGGTTGGACCCATTCAGCCACAGCCTGAACCTTGGCAGGGTCCATGCGGAAATCATGAGGAGTGAGGATTTGACCTAAAAATGGTATCTCCTGTACCCCAAATACACATTTTTCGATTTTGGCAAACAGTTTGTTTTCTCGAAGGACCTGGAGCACTTTCCTGACATGCTCTATGTGGGAGGACCAGTCCCTGGAAAACACCAATATGTCATCAAGGTACACTACAAGAAATATCCCCAGGTAATTTCTCAAAATCTCATTTATGAAGTTCTGGAAGACCGCAGGGGCATTGCACAACCCAAAGGGCATGACGAGGTATTCGAAATGGCCTTCGGGCGTGTTAAACGCAGTCTTCCACTCATCCCCCTCTTTGATGCGAATAAGGTTATACGCCCCCCGTAGGTCCAATTTAGAGAACCATTGGGCCCCCTGAACCTGATTAAAGAGATCAGGAATCAAAGGAAGGGGATACTGGTTCCTTACCGTGACCTTATTCAGGCCACGGTAGTCAATGCATGGCCTAAGACCCCCATCCTTCTTCCCTACGAAGAAGAAGCCAGCACCTACCGGAGAAGAAGAGGGACGAATGTAACCCTTGGCCAGGGATTCCTGGATATACTCCCTCATGGCTTCACGTTCGGGACAAGAAAGGTTAAATATCCTACCCTTAGGAAGCTTAGCTCCTGGTACCAATTCGATAGCGCAATCGTATTCTCTATGAGGCGGTAATACTTCGGAGGCCTCTTTAGAGAAAACATCAGCGAAGTCCTGAACAAACTCGGGTAGCGTATTCACCTCCTTAGGGGGAGAAATAGAATTAACAGAAAAACATGACGTACAACATTCATTACCCCATTTGGTTAGCTCCCCAGTATTCCAGTCAAACGTAGGATTATGCAACTGCAACCAGGGAAGACCTAGAACCAAATCGTACGATAATCCCTGCATCAATAGTACAGAGCATTGCTCCAAATGCATGGAGCCAACAAGGAGTTCAAAAACAGGGGTATGCTGTGTAAAATAACCATTAGCAAGAGGAGTGGAGTCGATACCCACTACCGGAACAGGTTTAGGCAAATCAATCAGAGGCATAGCGAGAGACATAGCAAATTCCACAGACATGATATTAGTAGAGGACCCTGAATCCACGAAGGCACTGCCGGTAGCAGACCTACCACCAAAAGAGACCTGAAAGGGAAGCAATATCTTAGTACGTTTCATATTTACGGGAAATACCTGTGCGCCCAAGTGACCTCCCCGATGATCACTTAGACGCGGGAGCTCTCTGACAGCATTCTTACGCTTGGGACAGTTGTTTACTTGATGCTTGACATCCCCACAGTAGAAGCAGAGACCATTCTTCCTGCGGAATTCTCTACGTTGTTGAGGGGACACGGAGGCCCCGAGTTGCATAGGTATTTCTGAGTCTTTAGGGGAGAAACGAAGCAACGGGACTTCGGGAGGCATCATGGGGGAGTCGGAGGAAAAAACACATAAACGTTCACGTTGTCGTTCCCTGAGACGTCGGTCAAGTCGTACCACTAAAGCCATAACCTGGTCTAAGGAGTCAGAAGAGGGATAACTAACTAGCAGGTCTTTCAGGGCATTCGACAGACCCAACCTAAACTGGCACCTTAAGGCAGGGTCATTCCACCGAGAAGCTACGCACCACTTCCTAAAGTCAGAGCAATACTCCTCAACAGGTCTCTTACCCTGACGTAAGGTCACCAGCTGACTCTCGGCAAAGGCAGTTCTGTCAGTCTCGTCATAAATAAGTCCGAGGGCAGAAAAGAAACAATCAACGGAGGAAAGTTCAGGGGCGCCAGGAGCCAAGGAGAAGGCCCACTTTTGGGGCCCTTCCTGGAGCCGGGACATAATTATACCCACCCGCTGGCTCTCAGAACCTGAGGAGTGAGGCTTTAAGCGAAAGTAAAGCCTACAACTCTCCCGAAAGGAGAGAAAAGCCCTCCGGTCACCTGAGAACCGGTCGGGCAACTTGAGGTGGGGTTCAAGGGGTGCGGTGAGGGGAACTACCAAGGTAGCATCAGGCTGGTTGACCCTCTGAGCCAGGGCCTGGACCTGTAGGGAGAGACCCTGCATTTGCTGAGCCAGGGTTTCACGGGGTTCCATAATGGTGTCAGGGACCAGGGTAGACTAGGTATAAGGCTTGTGAATTTGTAATGGTGGGGGGGGTAGGGAAACGGACAAGTGAGCCCTAATCTACCCGCCACTCTGTCCCTGCCTACTTGCAACGACCCGCCCTAGGCGACGGCGTACAACTGGGCGGCGGTCCCTGCGCTCAGTAAGTGCATGACAAACACGACAAACAAACAAGGGAATACAAGCAAGGGAAATGGGCAGTTGCTCGCGGAAACACCGTGAGCAACAGAGTAGTGAACGAGCCGAGTCAAGCCAGGAGAGTGCGAGGTACAAAGCGAAAAGCAGAAGAGTAGTCGGTAAGCCGGGGTCTGTATGGAGCAGGATCAAAAGTAGCAGGAGCTGTAGCTGGGCCAGGAAACCTCAAGGAAAGAATTCACAAGCACAGATGGACAGGAAGAGCAGGCTTAAATAGACCGAGGGCGGGAGCTAGCTGAGTCTGGCCAGGTTGCGATAGGCTCTCCCACTCCTAAGCCTGCCAGCCTGAGTGGAGGAAGCTGGTGTCTGTCTCAGGGATGTACACTCAGGTGTTGACTGATTAATTCTGGGAGTTAACCCCGAAGCAGTGCCTGGCAGATCCTTTACATCACCACTCTAATCATTACCCTAATTACCACTCTAATCACCACCCTAATCACCACTCTAATCACCACTCTAATCATCACTCTAATCACCACTCTAATCCCCACCCTAATCCCAACTCTAATCACCACTCTAATCACCACTCTAATCTAATGGTGATTAGAGTGGTGATTAGAGTCAAGATTAGAGTGGTGATTAGGGTAATCACCACTCTAATCTTGACTCTAATCACCACTCTAAGCACCACTATAATCACCATTCTAATAACCACCCTAATCACCACTCTAATCACCACTTTAAGCACCACTCTAATCACCACCCTAATCACCACCCTAATCATCACTCTAATCATCATTCTAATCACCACCCTAATCACCACCCTAATCACCACTTTAATCACCATTCCAATCACTACTCTACTGCAGAAATCTGAGTCCTTAGTTATGAGTCGGCTACCTGCGCCTCACCTTTCTACCTACTGTGTCTATAGCAACCATTACACCTCCAGACGCGTTATCCATTAGCCTGGTCCAAACTTCCGGGCTTCCAGAATTCAGGAGAATGGGAGCAGAGTTGCAGTTCTGCAGCACGGCCGATATACAGTGGTCAGAGCCATCTGCTTCCAGTTCTGACTACTGCATACCCTGCATAACATCTGGCTCCTGGAGGACGCGGGAGCAGCTGATTGGTGCGTGTTCCAGGTGTCGGTACCTCACCGATCATATACTGATGACCTATTCTGTGGATAGGTCATCAGTTGTCTGTGCCTGTTGTTTTTCCCTATTAGCTTCCATACTAAAGTGATAATACTCCATAAGTACCTTATAAGTATTCCCATCATTCTAATACTATTCAGGGGCATGCATCATTATTTTCTATTATAAATCATAGACCCTGGGATATCCACATCCACCGATCCCCTATCACTATTTGAGCGACAAGCTGATAGCAGGATATATGGAAACCTTTTAAGCACCAACTAAAATACCCCAGTCTGCTTCCCCAAATCGAAACACCCACTCGGAGAACAATTAAGGGGCAAAGGAGAACCCCCTTTAGCAGTGATGACACCCTGCTAATCAGCTACTAAAAAGACGGGCTGCTTCCCTTGCCTGTGGTGCTGAAATTGTAACAGCATGCAGAAGGGTAAATCCTTTGTTCAGCCTAGGGCAAGTGAAGCAATACCAGATTAAACAGCATTTTACCTGCAAACCAGAATATGTCATATATTTACTTCAGTGCCTTTGTGGGCTCTTATCAGTGGGTGAAACCACTCATGAATGTAGGAATAGGATGAATCAGCACAAATACACTATTCGTAAGCACATGTTAGATCTACCGATTCCAGAATATTTTCACAAACATAGGCATAATGTGGCTCAATTGAGGATTAGGATCATTGACGGTATTCCTATACTATGTAGAGGTGGAGATATGGAGGCCATGTTAAAGATATTAGAATAATGTTGGATTTATGAGTTAGATAGTTTAGAAACACGGGGTTGAATTGTAAATTCAAGATTGGAACTCTCTTCTAGTCCCTCTGCATTTTCTGTGCAAATCCCGAAATATTGAGCCTAAGTACTGTGAAATAAAGATTACAAAGGGGTTTGGGGAAGCTTAGGCAGAGAAATGGCAAATTCAAGATTAATGTGGATAAATGTAAGTTTATTCACTTAAGCCCAAGAAACAAATTCTATAATTATGCATTAAATAGTAAAACACTGGGTAAAACTGCCACTGAAAAAGACTTGGGGAAATTGGTAGACAGTAAACTTAAAGAGGCTCTGCCACCAAATTATAAATGCCCTATCTTTTACATAATGTGATCGGCGATGTAATGTAGATAACAACAGTGGTTTTTATTTTGAAAAACGATAATTTTGAGCAAGTTATGAGCAATTTTAGATTTATGCTGATTAGTTTCTTAATAGACAACTGGGCATTTTTACTTTTTACCAACTGGGCGTTGTAAAGAGAAGTGTATGATGCTGACCAATCGGCGTCATACACTTCTTGTTACGTTGGGTACGTGGACCCACTGGGCCGTACCGCCTTGACGGTATGGCAGCTGGCCAACAGGACGCAGGTCACTGTAATGGTGGGGGGGGGTAGGGAAACGGACAAGTGAGCCCTAATCTACCCGCCACTCTGTCCCTGCCTACTTGCAACGACCCGCCCTAGACGACGGGGTACAACTGGGCGGCGGTCCCTGCGCTCAGTAAGTGCATGACAAACACGACAAACAAACAAGGGAATACAAGCAAGGGAAATGGGCAGTTGCTCGCGGAAACACCGTGAGCAACAGAGTAGTGAACGAGCCGAGTCAAGCCAGGAGAGTGCGAGGTACAAAGCGAAAAGCAGAAGAGTAGTCGGTAAGCCGGGGTCTGTAAGGAGCAGGATCAAAAAGTAGCAGGAGCTGTAGCTGGGCCAGGAAACCTCAAGGAAAGAATTCACAAGCACAGATGGACAGGAAGAGCAGGCTTAAATAGACCGAGGGCGGGAGCTAGCTGAGTCTGGCCAGGTTGCGATAGGCTCTCCCACTCCTAAGCCTGCCAGCCTGAGTGGAGGAAGCTGGTGTCTGTCTCAGGGATGTACACTCAGGTGTTGACTGATTAATTCTGGGAGTTAACCCTGAAGCAGTGCCTGGCAGATCCTTTACAGTACCCCCCCTTTTATGAGGGGCCACCGGACCCTTTCTAAGTGGACCTGGCTTACTGGGGAAACGCAGGTGGAACCTCCTGACCAATACCCCAGCGTGAACATCCCGGGCGGGTACCCAAGTCCTCTCCTCGGGCCCGTATCCTCTCCAATGGACCAGGTACTGGAGGGAGCCTTGGACCATCTTGCTGTCCACGATCCTGGCCACCTCAAATTCCACCCCCTCAGGGGTGAGGACGGGAACAGGAGGTTTCCTCGAGGGGGCCAAGGACGGGGAGCAGCGTTTCAGGAGGGAGGCATGAAACACGTTGTGTATACGAAAAGACGGGGGTAACTCCAGCCGGAAAGAGACAGGACTGAGGACCTCAATGACCTTATACGGCCCAATAAACCGGGGAGCAAACTTTTTGGACGGAACCTTGAGACGCAAGTTCCTGGATGACAACCACACCAGATCCCCGACCACAAACAGGGGGTTAGCAGAACGTCTTCTATCGGCCTGAGCCTTCTGTATGCTCTGGGACGCCTCTAGGTTCTTCTGAACCTGGGCCCAGACTGTGCACAGATCCCGATGAACGACCTCCACCTCGGGATTGTTGGAACAACCAGGTGAAACGGAGGAGAACCGTGGATTAAACCCAAAATTACAGAAAAAGGGAGAGACCCCTGACGAGTTACTGACCCGGTTATTAAGGGAAAATTCGGCGAGGGGAATGAAAGAAACCCAATCAAATTGACAGTCAGAGACAAAACATCTTAAGTATTGTTCTAGAGACTGATTAGTCCTCTCCGTTTGGCCATTGGTTTCAGGATGGAAGGCAGAGGAGAAGGACAGATCAATCCCCAACTTATTACAGAAGGCTCTCCAAAACAATGAAACAAATTGTACCCCTCTGTCAGAAACAATATTGACGGGGACCCCATGGAGACGCAGGATGTGTTTGATAAACAAGGTAGCCAACGTCTTGGCGTTGGGTAGTTTCTTGAGGGGCACAAAGTGGCACATTTTACTGAAGCGGTCTACCACCACCCACACCACCGACTTGCCTTGGGATGGAGGCAAATCGGTGATAAAATCCATGGAGATATGTGTCCAAGGTCTCTGGGGAATGGGCAACGAACGCAGTAAGCCCGCTGGTCGGGACCTGGGAGTCTTGGACCTGGCACAAACCTCACAGGCGGCGACGTAGGCCTTAACGTCTTTAGGCAAACCAGGCCACCAATAATTTCTGGTAATGAGGTGTTTGGTACCCAGGATGCCTGGATGGCCAGATAGTGCGGAGTCGTGATTTTCCCTAAGTACCCTTAGCCGGAATTGCAGGGGAACAAACAGCTTGTTCTCAGGAAGGTTCCCAGGAGCTGAACCTTGATCAGCAGCAATTTCAGAGACTAAATCGGACTCGATAGAGGAAATGACTATACCTGGAGGCAAAATACAAACAGGATCTTCCTCCGAAGGAGGGCTGGCCATGAAGCTACGCGACAGTGCATCCGCCTTAATATTTTTAGACCCGGCCCTATAGGTAACCAAAAAATTGAATCTGGTAAAAAACAACGCCCATCGAGCTTGTCTCGGGTTTAGCCTCCGGGCAGATTCTAGGAAAACCAGATTCTTGTGGTCGGTAAGGACCGTTACCTGGTGCCTAGCCCCCTCCAGGAAGTGGCGCCACTCTTCAAATGCCCATTTAATGGCTAAAAGTTCGCGGTTGCCAATATCATAGTTACACTCCGTGGGCGAAAACTTCCTAGAAAAGTAAGCACAGGGGCGGAGATGGGTGAGGGAGCTGGTACCCTGGGACAAGACGGCCCCCACTCCCACCTCGGACGCGTCAACCTCCACAATAAATGGCTCCCTTTGGTTGGGCTGAACCAGCACGGGGGCCGAGATAAAGCACTTCTTGAGGGTCTCAAAAGCCTGGACGGCCTCAGGGGGCCAATGGAGGACATCAGCACCCTTGCGAGTGAGGTCCGTAAGAGGCTTAGCGACGACCGAGAAGTTAGCAATAAATCTCCTGTAATAGTTAGCGAACCCCAAAAAACACTGTAGCGCTTTCAGGGAGGCAGGTTGGACCCATTCAGCCACAGCCTGAACCTTGGCAGGGTCCATGCGGAATTCATGAGGAGTGAGGATTTGACCTAAAAATGGTATCTCCTGTACCCCAAATACACATTTTTCGATTTTGGCAAACAGTTTGTTTTCTCGAAGGACCTGGAGCACTTTCCTGACATGCTCTATGTGGGAGGACCAGTCCCTGGAAAACACCAATATGTCATCAAGGTACACTACAAGAAATATCCCCAGGTAATTTCTCAAAATCTCATTTATGAAGTTCTGGAAGACCGCAGGGGCATTGCACAACCCAAAGGGCATGACGAGGTATTCGAAATGGCCTTCGGGCGTGTTAAACGCAGTCTTCCACTCATCCCCCTCTTTGATGCGAATAAGGTTATACGCCCCCCGTAGATCCAATTTAGAGAACCATTGGGCCCCCTGAACCTGATTAAAGAGATCAGGAATCAAAGGAAGGGGATACTGGTTCCTTACCGTGACCTTATTCAGGCCACGGTAGTCAATGCATGGCCTAAGACCCCCATCCTTCTTCCCTACGAAGAAGAAGCCAGCACCTACCGGAGAAGAAGAGGGACGAATGTAACCCTTGGCCAGGGATTCCTGGATATACTCCCTCATGGCTTCACGTTCGGGACAAGAAAGGTTAAATATCCTACCCTTAGGAAGCTTAGCTCCTGGTACCAATTCGATAGCGCAATCGTATTCTCTATGAGGCGGTAATACTTCGGAGGCCTCTTTAGAGAAAACATCAGCGAAGTCCTGAACAAACTCGGGTAGCGTATTCACCTCCTTAGGGGGAGAAATAGAATTAACAGAAAAACATGACGTACAACATTCATTACCCCATTTGGTTAGCTCCCCAGTATTCCAGTCAAACGTAGGATTATGCAACTGCAACCAGGGAAGACCTAGAACCAAATCGTACGATAATCCCTGCATCAATAGTACAGAGCATTGCTCCAAATGCATGGAGCCAACAAGGAGTTCAAAAACAGGGGTATGCTGTGTAAAATAACCATTAGCAAGAGGAGTGGAGTCGATACCCACTACCGGAACAGGTTTAGGCAAATCAATCAGAGGCATAGCGAGAGACATAGCAAATTCCACAGACATGATATTAGTAGAGGACCCTGAATCCACGAAGGCACTGCCGGTAGCAGACCTACCACCAAAAGAGACCTGAAAGGGAAGCAATATCTTAGTACGTTTCATATTTACGGGAAATACCTGTGCGCCCAAGTGACCTCCCCGATGATCACTTAGACGCGGGAGCTCTCTGGCATCATTCTTACGCTTGGGACAGTTGTTTACTTGATGCTTGACATCCCCACAGTAGAAGCAGAGACCATTCTTCCTGCGGAATTCTCTACGTTGTTGAGGGGACACGGAGGCCCCGAGTTGCATAGGTATTTCTGAGTCTTTAGGGGAGAAACGAAGCAACGGGACTTCGGGAGGCATCATGGGGGAGTCGGAGGAAAAAACACATAAACGTTCACGTTGTCGTTCCCTGAGACGTCGGTCAAGTCGTACCACTAAAGCCATAACCTGGTCTAAGGAGTCAGAAGAGGGATAACTAACTAGCAGGTCTTTCAGGGCGTTCGACAGACCCAACCTAAACTGGCACCTTAAGGCAGGGTCATTCCACCGAGAAGCTACGCACCACTTCCGAAAGTCAGAGCAATACTCCTCAACAGGTCTCTTACCCTGACGTAAGGTCACCAGCTGACTCTCGGCAAAGGCAGTTCTGTCAGTCTCGTCATAAATAAGTCCGAGGGCAGAAAAGAAACAATCAACGGAGGAAAGTTCAGGGGCGCCAGGAGCCAAGGAGAAGGCCCACTCTTGGGGCCCTTCCTGGAGCCGGGACATAATTATACCCACCCGCTGGCTCTCAGAACCTGAGGAGTGAGGCTTTAAGCGAAAGTAAAGCTTACAACTCTCCCGAAAGGAGAGAAAAGCCCTCCGGTCACCTGAGAACCGGTCGGGCAACTTGAGGTGGGGTTCAAGGGGTGCGGTGAGGGGAACTACCAAGGTAGCATCAGGCTGGTTGACCCTCTGAGCCAGGGCCTGGACCTGTAGGGAGAGACCCTGCATTTGCTGAGCCAGGGTTTCACGGGGTTCCATAATGGTGTCAGGGACCAGGGTAGACTAGGTATAGGGCTTGTGAATTTGTAATGGTGGGGGGGGGTAGGGAAACGGACAAGTGAGCCCTAATCTACCCGCCACTCTGTCCCTGCCTACTTGCAACGACCCGCCCTAGACGACGGGGTACAACTGGGCGGCGGTCCCTGCGCTCAGTAAGTGCATGACAAACACGACAAACAAACAAGGGAATACAAGCAAGGGAAATGGGCAGTTGCTCGCGGAAACACCGTGAGCAACAGAGTAGTGAACGAGCCGAGTCAAGCCAGGAGAGTGCGAGGTACAAAGCGAAAAGCAGAAGAGTAGTCGGTAAGCCGGGGTCTGTAAGGAGCAGGATCAAAAAGTAGCAGGAGCTGTAGCTGGGCCAGGAAACCTCAAGGAAAGAATTCACAAGCACAGATGGACAGGAAGAGCAGGCTTAAATAGACCGAGGGCGGGAGCTAGCTGAGTCTGGCCAGGTTGCGATAGGCTCTCCCACTCCTAAGCCTGCCAGCCTGAGTGGAGGAAGCTGGTGTCTGTCTCAGGGATGTACACTCAGGTGTTGACTGATTAATTCTGGGAGTTAACCCTGAAGCAGTGCCTGGCAGATCCTTTACAGTCACAGTCTATAGATCATATAGTGTACCTGTGGCAGCTCGGATAGTAGCAAGACAGGCTCGGCTGGAACTAGGCAGCTGGTAGACATCAGGCATGGTGTAGCAGTACAGGCGTGGAATACAGCACAGCACGACTTCAGCTCAGCACAGCACTTGACCAGGATAGCACGGGATACAGGTGCAGGTAGCAGGAACTGGGAAACACTAGGAGACCATTTGCATAGACAAACTTTGGGTACGACAACAACTCTCAGGCATCGAAGGAAGGGGCTGAGCCCTTCTTATAGTCCAGGGTGCTCATGGGCTAATTTTGACATAACTCAATTGCGCGCGCTGGCCCTTTAAGAGCAGGAACGAGCGTGTGCATGCACCCCACGGGACCCGGCCAAGGTAACCGGAAGTGAGCGCTGGCATCGACTGGGGCCAGCGCTCGTAGACCCATGGCTGCGGCCGTCAGGAGGTGAGTGAGCCTGACGGCCCGCGGCCATGACCATGACTGAATCCCCCCTCTTACACACCCTCCTCTTGGAGCCAAAGCGAGAGAGAAACCTCTTCAGAAGGGTAGGAGCATTGAGGTTCTCCTCTGGCACCCAGGACCTCTCTTTAGGACCAAACCCCCTCCAATCCACCAAATAGAAAGTTATTCTTCTTAGTCTCTTGGTATCCAAGATCTCCTTAACCTCGAAGGTGTCTGAAGGACCGCTGGAGGCAACCGCAGGGCTAGGAGTCTTGGTATAGTGGTTCAGAACTACCAGCTTCAGGAGGGATACATAGAAGGAGCTGGAGATCTTGAGTGTAGGAGACAGCTTGTAGGCGACAGGGTTGATCTGCTGTAGGATGTCGAAGGGTCCGAGGAACCTGGGAGCAAAATTGTATGATGGCACCCTCAGTCTTATATTCCTGAAGGACAGACAGACCCTCGTGCCAGGGAGAAATTGAAGAGGTTCTCTTCTCCTGGTGTCTGCCTTCCATTTCATGTGGTCGACTGCCAGTAGGATGGAGTTTCGAGTCTGTTGCCAGATCTGCAGGAAGTCTCTAAAAGCGGAATCAGCTGCGGGTACCTCGGACATAACGGTTACCGGGAGAGGAAATCGTGGGTGTTGGGCGTAGACAATGAAGAACAGTGTGGTTTTTGTGGGCTCGCTAGTGTGATTGTTATATGAGAACTCAGCCCATGGAAGAAGCTGCACCCAGTAATCATGCTGCTTGGAGATGAAGTGGCGTAGGTAATTCTCCAAGATCTGATTGATCCTCTTGACTTGACCATTGGACTGAGGATGGTAGGCAGAGGAAAAGTCCAATCTCACGTTGAGGAGTCTACAGAGGGCTCTCCAGAACCTAGAGGTGGACTGGACCCCACGATCAGACACAATATGCCGCGGCAAGCCGTGCAGGTGGAAGATGTGTTGGATGAATAGGTTTGCCAGTTGAGGAGAAGAAGGAAGTCCGGTCAGTGGAGCAAAGTGGGCCATTTTCTAAAATTGGTCCACCACCGCTCAGACAGAACTGCATCCCGCAGAGGGAGGCAGGTCAGTAATAAAGTCCATAGCTATATGGTGCCAGGGAGCATCGGGCACAGGCAGCAGATGGAACAGACCAGCAGGTCTGGAGTGAGCGACCTTGTTAGCTGCACACACTGAGCAGGAAGAACCAAAGTCCATGATGTCTTTGGGCAGCGTGGTCAATCAGAAATGACAGGCAATCAGGTCTCGGGTCTTACGGGTACTTGCGTGACCTGCCAGTCTAGAGCAGTGTCCCCACCGGAGGGATGTCCCTAACTAGCAAGGGGTTGACAGCAACAATGCAAGATGGATCGATAATATTCTGTGGAATCTCCATGGTGTCCTCTGTCTCGAATGACCTGGACAAGGCATCGGCCCTCACATTCTTGAGCTCAAACTGGAACCTTGTAAAGAACAGCGACCACCTGGCCTGATGAGGGTTCAGCCGTTGGACCATCTGGAGATAGGAGAGGTTCTTGTGGTCCGTAAAAATCAGGATGGGATGAACTGCACCCTCTAGTAGATGTCTCCACTCCAGGGCTAATTTGATGGCCAGTAACTCCCGATCCCCAATCAAGTAGTTGTGTTCTGCGGAAGAGAAGAGCTTAGAGAAATATCCACATACCATTGACTTGCCCTTGGAACCTCTCTAGAACAGGAGTGCACCAGCACCGACAGAGGAGGCATCCACCTCCGACGAGAACTGTGGAGAAAAATCTGGATGATAGAGGATGGAGGCTGACGTGAAGGCACTCATCAGGCTATTGAATACGGACCCTGCCTCAGGAGTCCACACCTTGGCTTTCATGCCTTTCTTGGTGAGGTTAGAGATAGGAGATGTCAGTGAGGAGAAGGTTGGAATGAACTGTCCGTAAAAATTGGCGAATCCCAGAAAGCGCTGTATGGCCCTCAAGCCTTGAGGGCGTGGCCATTCCAGAACGGATTTGACCTTTTCAGGATCCATCTTGAGACCTCGATTCGAGACGATGTTGCCCAGGAAGGGTAGCACATCTCTCTCAAACATACACTTCTCCAACTTGGCGTACAGACGATTCTCCCTTAACCGCAGCAAAACTTGACGGACATGTCTCTGATGAGTCTTAGGATCTGGAGAAAAAATCAAGACGTCATCAAGATAGACCACAACACAAACATAGAGGAGGTCACAGAAGATGTCATTAACGAACTCCTAGAAGACCGCGGAACCATTACACAGGCCGAAGGGCATTACTAGATATTCATAGTGTCCGTCACGGGTGTTAAATGCAGTCTTCCATTCGTCACCCCGGTGAATCCGGATTAGGTTGTAAGCCCCACGCAGGGCTAGTTTGGAAAAAATCTTGGCACCACGTATACGATCAAACAGTTCTGAGGTCAAGGCAATGGATACTTATTTTTCACCGTGATGTAGTTGAGACCCTGGTAGTCAATACAAAGATACAGGGAACCATCCTTTTTCTTGACAAAGAAGAACCCGACTCCTGCCGGGGAGGAAGACTTCCGTATGAAGCCCCTCTCCAAGTTCTCTTTGACATAGGCGGACATGGACAGAGTGACAAGGAGAGAGGATATACCCTACCACGGGGAAGAGATGCACCAGTAATCAGCTCGATAGGACAGTCATCCGCCCAGTGTGGGGGCGGCGTCTCTGCCTCTCTCTTGCTGAAGACGTCCGAAAATGTAGCATAATGACCAGGCAATCCTGCCAATGACCGAGGCAGAGGAGGCTGAGCCGAACGAATCCGTGCCAGGCAACGGTTGAGACACTCGGGACCCCACTGGAGAACCTCTCCAGAGTTCCAGTCCAGGACTGGGGCATGTAGTTGTTGCCAAGGAAGACCCAGCAGCACGGGGTTAACGGCCTTGGACAAGACACAGAACAAGAGAAGCTCGGAGTGGTGACCTACTACTTGGAGCCTCAGCAGCTTGGTCACAGCTATAACTGGGTCTGGCAGAGGTAGTCCATTTACAGATGCAACCATCAAGAGGGATAGTGGGTAATTGGAGAAGATTCACCAGGTCTCTATGTATGAAATTAGCAGCAGACCCAGAGTCCAGATACGCGAAGACCCGATGCACTTTTTCGCCTGACATTATGGTCACGGGAATGGACAATTTAGATGAAAGTCCTTCTTTATCCAAGGTTTTCTCTCCTACCAACCCTAGGCTTTGGGGCTTTTGGGGACACAGACGCACAAGATGGCCTTCGAGGCCGCAATATAGACAGAGTCCCGAGGTGCGTCTGCGTTGTCCCTCCTGGGTAGATAGCTTAAACTGGTCCATCCTCACAGACTCCTTAGGAGGGTCGGCATCTGAGGACAGCAGAGGTTGCTGCAAAGTAGGGACCGGACTAGGGAGACCTCCCTCCCAACGAACTACTTGGAGCCGTTCAAGAATCCTTATATCAATACGGGAGCCAGAAGGTTGAGGTCATCCAGGGTAGAAGGTAGATCTCCAGCGGCAAGCTCGTCCTTAATCTTAGGAGACAGTCCCAGTCAGAATGTAGCCACATTGTTCCACAACAGTTCTCCTGCCAGGGTGCGGAAGTGGATGGCGTACTCACCCACGGAGGTGTCTCTTTGGCGTAGGTTAAGCAAGAAGGCGGCTGCAGACGAGTCTCATCCAGGCTCCTCAAACACTGTGCGAAATGTCCGGAGGAACCCCTGGAGGTCACAGTCTATAGCTCGTATAGTGTACCTGTGGCAGATCGGACAGTAGCAAGACAGGCTCTGCTGGGACTAGGCAGCAGGCAGACATCAGGTGTGGTGTAGCAGGATAGGCGTGGAATACAGCACAGCACGACTTCAGCTCAGCACGGTTCTTGACCAGGATAGCACGAGATACAGGTACAGGTAGCAGGAACGGCGAACACTGGGAACTGGGAAACACTAAGAGACCATTTGCTTAGACAGACTTTGGGTACGACAACAACGCTCAGGCATGGGAGGAAGGGGCTGAGCCCTTCTTATAGTCCAGGGTGCTCATGGGCTAATTTTGACATAACTCAGCTGCGCGCGCTGGCCTTTTAAGAGAGGGCACGAGCATGTGTGCGCACCCTACGGAACCCGGCCGAGGTAAGCGGAAGTGAGCGCTGGCGTCTCCTGAGGAGGAGACTGGGGCCAGCGCTCGCTGACCCATGGCTGCGGCCGTCAGGAGGTGAGTGAGACTGATGGCCCGCAGCCATGGACATAAACACGTCTCATCGTTCCAGCCCAGCTTCTTTCACTGCACGCACAGCATCATCTCGCTGTACTGTCAGTAAGTCCCACCAGAAACTTTACCGAAGTGTCGGGAGTGTGAATAGAAATCACATACTGGCTAGAGGAAATGTCTGTTCACTCTCAAGACACTTCAGTAAAGTTAATGTGTGAGTAAGTAACAGCACAGCGTGATCTCGCGAGATCACGCTGTGAAGTGAGTACACATGTCCATGAATGAAGAGAAGTGTATGACGCTGACTGGTCAGCGTCATACACTTCTCTTTACAACGCCCAGTTGGTAAAAAATTTAAAAACACCCAGTTGTCTATTAAGAAACTAAATAGCATAAATCTAAAATTGTCCATATCTTGCTCAAAATTGAACGTTTTTAAAAATAAAAACCACTGTTAATATGTACATTAGAGCACCGATCAGATTATGTAGGAGATAGGGCACTAATAATCTGGTGACAGAGGCTCTTTAACTTTAGCAACCAGTGCCAGGCAGCTGCTGCCAAGGAAATTAAAATCATGGAATTCATCAAAAGCGGCATAGATACACATGACAAGAATATAGATTTCCCTCTATACAAATCACTAGTCACACCCCACATGGAATATTGCGTACAACTTTGGGCACCTAGTGTATAAGAAGGACATTGTTGAACTACAACGGATGCCGAGGAGGGTGACCAAGATAATAAAGGAAATGGAGACATTGCAGTATCAAGAAAGCTAATTAAACTTAAGGTTATTTTGTTTAGAAAAAAACAGCTATGGGGCGATCTAAATAGAATGTACAACTATATAAACAGAAACTACAGAGATCTTTCTAATGATCTTTTTATACCTAGGCCTGTAACAAGGACAAGGGGGCATCCTCTACGTCTAGAGCAAAGGTTTCACCATAATCATAGATGAGGATTCTTTACTAAAAGGGCAGTTAGACTCTGGAACTCTCTGCCACAGGATGTTGTGATAGTTTGTTCATTGAGCAAATTCAAGGAGGGCCTTAAACGCCTTTCTTAAAACATATAATAATACAAGTTATGAGTACTAGATTCCGAAGATGGCAAGTTAATTTTGGGGTTTATTCTGATTGCCATATTTGAAGACTAGGAGGAATTTTTACCCTAGCGATGCAATTGGCAACCACCTCATAGGGTCTTTTGCCTTCCTTTTTACCTACATGGAAGGATTATAGGTTGGACAAAAAGGACCTGTGACTTTTTCAACCTTATTAACTATGTAAGTATGTAAGTATGTAACAATGTCACTTGCTGCCTCATCTCCAGATTTTCAAACCACGGGGGCAAAGAATACCATGCTTCAAGCTACTGAAACAGTTAAACCTACATTAAAAACAACAGAGAATGCTACTGTATCGCAATCATCTCTTCATACTAAAAGGCCAGGGACTACAGCAAGTCTCGATAAGGCCACATTGCATACACAGACGACAGAAGCTGTACAAAGCACTTTTTCAGTGGCGCAAACAACCACACATGGACCAGTAACACCAGAAGAAACAACAGCGGCATTCACAGAAGTAACAGGTGATAGCATCACAGTGCACACAACAAATACCATGCAGTCCACATATCACACTGAAGAAAATACCGATGTAGCACAAACGTCTTCTGAGACACACTCAACCACCCCAACATATGTCTCCACTATGTCCGTTCAGACGGCAACTGTACAATCCACAAAGACAGCAGAGGAAATATCCACCGGCAGATTACTGACATCATTCTTCACTCCACCTGGGGTTTCTGGTACAACAGAGGTGGATCATACCACATCACAGACTACAGACGTTGAAAGCACCTTTTCCTCCCCTCCAGAAACTACGACCTTTGAGCAAAACTCCTTTGAGACAAAGACAAAAGAAACAACAACACTCCAATTTTCCACAGCTGAAATAGACACAACGCCTGTACAATCAATACATACATCTAAAGAAGCAACCACACCTGAACTTTTCAAAACAACTCAAGAAAAAAGATTGACTGTACAAATGACCGTTGCCACGGAATCAACACTCGAGACTACAGAAAGTACTCATAAATTGCAGACCATACCTACAGCCGAAAATCCAGAAACTTCTCCAAAGCAGTCAAATCAAAGGCCAGTGACAACACCAACTCTCGATAAGTCCACATTGACTACACAGACGACAGAAGCTGTACAAAGCACTTTTTCAGTGGCGCTAACAACCACACATGGACTAGTAACACCAGAAGAAACAACAGCTGCATTCACAGAAGTAACAGGTGATAGCATCTCAGTGCACCCAACAAATACCATGCAGTCCACATATCACACTAAAGAAAATACAGATGAAGCACAAACGTCTTCTGAGACACACTCAACCACCCCAACATATGTCTCCACTATGTCTATTCAGACGGCAACTGTACAATCCACTAAGCCAGCAGAGGAAATATCCACAAGCAGATTACTGACATCATTCTTCACTCCACCTGGGGTCTCTGGTACAACAGAGGTGGATCATGCCACATCGCAGACTACAGACGTTGAGAGCACCTTTTCCTCAGCTCCAGAAACTACGACCTTTGAGCGAAACTCCTTTGAGACAAAGACAAAAGAAACAACAACGTTCCAATTTTCCACAGTTGAAGTAGAGACAACGCCTGTACAATCAATACATACATCTAAAGAAGCAACCACACCTGAACTTTTTGAAACTACTCAAGAAGAAAGATCTACTGTACAAATGACTGTTGCCACAGAATCAACACTCGAGACTACAGAAACTACTCATGACTTGCAGACCTTACCTACATCTGAAAATCCAGAAACATCTCCAAAGCAGTCAACTCAAAGGCCAGTGACAACACCAACTCTCGATAAGTCCACATTGACTACACAGACGACAGAAGCTGTACAAAGCACTTTCTCAGTGGTACAAACAACCGAACGTGGACTAGCAACACCAGAAGAAACAACAGCAGCATTCACAGAAGTAACAGGTGATAGCATCACAGTGTACCCAACAAATACCATGCAGTCCACATATCACACAGAAGAAAATACAGATGAAGCACAAACGTCTTCTGAGACACACTCAACCACCCCAACATATGTCTCCACTATGTCTATTCAGACGGCAACTGTACAATCCACAAAGCCAGCAGAGGAAATATCCACAGGCAGATTAGTGACATCATTCTTCACTTCACCTAGGGTCTCTGGTACAACAGAGGTGGATCATACCACATCACAGACTACAGACGTTGAAAGCACCTTTTCCTCCGCTCCAGAAACTACGACCTTTGAGCGAACCTCCTTTGAGACAAAGACAAAAGAAACAACAATGTTCCAATTTTCCACAGTTGAAGTAGAGACAACGCCTGTACAATCAATACATACATCTAAAGAAGCAACCACACCTGAACTTTTTGAAACTACTCAAGAAGAAAGATCTACTGTACAAATGACTGTTGCCACAGAATCAACACTCGAGACTACAGAAACTACTCATGACTTGCAGACCTTACCTACATCTGAAAATCCAGAAACATCTCCAAAGCAGTCAACTCAAAGGCCAGTGACAACACCAACTCTCGATAAGTCCACATTGCCTACACAGACGACAGAAGCTGTACAAAGCACTTTTTCAGTGGCGCAAACAACCGCTCATGGACTAGCAACACCAGAAGAAACAACAGCAGCATTCACAGAAGTAACAGGTGATAGCATCACAGTGTACACAACAAATACCAGGGAGTCCACATATCACACAGAAGAAAATACTGATGTGACACAATCGTCTTCTGAGACACACTCAACCCCCCCAACATATGTCTCCACTATGTCCGTTCAGACGGCAACTGTACAATCCACTAAGCCAGCAGAGGATATATCCACAGGCAGATTACTGACATCATTCTTCACTCCACCTGAGGTCTCTGGTACAAAAGAGGTGGATCATACCACATCACAGACTACAGACGTTGAAAGCACCTTTTCCTCAGCTCCAGAATCTACGACCTTTGAGCGAACCTCCTTTGAGACAAAGACAAAAGATACAACAACACTCCAATTTTCCACAGTTGAAGTAGAGACAATGCCTGTACAATCAATACATACATCTAAAGAAGCAACCACACCTGAACTTTTTGAAACAACTCAAGAAGAAAGATCGACTGTACAAATTACCGTTGCCACAGAAACAACACTCGAGACTGCAGAAACTACTCATGAATTGCAGACCATACCTACAGCCGAAAATCCAGAAACATCTCCAAAGCAGTCAACTCAAAGGCCTGTGACAACATCAACTCTCGATAAGTCGACATTGACTACACAGAAGACAGAAGCTGTACAAAGCACTTTTTCAGTGGCGCAAACAACCACACATGGACAAGTAACACCAGAAGAAACAACAGCTGCATTCACAATAGTAACAGGTGATAGAATCACAGTGTACCCAACAAATACCATGCAGTCCACATATCACACTGAAGAAAACACCGATGTAGCACAAACGTCTTCTGAGACACACTCAACCACCCCAACATATGTCTCCACTATGTCCGTTCAGACGGCAACTGTACAATCCACTAAGCCAGCAGAGGAAATATCCACAGGCAGATTACTGACATCATTCTTCACTCCACCTGGGGTCTCTGGTACAACAGAGGTGGATCATACCACATCACAGACTACAGACATTGAAAGCACCTTTTCCTCAGCTCTAGAAACTACGACCTTAGAGCGAACCTCCTTTGAGACAAAGACAAAAGAAACAACAACACTCCAATTTTCCACAGTTGAAGTAGAGACAACGCCTGTACAATCAATACATACATCTAAAGAAGCAACCACACCTGAACTTTTTGAAACAACTCAAGAAGAAAGATCAACTGTACAAATGACTGTTGCCACAGAATCAACACTCGAGACTGCAGAAATTACTCATGAATTGCAGACCTTACCTACATCTGAAAATCCAGAAACATCTCCAAAGCAGTCAACTCAAAGGCCAGTGACAACACCAACTCTCGATAAGTCCACATTGACTACACAGATGACAGAAGCTGTACAAAGCACTTTTTCAGTGGCGCAAACAACCACACATGGACCAGTAACACCAGAAGAAACAACAGCTGCATTCACAGAAGTAACAGGTGATAGCATCACAGTGTACGCAACAAATACCATGCAGTCCACATATCACACTGAAGAAAATACAGATGTAGCACAAACGTCTTCTGAGACACACTCAACCACCCCAACATATGTCTCCACTATGTCCGTTCAGACGGCAACTGTACAATCCACAAAGCCAGCAGAGGAAATATCCACAGGCAGATTACTGACATCATTCTTCACTCCACCTGGGGTTTCTGGTACAACAGAGGTGGATCATACCACATCACAGACTACAGACGTTGAAAGCACCTTTTCCTCAGCTCCAGAAACTACGGCCTTTGAGCGAAACACCTTTGAGACAAAGACAAAAGAAACAGCAACGTTCCAATTTTCCACAGTTGAAGTAGAGACAACGCCTGTACAATCAATACATACATCTAAAGAAGCAACCACACCTGAACTTTTTGAAACAACTCAAGAAGAAAGATCGACTGTAAAAATGACCATTGCCACAGAATCAACACTCGAGACTACAGAAACTACTCATGAATTGCAGACTCTACCTACATCTGAAAATCCAGAAACATCTCCAAAGCAGTCAACTCAAAGGCCAGAGACAACACCAACTCTTGATAAGTCCACATTGCCTACACAGAAGACAGAAGCTGTACAAAGCACTTTTTCAGTGGTGCAAACAACCACACATGGACCAGTAACACCAGAAGAAACAACAGCTGCATTCACAGAAGTAACAGGTGATAGCATCACAGTGCACACAACAAATACCATGCAGTCCACATATCACACTGAAGAAAATACCGATGTAGCACAAACGTCTTCTGAGACACACTCAACCACCCCAACATATGTCTCCACTATGTCCGTTCAGACGGCAACTGTACAATCCACAAAGCCAGCAGAGGAAATATCCACAGGCAGATTACTGACATCATTCTTCACTCCACCTGGGGTCTCTGGTACAACAGAGGTGGATCATACAACATCACAGACTACAGACATTGAAAGCACCTTTTCCTCAGCTCCAGAAACTATGAAGTTTGAGCGAACCTCCTTTGAGACAAAGACAAAAGAAACAACAACGTTCCAATATTCCACAGTTGAAGTAGAGAAAACGCCTGTACAATCAATACATACATCTAAAGAAGCAACCACACCTGAAGTTTTTGAAACAACTCAAGAAGAAAGTTCGACTGTACAAATGACCGTTGCCACAGAATCAACACTCGAGACTGCAGAAATTACTCATGAATTGCAGACCCTACCTACATCTGAAAATCCAGAAACATCTCCAAAGCAGTCAACTCAAAGGCCAGTGACAACACCAACTCTCGATAAGTCCACATTGACTACACAGACGACAGAAGCTGTACAAAGAACTTTCTCAGTGGTACAAACAACCGAACGTGGACTAGTAACTCCAGAAGAAACAACAGCTGCATTCACAGAAGTAACAGGTGATAGCATCACAGTGTACCCAACAAATACCATGCAGTCCACATATCGCACTGAAGAAAATACCGATGTAGCACAAACGTCTTCTGAGACACACTCAACCACCCCAACATATGTCTCCACTATGTCCGTAGAGATGGCAACTGTACAATCCACAAAGCCAGCAGAGGAAATATCCACAGGCAGATTACTGACATCATTCTTCACTCCACCTGGGGCCTCTGGTACAACAGAGGTGGATCATACCACATCACAGAGTACAGACGTTGAAAGCACCTTTTCCTCAGCTCCAGAAACTACGACCTTTGAGCGAACCTCCTTTGAGACAAAGACAAAAGAAACAACAACACTCCAATTTTCCACAGTTGAAATGGAGACAACGCCTGTACAATCAATACATACATCTAAAGAAGCAACCACACCTGAACTTTTTAAAACAACTCAAGAAGAAAGATCGACTGTACAAATGACCATTGCCACAGAATCAACACTCGAGACTGCAGAGACTACTCATGACTTGCAGACCTTACCTACATCTGAAAATCCAGAAACATCTCCAAAGCAGTCAACTCAAAGGCCAGTGACAACAGCAACTCTAGATAAGTCCACATGGACTACACAGACGACAGAAGCTGTACATCACACTTTTTCAGTGGAGCAAACAACCACACATGGACCAGTAACACCAGAGGAAACTACAGCTGCATTCACAGAAGTAACAGGTGATAGCATCACAGTGTACCCAACAAATACCATGCAATCCACATATCACACTGAAGAAAATACAGATGTAGCACAAACGTCTTCTGAGACACACTCAACCACCCCAACATATGTCTCCACTATGTCCGTTCAGACGGCAACTGTACAATCCACTAAGCCAGCAGAGGAAATATCCACAGGCAGATTACTGACATCATTCTTCACTCCACCTGAGGTCTCTGGTACAACAGAGGTGGATCTTACCACATCACAGACTACAGACATTGAAAGCACCTTTTCCTCAGCTCCAGAAACTACGACCTTTGAGCGAACCTCCTTTGAGACAAAGACAAAAGAAACAACAACGTTCCCATTTTCCACAGTTGAAGTAGAGACAACGCCTGTACAATCAATACATACATCTAAAGAAGCAACCACACCTGAACTTTTTAAAACAACTCAAGAAGAAAGATCGACTGTACAAATGACCATTGCCACAGAATCAACACTCGAGACTGCAGAGACTACTCATGACTTGCAGACCTTACCTACATCTGAAAATCCAGAAACATCTCCAATGCAGTCAACTCAAAGGCCAGTGACAACACCAACTCTAGATAAGTCCACATGGACTACACAGACGACAGAAGCTGTACAAAGCACTTTTTCAGTGGAGCAAACAACCACACATGGACCAGTAACACCAGAAGAAACAACAGCTGCATTTACAGAAGTAACAGGTAATAGCATCACAGTGCACACAACAAATACCATGCAGTCCACATATCACACTGAGGAAAATACCGATGTAGCACAAACGTCTTCTGAGACACACTCAACCCCCCCAACATATGTCTCCACTATGTCCGTTCAGACGGCAACTGTACAATCCACTAAGCCAGCAGAGGAAATATCCACCGGCAGATTACTGACATCATTCTTCACTCCACCTCGGGTCTCTGGTACAACAGAGGTGGATCATACCACATCACAGACTACAGAGGTTGAAAGCACCTTTTCCTCAGCTCCAGAAACTACGACCTTTGAGCGAACCTCCTTTGAGACAAAGACAAAAAAAACAACAACACTCCAATTTTCCACAGTTGAAGTAGAGACAACGCCTGTACAATCAATACATACATCTAAAGAAGCAACCACACCTGAACTTTTTAAAACAACTCAAGAAGAAAGATCGACTGTACAAATGACCATTGCCACAGAATCAACACTCGAGACTGCAGAGACTACTCATGACTTGCAGACCTTACCTACATCTGAAAATCCAGAAACATCTCCAAAGCAGTCAACTCAAAGGCCAGTGACAACAGCAACTCTAGATAAGTCCACATGGACTACACAGTCGACAGAAGCTGTACAAAGCACTTTTTCAGTGGAGCAAACAACCACACATGGACCAGTAACACCAGAAGAAACAACAGCTGCATTCACAGAAGTAACAGGTGATAGCATCACAGTGCACACAACAAATACCATGCAGTCCACATATCGCACTGAAGAAAATACCGATGTAGCACAAACGTCTTCTGAGACACACTCAACCACCCCAACATATGTCTCCACTATGTCCGTTCAGACGGCAACTGTACAATCCACTAAGCCAGCAGAGGAAATATCCACAGGCAGATTACTGACATCATTCTTCACTCCACCTGAGGTCTCTGGTACAGCAGAGGTGGATCATACCACATCACAGACTACAGACATTGAAAGCACCTTTTCCTCAGCTCCAGAAACTACGACCTTTGAGCGAACCTCCTTTGAGACAAAGACAAAAGAAACAACAACGTTCCAATTTTCCACAGTTGAAGTAGAGACAACGCCTGTACAATCAATACATACATCTAAAGAAGCAACCACACCTGAACTTTTTGAAACAACTCAAGAAGAAAGATCGACTGTAAAAATGATCGTTGCCACAGAATCAACACTCGAGACTACAGAAACTACTCATGAATTGCAGACCATACCTACAGCCGAAAATCCAGAAACATCTCCAAAGCAGTCAACTAAAAGGCCAGTGACAACACCAACTCTCGATAAGTCGACATTGACTACACAGACGACAGAAGCTGTACAAAGCACTTTTTCAGTGGCGCTAACAACCACACATGGACTAGTAACACCAGAAGAAACAACAGCTGCATTCACAGAAGTAACAGGTGATAGCATCACAGTGTACCCAACAAATACCATGCAGTCCACATATCACACTGAAGAAAATACCGATGTAGCACAAACGTCTTCTGAGACACACTCAACCACCCCAACATATGTCTCCACTATGTCCGTTCAGACGGCAACTGTACAATCCACTAAGCCAGCAGAGGAAATATCCACAGGCAGATTACTGACATCATTCTTCACTCCACCTGAGGTCTCTGGTACAACAGAGGTGGATCATACCACATCACAGACTACAGACATTGAAAGCACCTTTTCCTCCCCTCCAGAAACTACGACCTTTGAGCGAACCTCCTTTGAGACAAAGACAAAAGAAACAACAACGTTCCAATTTTCCACTGTTGAAGTAGAGACAACGCCTGTACAATCAATACATACATCTAAAGAAGCAACCACACCTGAACTTTTTAAAACAACTCAAGAAGAAAGATCGACTGTACAAATGACCATTGCCACAGAATCAACACTCGAGACTGCAGAGACTACTCATGACTTGCAGACCTTACCTACATCTGAAAATCCAGAAACATCTCCAAAGCAGTCAACTCAAAGGCCAGTGACAACAGCAACTCTAGATAAGTCCACATGGACTACACAGACGACAGAAGCTGTACAAAGCACTTTTTCAGTGGAGCAAACAACCACACATGGACCAGTAACACCAGAAGAAACAACAGCTGCATTCACAGAAGTAACAGGTGATAGCATCACAGTGTACCCAACAAATACCATGCAGTCCACATATCACACTGAAGAAAATACAGATGAAGTACAAACGTCTTCTGAGACACACTCAACCACCCCAACATATGTCTCCACAATGTCTATTCAGACGGCAACTGTACAATCCACTAAGCCAACAGAGGAAATATCCACAGGCAGATTACTAACATCATTCTTCACTCCACCTAGGGTCTCTGGTACAACAGAGGTGGATCATACCACATCACAGACTACAGACGTTGAAAGCACCTTTTCCTCCCCTCCAGAAACTACGACCTTTGAGCGAACCTCCTTTGAGACAAAGACAAAAGAAACAACAACACTCCAATTTTCCACAGTTGAAATGGAGACAACGCCTGTACAACCAATACATACATCTAAAGAAGCAACCACACCTGAACTTTTTGAAACAACTCAAGAAGAAAGTTCGCCTGTACAAATGACCGTTGCCACAGAATCAACACTCGAGACTACAAAAACTACTCATGAATTGCAGACCTTACCTACAGCTGAAAATCCAGAAACATCTCCAAAGCAATCAACTCAAAGGCCAGTGACAACACCAACTCTAGATAAGTCCACATTGACTACACAGACGACAGAAGCTGTACAAAGCACCTTTTCAGTGGCGCAAACAACCACACATGGACAAGTAACACCAGAAGAAACAATAGCTGCATTCACAGAAGTAACAGGTGATAGCATCACAGTGTACCCAACAAATACCATGCAGTCCACATATCACACTGAAGAAAATACCGATGTAGCACAAACGTCTTCTGAGACACACTCAACCACCCCAACATATGTCTCCACTATGTCCGTTCAGACGGTAACTGTACAATCCACTAAGCCAGCAGAGGAAATATCCACAGGCAGATTACTGACATCATTCTTCACTCCACCTGAGGTCTCTGGTACAACAGAGGTGGATCTTACCACATCACAGACTACAGACATTGAAAGCACCTTTTCCTCAGCTCCAGAAACTACGACCTTTGAGCGAACCTCCTTTGAGACAAAGACAAAAGAAACAACAACGTTCCAATTTTCCACAGTTGAAGTAGAGACAACGCCTGTACAACCAATACATACATCTAAAGAAGCAACCACACCTGAACTTTTTGAAACAACTCAAGAAGAAAGTTCGCCTGTACAAATGACCGTTGCCACAGAATCAACACTCGAGACTACAGAAACTACTCATGAATTGCAGACCCTACCTACATCTGAAAATCCAGAAACATCTCCAAAGCAGTCAACTCATAGGCCAGAGACAACACCAACTCTTGATAAGTCCACATTGCCTACACAGAAGACAGAAGCTGTACAAAGCACTTTTTCAGTGGCGCAAACAACCACACATGGACCAGTAACACCAGAAGAAACAACAGCTGCATTCACAGAAGTAACAGGTGATAGCATCACCGTGTACCCAACAAATACCATGCAGTCCACATATCACACTGAAGAAAACACTGATGTAGCACAAACGTCTTCTGAGACACACTCAACCACCCCAACATATGTCTCCACTATGTCCGTTCAGACGGCAACTGTACAATCCACAAAGCCAGCAGAGGAAATATCCACAGGCAGATTACTGATATCATTCTTCACTCCACCTGGGGTCTCTGGTACAACAGAGGTGGATCATACCACATCACAGACTACAGACGTTGAAAGCACCTTTTCCTCAGCTCCAGAAACTACGACCTTTGAGCGAACCTCCTTTGAGACAAAGACAAAAGAAACAACAACACTCCAATTTTTCACAGTTGAAATGGAGACAACGCCTGTACAACCAATACATACATCTAAAGAAGCAACCACACCTGAACTTTTTGAAACAACTCAAGAAGAAAGTTCGCCTGTACAAATGACCGTTGCCACAGAATCAACACTCGAGACTACAGAAACTACTCATGAATTGCAGACCCTACCTACATCTGAAAATCCAGAAACATCTCCAAAGCAGTCAACTCATAGGCCAGAGACAACACCAACTCTTGATAAGTCCACATTGCCTACACAGAAGACAGAAGCTGTACAAAGCACTTTTTCAGTGGCACAAACAACTACACATGGACCAGTAACACCAGAAGAAACAACAGCTGCATTCACAGAAGTAACAGGTGATAGCATCACAGTGTACCCAACAAATACCATGCAGTCCACATATCACACTGAAGAAAGTACCGATGTAGCACAAACGTCTTCTGAGACACACTCAACCACCCCAACATATGTCTCCACTATGTCCGTTCAGACGGCAACTGTACAATCCACAAAGCCAGCAGAGGAAATATCCACAGGCAGATTACTGACATCATTCTTCACTCCACCTGGGGTCTCTGGTACAACAGAGGTGGATCATACCACATCACAGAGTACAGACGTTGAAAGCACCTTTTCCTCAGCTCCAGAAACTACGACCTTTGAGCGAACCTCCTTTGAGACAAAGACAAAAGAAACAACAACACTCCAATTTTCCACAGTTGAAATGGAGACAACGCCTGTACAACCAATACATACATCTAAAGAAGCAACTACACCTGAACTTTTTGAAACAACTCAAGAAGAAAGATCGACTGTAAAAATGACCGTTGCCACAGAATCAACACTCGAGACTACAGAAACTACTTATGAATTGCAGACCCTACCTACATCTGAAAATCCAGAAACATCTCCAAAGCAGTCAACTCAAAGGCTAGAGACAACACCAAATCTTGATAAGTCCACATGGACTACACAGACGACAGAAGCTGTACAAAGCACTTTTTCAGTGGCACAAACAACTACACATGGACTAGTAACACCAGAAGAAACAACAGCTGCATTCACAAAAGTAACAGGTGATAGCATCACAGTGTACCCAACAAATACCATGCAGTCCACATATCACACTGAAGAAAGTACCGATGTAGCACAAACTGCTTCTGAGACACACTCAACCACCCCAACATATGTCTCCACTATGTCCGTTCAGACGGCAACTGTACAATCCACAAAGCCAGCAGAGGAAATATCCACAGGCAGATTACTGATATCATTCTTCACTCCACCTGGGGTCTCTGGTACAACAGAGGTGGATCATACCACATCACAGACTACAGACGTTGAAAACACCTTTTCCTCAGCTCCAGAAACTACGACCTTTGAGCGAACCTCCTTTGAGACAAAGACAAAAGAAACAACAAAACTCCAATTTTCCACAGTTGAAGTAGAGACAACGCCTGTACAATCAATACATACATCTAAAGAAGCAACCACACCTGAACTTTTTAAAACAACTCAAGAAGAAAGATCGACTGTACAAATGACCATTGCCACAGAATCAACACTCGAGACTGCAGAGACTACTCATGACTTGCAGACCTTACCTACATCTGAAAATCCAGAAACATCTCCAAAGCAGTCAACTCAAAGGCCAGTGACAACACCAACTCTCGATAAGTCGACATTGACTACACAGACGACAGAAGCTGTACAAAGCACTTTTTCAGTGGCGCTAACAACCACACATGGACTAGTAACACCAGAAGAAACAACAGCTGCATTCACAGAAGTAACAGGTGATAGCATCACAGTGTACCCAACAAATACCATGCAGTCCACATATCACACTGAAGAAAACACCGATGTAGCACAAACTTCTTCTGAGAGACACTCAACCACCCCAACATATGTCTCCACTATGTCCGTTCAGACGGTAACTGTACAATCCACTAAGCCAGCAGAGGAAATATCCACAGGCAGATTACTGACATCATTCTTCACTCCACCTGGGGTCTCTGGTACAACAGAGGTGGATCATACCACATCACAGAATACAGACGTTGAAAGAACCTTTTCCTCCCCTCCAGAAACTACTACCTTTGAGCGAACCTCCTTTGAGACAAAGACAAAAGAAACAACAACACTCCAATTTTTCACAGTTGAAATGGAGACAACGCCTGTACAACCAATACATACATCTAAAGAAGCAACCACACCTGAACTTTTTGAAACAACTCAAGAAGAAAGTTCGCCTGTACAAATGACCGTTGCCACAGAATCAACACTCGAGACTACAGAAACTACTCATGAATTGCAGACCCTACCTACATCTGAAAATCCAGAAACATCTCCAAAGCAGTCAACTCATAGGCCAGAGACAACACCAACTCTTGATAAGTCCACATTGCCTACACAGAAGACAGAAGCTGTACAAAGCACTTTTTCAGTGGCACAAACAACTACACATGGACCAGTAACACCAGAAGAAACAACAGCTGCATTCACAGAAGTAACAGGTGATAGCATCACAGTGTACCCAACAAATACCATGCAGTCCACATATCACACTGAAGAAAGTACCGATGTAGCACAAACGTCTTCTGAGACACACTCAACCACCCCAACATATGTCTCCACTATGTCCGTTCAGACGGCAACTGTACAATCCACAAAGCCAGCAGAGGAAATATCCACAGGCAGATTACTGACATCATTCTTCACTCCACCTGGGGTTTCTGGTACAACAGAGGTGGATCATACCACATCACAGAGTACAGACGTTGAAAGCACCTTTTCCTCCCCTCCAGAAACTACGACCTTTGAGCGAACCTCCTTTGAGACAAAGACAAAAGAAACAACAACACTCCAATTTTCCACAGTTGAAGTAGAGACAACGCCTGTACAATCAATACATACATCTAAAGAAGCAACCACACCTGAACTTTTTGAAACAACTCAAGCAGAAAGATCGACTGTACAAATGACCGTTGCCACAGAATCAACACTCGAGATTGCAGAAACCACTCATGAATTGCAGACCTTACCAACATCTGAAAATCCAGAAACATCTCCAAAGCAGTCAACTCAAAGGCCAGTGACAACACCAACTCTAGATAAGTCCACATTGACTACACAGACGACAGAAGCTGTACAAAGCACTTTTTCAGTGGCGCAAACAACCACACATGGACCAGTAACACCAGAAGAAACAACAGCTGCATTCACAGAAGTAACAGGTGATAGCATCACCGTGTACCCAACAAATACCATGCAGTCCACATATCACACTGAAGAAAACACCGATGTAGCACAAACGTCTTCTGAGACACACTCAACCACCCCAACATATGTCTCCACTATGTCCGTTCAGACGGCAACTGTACAATCCACAAAGCCAGCAGAGGAAATATCCACAGGCAGATTACTGATATCATTCTTCACTCCACCTGGGGTCTCTGGTACAACAGAGGTGGATCATACCACATCACAGACTACAGACGTTGAAAACACCTTTTCCTCAGCTCCAGAAACTACGACCTTTGAGCGAACCTCCTTTGAGATAAAGACAAAAGAAACAACAAAACTCCAATTTTCCACAGTTGAAGTAGAGACAACGCCTGTACAATCAATACATACATCTAAAGAAGCAACCACACCTGAACTTTTTAAAACAACTCAAGAAGAAAGATCGACTGTACAAATGACCATTGCCACAGAATCAACACTCGAGACTGCAGAGACTACTCATGACTTGCAGACCTTACCTACATCTGAAAATCCAGAAACATCTCCAAAGCAGTCAACTCAAAGGCCAGTGACAACACCAACCCTCGATAAGTCGACATTGACTACACAGACGACAGAAGCTGTACAAAGCACTTTTTCAGTGGCGCTAACAACCACACATGGACTAGTAACACCAGAAGAAACAACAGCTGCATTCACAGAAGTAACAGGTGATAGCATCACAGTGTACCCAACAAATACCATGCAGTCCACATATCACACTGAAGAAAACACCGATGTAGCACAAACTTCTTCTGAGACACACTCAACCACCCCAACATATGTCTCCACTATGTCCGTTCAGACGGTAACTGTACAATCCACTAAGCCAGCAGAGGAAATATCCACAGGCAGATTACTGACATCATTCTTCACTCCACCTGGGGTCTCTGGTACAACAGAGGTGGATCATACCACATCACAGAATACAGACGTTGAAAGAACCTTTTCCTCCCCTCCAGAAACTACTACCTTTGAGCGAACCTCCTTTGAGACAAAGACAAAAGAAACAACAACACTCCAATTTTTCACAGTTGAAATGGAGACAACGCCTGTACAACCAATACATACATCTAAAGAAGCAACCACACCTGAACTTTTTGAAACAACTCAAGAAGAAAGTTCGCCTGTACAAATGACCGTTGCCACAGAATCAACACTCGAGACTACAGAAACTACTCATGAATTGCAGACCCTACCTACATCTGAAAATCCAGAAACATCTCCAAAGCAGTCAACTCATAGGCCAGAGACAACACCAACTCTTGATAAGTCCACATTGCCTACACAGAAGACAGAAGCTGTACAAAGCACTTTTTCAGTGGCACAAACAACTACACATGGACCAGTAACACCAGAAGAAACAACAGCTGCATTCACAGAAGTAACAGGTGATAGCATCACAGTGTACCCAACAAATACCATGCAGTCCACATATCACACTGAAGAAAATACCGATGTAGCACAAACGTCTTATGAGACACACTCAACCACCCCAACATATGTCTCCACTATGTCCGTTCAGACGGCAACTGTACAATCCACAAAGCCCTCAGAGGAAATATCCACAGGCAGATTACTGACATCATTCTTCACTCCACCTGGGGTCTCTGGTACAACAGAGGTGGATCATACCACATCACAGAGTACAGACGTTGAAAGCACCTTTTCCTCCCCTCCAGAAACTACGACCTTTGAGCGAACCTCCTTTGAGACAAAGACAAAAGAAACAACAACACTCCAATTTTCCACAGTTGAAGTAGAGACAACGCCTGTACAATCAATACATACATCTAAAGAAGCAACCACACCTGAACTTTTTGAAACAACTCAAGCAGAAAGATCGACTGTACAAATGACCGTTGCCACAGAATCAACACTCGAGACTGCAGAAACCACTCATGAATTGCAGACCTTACCAACATTTGAAAATCCAGAAACATCTCCAAAGCAGTCAACTCAAAGGCGAGTGACAACACCAACTCTCGATAAGTCGACATTGACTACACAGACGACAGAAGCTGTACAAAGCACTTTTTCAAAGGCGCAAACAACCACACATGGACCAGTAACACCAGAAGAAACAACAGCTGCATTCACAGAAGTAACAGGTGATAGCATCACCGTGTACCCAACAAATACCATGCAGTCCACATATCACACTGAAGAAAACACCGATGTATCACAAACGTCTTCTGAGACACACTCAACCACCCCAACATATGTCTCCACTATGTCCGTTCAGACGGCAATTGTGCAATCCACAAAGCCAGCAGAGGAAATATCCACAGGCAGATTACTGACATCATTCTTCACTCCACCTGGGGTCTCTGGTACAACAGAGGTGGATCATACCACATCACAGACTACAGACGTTGAAAGCACCTTTTCCTCCCCTCCAGAAACTACGACCTTTGAGCGAACCTCCTTTGAGACAAAGACAAAAGAAACAACAACACTCCAATTTTCCACAGTTGAAATGGAGATAACGCCTGTACAACCAATACATACATCTAAAGAAGCAACCACACCTGAACTTTTTAAAACAACTCAAGAAGAAAGATCGACTGTACAAATGACCATTGCCACAGAATCAACACTCGAGACTGCAGAGACTACTCATGACTTGCAGACCTTACCCACATCTGAAAATCCAGAAACATCTCCAAAGCAGTCAACTCATAGGCCAGAGACAACACCAACTCTAGATAAGTCCACATTGACTACACAGACGACAGAAGCTGTACAAAGCACTTTTTCAGTGGAGCAAACAACCACACATGGACCAGTAACACCAGAAGAAACAACAGCTGCATTCACAGAAGTAACAGGTGATAGCATCACAGTGCACACAACAAATACCATGCAGTCCACATATCACACTGAAGAAAATACAGATGAAGTACAAACGTCTTCTGAGACACACTCAACCACCCCAACATATGTCTCCACAATGTCCGTTCAGACGGCAACTGTACAATCCACAAAGCCCTCAGAGGAAATATCCACAGGCAGATTACTGACATCATTCTTCACTCCACCCGGGGTCTCTGGTACAACAGAGGTGGATCATACCACATCACAGAGTACAGACGTTGAAAGCACCTTTTCCTCCCCTCCAGAAACTACGACCTTTGAGCGAACCTCCTTTGAGACAAAGACAAAAGAAACAACAACACTCCAATTTTCCACAGTTGAAGTAGAGACAACGCCTGTACAATCAATACATACATCTAAAGAAGCAACCACACCTGAACTTTTTGAAACAACTCAAGCAGAAAGATCGACTGTACAAATGACCGTTGCCACAGAATCAACACTCGAGACTGCAGAAACCACTCATGAATTGCAGACCTTACCAACATTTGAAAATCCAGAAACATCTCCAAAGCAGTCAACTCAAAGGCGAGTGACAACACCAACTCTCGATAAGTCGACATTGACTACACAGACGACAGAAGCTGTACAAAGCACTTTTTCAAAGGCGCAAACAACCACACATGGACCAGTAACACCAGAAGAAACAACAGCTGCATTCACAGAAGTAACAGGTGATAGCATCACCGTGTACCCAACAAATACCATGCAGTCCACATATCACACTGAAGAAAACACCGATGTATCACAAACGTCTTCTGAGACACACTCAAACACCCCAACATATGTCTCCACTATGTCCGTTCAGACGGCAATTGTGCAATCCACAAAGCCAGCAGAGGAAATATCCACAGGCAGATTACTGACATCATTCTTCACTCCACCTGGGGTCTCTGGTACAACAGAGGTGGATCATACCACATCACAGACTACAGACGTTGAAAGCACCTTTTCCTCCCCTCCAGAAACTACGACCTTTGAGCGAACCTCCTTTGAGACAAAGACAAAAGAAACAACAACACTCCAATTTTCCACAGTTGAAATGGAGATAACGCCTGTACAACCAATACATACATCTAAAGAAGCAACCACACCTGAACTTTTTAAAACAACTCAAGAAGAAAGATCGACTGTACAAATGACCATTGCCACAGAATCAACACTCGAGACTGCAGATACTACTCATGACTTGCAGACCTTACCCACATCTGAAAATCCAGAAACATCTCCAAAGCAGTCAACTCATAGGCCAGAGACAACACCAACTCTAGATAAGTCCACATTGACTACACAGACGACAGAAGCTGTACAAAGCACTTTTTCAGTGGAGCAAACAACCACACATGGACCAGTAACACCAGAAGAAACAACAGCTGCATTCACAGAAGTAACAGGTGATAGCATCACAGTGCACACAACAAATACCATGCAGTCCACATATCACACTGAAGAAAATACAGATGAAGTACAAACGTCTTCTGAGACACACTCAACCACCCCAACATATGTCTCCACAATGTCCGTTCAGACGGCAACTGTACAATCCACAAAGCCCTCAGAGGAAATATCCACAGGCAGATTACTGACATCATTCTTCACTCCACCTGGGGTCTCTGGTACAACAGAGGTGGATCATACCACATCACAGAGTACAGACGTTGAAAGCACCTTTTCCTCCCCTCCAGAAACTACGACCTTTGAGCGAACCTCCTTTGAGACAAAGACAAAAGAAACAACAACACTCCAATTTTCCACAGTTGAAGTAGAGACAACGCCTGTACAATCAATACATACATCTAAAGAAGCAACCACACCTGAACTTTTTGAAACAACTCAAGCAGAAAGATCGACTGTACAAATGACCGTTGCCACAGAATCAACACTCGAGACTGCAGAAACCACTCATGAATTGCAGACCTTACCAACATTTGAAAATCCAGAAACATCTCCAAAGCAGTCAACTCAAAGGCGAGTGACAACACCAACTCTCGATAAGTCGACATTGACTACACAGACGACAGAAGCTGTACAAAGCACTTTTTCAAAGGCGCAAACAACCACACATGGACCAGTAACACCAGAAGAAACAACAGCTGCATTCACAGAAGTAACAGGTGATAGCATCACCGTGTACCCAACAAATACCATGCAGTCCACATATCACACTGAAGAAAACACCGATGTATCACAAACGTCTTCTGAGACACACTCAAACACCCCAACATATGTCTCCACTATGTCCGTTCAGACGGCAATTGTGCAATCCACAAAGCCAGCAGAGGAAATATCCACAGGCAGATTACTGACATCATTCTTCACTCCACCTGGGGTCTCTGGTACAACAGAGGTGGATCATACCACATCACAGACTACAGACGTTGAAAGCACCTTTTCCTCCCCTCCAGAAACTACGACCTTTGAGCGAACCTCCTTTGAGACAAAGACAAAAGAAACAACAACACTCCAATTTTCCACAGTTGAAATGGAGATAACGCCTGTACAACCAATACATACATCTAAAGAAGCAACCACACCTGAACTTTTTAAAACAACTCAAGAAGAAAGATCGACTGTAAAAATGACCGTTGCCACAGAATCAACACTCGAGACTACAGAAACTACTCATGAATTGCAGACCCTACCTACATCTGAAAATCCAGAAACATCTCCAAAGCAGTCAACTCAAAGGCCAGTGACAACAGCAACTCTTGATAAGTCCACATTGCCTACACAGAAGACAGAAGCTGTACAAAGCACTTTTTCAGTGGCACAAAAAACTACACATGGACCAGTAACACCAGAAGAAACAACAGCTGCATTCACAGAAGTAACAGGTGATAGCATCACAGTGTACCCAACAAATACCATGCAGTCCACATATCACACTGAAGAAAGTACCGATGTAGCACAAACGTCTTCTGAGACACACTCAACCACCCCAACATATGTCTCCACTATGTCCGTTCAGACGGCAACTGTACAATCCACAAAGCCAGCAGAGGAAATATCCACAGGCAGATTACTGACATTATTCTTCACTCCACCTGGGGTCTCTGGTACAACAGAGGCGGATCATACCACATCACAGAGTACAGACGTTGAAAGCACCTTTTCCTCAGCTCCAGAAACTACGACCTTTGAGCGAACCTCCTTTGAGACAAAGACAAAAGAAACAACAACACTCCAATTTTCCACAGTTGAAATGGAGACAACGCCTGTACAATCAATACATACATCTAAAGAAGCAACCACACCTGAACTTTTTAAAACAACTCAAGAAGAAAGATCGACTGTACAAATGACCGTTGCCACAGAATCAACACTCGAGACTGCAGAGACTACTCATGACTTGCAGACCTTACCTACATCTGAAAATCCAGAAACATCTCCAAACCAGTCAACTCAAAGGCCAGTGACAACAGCAACTCTAGATAAGTCCACATGGACTACACAGACGACAGAAGCTGTACAAAGCACTTTTTCAGTGGAGCAAACAACCACACATGGACCAGTAACACCAGAAGAAACAACAGCTGCATTCACAGAAGTAACAGGTGATAGCATCACAGTGTACCCAACAAATACCATGCAGTCCACATATCACACTGAAGAAAGTACCGATGTAGCACAAACGTCTTCTGAGACACACTCAACCACCCCAACATATGTCTCCACTATGTCCGTTCAGACGGTAACTGTACAATCCAGTAAGCCAGCAGAGGAAATATCCACAGGCAGATTACTGACATCATTCTTCACTCCACCTGGGGTTTCTGGTACAACAGAGGTGGATCATACCACATCACAGACTACAGACGTTGAAAGCACCTTTTCCTCAGCTCCAGAAACTACGACCTTTGAGCGAAGCTCCTTTGAGACAAAGACAAAAGAAACAACAACGTTCCAATTTTCCACAGTTGAAGTAGAGACAATGCCTGTACAATCAATACATACTTCTAAAGAAGCAACTACACCTGAACTTTTTGAAACAACTCAAGCAGAAAGATCGACTGTACAAATGTCCGTTGCCACAGAATCAACACTCAAGACTACAGAAACTACTCATGAATTGCAGACCATACCTACAGCTGAAAATCCAGAAACATCTCCAAAGCAGTCAACTCAAAGGCTAGTGACAACACCAACTCTCGATAAGTCCACATTGACTACACAGACGACAGAAGCTGTACAAAACACTTTTTCAGTAGAGCAAACAACCACACATGGACCAGTAACACCAGAAGAAACAATAGCTGCATTCACAGAAGTAACAGGTGATAGCATCACAGTGTACCCAACAAATACCATGCAGTCCACATATCACACTGAAGAAAATACCGATGTAGCACAAACGTCTTCTGAGACACACTCAACCACCCCATCATATGTCTCCACTATGTCCGTTCAGACGGCAACTGTACAATCCACTAAGCCAGCAGAGGAAATATCCACAGGCAGATTACTGACATCATTCTTCACTCCACCTGAGGTCTCTGGTACAACAGAGGTGGATCTTACCACATCACAGACTACAGACATTGAAAGCACCTTTTCCTCAGCTCCAGAAACTACGACCTTTGAGCGAAGCTCCTTTGAGACAAAGACAAAAGAAACAACAACGTTCCAATTTTCCACAGTTGAAGTAGAGACAACACCTGTACAATCAATACATACTTCTAAAGAAGCAACTACACCTGAACTTTTTGAAACAACTCAAGCAGAAAGATCGACTGTACAAATGTCCGTTGCCACAGAATCAACACTCAAGACTACAGAAACTACTCATGAATTGCAGACCATACCTACAGCTGAAAATCCAGAAACATCTCCAAAGCAGTCAACTCAAAGGCCAGTAACAACACCAACTTTCGATAAGTCCACATTGACTACACAGACGACAGAAGCTGTACAAAGCACTTTTTCAGTGGCGCAAACAACCACACATGGACCAGTAACACCAGAAGAAACAACAGCTGCATTCACAGAAGTAACAGGTGATAGCATCACAGTGTACCCAACAAATACCATGCAGTCCACATATCACACTGAAGAAAATACAGATGAAGCACAAACGTCTTCTGAGACACACTCAACCACCCCAACATATGTCTCCACTATATCTATTCAGACAGCAACTGTACAATCCACTAAGCCAGCAGAGGAAATATCCACAGGCAGATTACTGACATCATTCTTCACTCCACCTGGGGTCTCTGGTACAACAGAGGTGGATCATGCCACATCACAGACTACAGACGTTGAGAGCACCTTTTCCTCAGCTCCAGAAACTACGACCTTTGAGCGAACCTCCTTTGAGACAAAGACAAAAGAAACAACAACGTTCCAATTTTCCACAGTTGAAGTAAAGACAACGCCTGTACAATCAATACATACATCTAAAGAAGCAACCACACCTGAACTTTTTGAAACAACTCAAGCAGAAAGATCGACTGTACAAATGTCCATTGCCACAGAATCAACACTGGAGACTGCAGAAACTACTCATGACTTGCAGACCTTACCTACAGCTGAAAATCCAGAAACATCTCCAAAGCAGTCAACTCAAAGGCCAGTGACAACACCAACTCTCGATAAGTCCACATTGCCTACACGGAAGACAGAAGCTGTACAAAGCACTTTTTCAGTGGCGCAAACAACCACACATGGACCAGTAACACCAGAAGAAACAACAGCTGCATTCACAGAAGTAACAGGTGATAGCATCACAGTGTACCCAACAAATACCATGCAGTCCACATATCACACTGAAGAAAATACCGATGTAGCACAAACGTCTTCTGAGACACACTCAACCACGCCAACATATGTCTCCACTATGTCCGTTCAGACGGCAACTGTACAATCCACAAAGCCAGCAGAGGAAATATCCACAGGCAGATTACTGACATCATTCTTCACTCCACCTGGGGTTTCTGGTACAACAGAGGTGGATCATACCACATCACAGACTACAGACGTTGAAAGCACCTTTTCCTCAGCTCCAGAAACTACGACCTTTGAGCGAAGCTCCTTTGAGACAAAGACAAAAGAAACAACAACGTTCCAATTTTCCACAGTTGAAGTAAAGACAACGCCTGTACAATCAATACATACTTCTAAAGAAGCAACCACACCTGAACTTTTTGAAACAACTCAAGCAGAAAGATCGACTGTACAAATGTCCATTGCCACAGAATCAACACTCAAGACTACAGAAACTACTCATGAATTGCAGACCATACCTACAGCTGAAAATCCAGAAACATCTCCAAAGCAGTCAACTCAAAGGCCAGTGACAACACCAACTCTCGATAAGTCCACATTGCCTACACGGAAGACAGAAGCTGTACAAAGCACTTTTTCAGTGGCGCAAACAACCACACATGGACCAGTAACACCAGAGGAAACAACAGCTGCATTCACAGAAGTAACAGGTGATAGCATCACAGTGTACCCAACAAATACCATGCAGTCCACATATCACACTGAAGAAAATACAGATGAAGCACAAACGTCTTCTGAGACACACTCAACCACCCCAACATATGTCTCCACTATGTCTATTCAGACAGCAACTGTACAATCCACTAAGCCAGCAGAGGAAATATCCACAGGCAGATTACTGACATCATTCTTCACTCCACCTGGGGTCTCTGGTACAACAGAGGTGGATCATGCCACATCACAGACTACAGACGTTGAGAGCACCTTTTCCTCAGCTCCAGAAACTACGACCTTTGAGCGAACCTCCTTTGAGACAAAGACAAAAGAAACAGCAACGTTCCAATTTTCCACAGTTGAAGTAAAGACAACGCCTGTACAATTAATACATACATCTAAAGAAGCAACCACACCTGAACTTTTTGAAACTACTCAAGAAGAAAGATCGACTGTACAAATGACTGTTGCCACAGAATCAACACTGGAGACTACAGAAACTACTCATGACTTGCAGACCTTACCTACAGCCGAAAATCCAGAAACATCTCCAAAGCAGTCAACTCAAAGGCCAGTGACAACACCAACTCTCGATAAGTCCACATTGACTACACAGATGACAGAAGCTGTACAAAGCACTTTTTCAGTGGCGCAAACAACCACACATGGACTAGTAACACCAGAAGAAACAACAGCTGCATTCACAGAAGTAACAGGTGATAGCATCACAGTGCACACAACAAATACCATGCAGTCCACATATCACACTGAAGAAAATACTTATGTAGCACAAACGTCTTCTGAGACACACTCAACCACCCCAACATATGTCTCCACTATGTCCGTTCAGACGGCAACTGTACAATCCACAAAGCCAGCAGAGGAAATATCCACAGGCAGATTAGTGACATCATTCTTCACTCCACCTGGGGTCTCTGGTACAACAGAGGTGGATCATACAACATCACAGACTACAGACATTGAAAGCACCTTTTCCTCAGCTCCAGAAACTACGACGTTTGAGCGAACCTCCTTTGAGACAAAGACAAAAGAAACAACAACGTTCCAATTTTCCACAGTTGAAGTAGAGACAATGCCTGTACAATCAATACATACATCTAAAGAAGCAACCACACCTGAACTTTTTGAAACAACTCAAGAAGAAAGATCGACTGTACAAATGACTGTTGCCACAGAATCAACACTCGAGACTGCAGAAACTACTCATGAATTGCAGACCATACCTACAGCCGAAAATCCAGAAACATCTCCAAAGCAGTCAACTCAAAGGCCGGTGACAACACCAACTCTCGATAAGTCGACATTGACTACACAGACGACAGAAGCTGTACAAAGCACTTTTTCAGTGGTGCAAACAACCACACATGGACTAGTAACACCCGAGGAAACAACAGCTGCATTCACAGAAGTAACAGGTGATAGCATCACAGTGTACCCAACAAATACCATGCAGTCCACATATCACACTAAAGTAAATACCGATGTAGCACAAACGTCTTCTGAGACACACTCAACCACCCCAACATATGTCTCCACAATGCCTATTCAGACGGCAACTGTACAATCCACTAAGCCAGCAGAGGAAATATCCACAGGCAGATTACTGACATCATTCTTCACTCCACCTGGGGTCTCTGGTACAACAGAGGTGGATCATAAAACATCACAGACTACAGACATTGAAAGCACCTTTTCCTCAGCTCCAGAAACTACGACGTTTGAGCGAACCTCCTTTGAGACAAAGACAAAAGAAACAACAACGTTCCAATTTTCCACAGTTGAAGTAGAGACAATGCCTGTACAATCAATACATACATCTAAAGAAGCAACCACACCTGAACTTTTTGAAACAACTCAAGAAGAAAGATCGACTGTACAAATGACTGTTGCCACAGAATCAACACTCGAGACTACAGAAACTACTCATGAATTGCAGACCATACCTACAGCCGAAAATCCAGAAACATCTCCAAAGCAGTCAACTCAAAGGCCGGTGACAACACCAACTCTCGATAAGTCGACATTGACTACACAGACGACAGAAGCTGTACAAAGCACTTTTTCAGTGGTGCAAACAACCACACATGGACTAGTAACACCCGAGGAAACAACAGCTGCATTCACAGAAGTAACAGGTGATAGCATCACAGTGTACCCAACAAATACCATGCAGTCCACATATCACACTAAAGTAAATACCGATGTAGCACAAACGTCTTCTGAGACACACTCAACCACCCCAACATATGTCTCCACAATGCCTATTCAGACGGCAACTGTACAATCCACTAAGCCAGCAGAGGAAATATCCACAGGCAGATTACTGACATCATTCTTCACTCCACCTGGGGTCTCTGGTACAACAGAGGTGGATCATAAAACATCACAGACTACAGACATTGAAAGCACCTTTTCCTCAGCTCCAGAAACTACGACGTTTGAGCGAACCTCCTTTGAGACAAAGACAAAAGAAACAACAACGTTCCAATTTTCCACAGTTGAAGTAGAGACAATGCCTGTACAATCAATACATACATCTAAAGAAGCAACCACACCTGAACTTTTTGAAACAACTCAAGAAGAAAGATCGACTGTACAAATGACTGTTGCCACAGAATCAACACTCGAGACTGCAGAGACTACTCATGAATTGCAGACCCTACCTACATCTGAAAATCCAGAAACATCTCCAAAGCAGTCAACTCAAAGGCCAGTGACAACACCAACTCTCGATAAGTCCACATTGACTACACAGACGACAGAAGCTGTACAAAGCACTTTTTCAGTGGTACAAACAACCGAACGTGGACTAGTAACTCCAGAAGAAACGACAGCTGCATTCACAAACGTAACAGGTGATAGCATCACAGTGTACCAAACAAATACCATGCAGTCCACATATCGCACTGAAGAAAATACAGATGAAGCACAAACGTCTTCTGAGACACACTCAACCACCCCAACATATGTCTCCACTATGTCCGTTCAGACGGCAACTGTACAATCCACAAAGCCAGCAGAGGAAATATCCACAGGCAGATTACTGACATCATTCTTCACTCCACCTGGGGTCTATGGTACAACAGAGGTGGATCATACCACATCACAGACTACAGACATTGAAAGCACCTTTTCCTCAGCTCCAGAAACTACGACCTTTGAGCGAACCTCCTTTGAGACAAAGACAAAAGAAACAACAACGTTCCAATTTTCCACAGTTGAAGTAGAGACAACGCCTGTACAATCAATACATACATCTAAAGAAGCAACCACACCTGAACTTTTTAAAACAACTCAAGAAGAAAGATCGACTGTACAAATGACCATTGCCACAGAATCAACACTCGAGACTGCAGAGACTACTCATGACTTGCAGACCTTACCTACATCTGAAAATCCAGAAACATCTCCAAAGCAGTCAACTCAAAGGCCAGTGACAACACCAACTCTTGATAAGTCCACATTGACTACACAGACGACAGAAGCTGTACAAAGCACTTTTTCAGTGGCGCAAACAACCACACATGGACCAGTAACACCAGAAGAAACAACAGCTGCATTCACAGAAGTAACAGGTGATAGCATCACAGTGTACCCAACAAATACCATGCAGTCCACATATCACACTGAAGAAAACACCGATGTAGCACAAACGTCTTCTGAGACACACTCAACCACCCCAACATATGTCTCCACTATGTCCGTTCAGACGGCAACTGTACAATCCACAAAGCCAGCAGAGGAAATATCCACAGGCAGATTACTGACATCATTCTTCACTCCACCTGGGGTCTCTGGTACAACAGAGGTGGATCATACCACATCACAGAGTACAGACGTTGAAAGCACCTTTTCCTCAGCTCCAGAAACTACGACCTTTGAGCGAACCTCCTTTGAGACAAAGACAAAAGAAACAACAACACTCCAATTTTCCACAGTTGAAATGGAAACAACGCCTGTACAATCAATACATACATCTAAAGAAGCAACCACACCTGAACTTTTTAAAACAACTCAAGAAGAAAGATCGACTGTACAAATGACCATTGCCACAGAATCAACACTCGAGACTGCAGAGACTACTCATGACTTGCAGACCTTACCTACATCTGAAAATCCAGAAACATCTCCAAAGCAGTCAACTCAAAGGCCAGTGACAACAGCAACTCTAGATAAGTCCACATGGACTACACAGACGACAGAAGCTGTACAAAGCACTTTTTCAATAGAGCAAACAACCACACATGGACCAGTAACACCAGAAGAAACAACAGCTGCATTCACAGAAGTAACAGGTGATAGCATCACAGTGTACCCAACAAATACCATGCAGTCCACATATCACACTGAAGAAAGTACCGATGTAGCACAAACGTCTTCTGAGACACACTCAACCACCCCAACATATGTCTCCACTATGTCCGTTCAGACGGCAACTGTACAATCCGCAAAGCCAGCAGAGGAAATATCCACAGGCAGATTACTGACATCATTCTTCACTCCACCTGAAGTCTCTGGTACAACAGAGGTGGATCTTACCACATCACAGACTACAGACATTGAAAGCACCTTTTCCTCAGCTCCAGAAACTACGACCTTTGAGCGAACCTCCTTTGAGACAAAGACAAAAGAAACAACAACGTTCCAATTTTCCACAGTTGAAGTAGAGACAACGCCTGTACAATCAATACATACATCTAAAGAAGCAACCACACCTGAAGTTTTTGAAACAACTCAAGAAGAAAGATCGACTGTAAAAATGACCGTTGCCACAGAATCAACACTCGAGACTACAGAAACTAATCATGAATTGCAGACCCTACCTACATCTGAAAATCCAGAAACATCTCCAAAGCAGTCAACTCAAAGGCCAGAGACAACACCAACTCTTGATAAGTCCACATTGCCTACACAGAAGACAGAAGCTTTACAAAGCACTTTTTCAGTGGCACAAACAACTACACATGGACCAGTAACACCAGAAGAAACAACAGCTGCATTCACAGAAGTAACAGGTGATAGCATCACAGTGTACCCAACAAATACCATGCAGTCCACATATCACACTGAAGAAAGTACCGATGTAGCACAAACGTCTTCTGAGACACACTCAACCACCCCAACATATGTCTCCACTATGTCCGTTCAGACGGCAACTGTACAATCCGCAAAGCCAGCAGAGGAAATATCCACAGGCAGATTACTGACATCATTCTTCACTCCACCTGGGGTCTCTGGTACAACAGAGGTGGATAATACCACATTACAGAGTACAGACGTTGAAAGCACCTTTTCCTCCCCTCCAGAAACTACGACCTTTGAGCGAACCTCCTTTGAGACAAAGACAAAAGAAACAACAACACTCCAATTTTCCACAGTTGAAGTAGAAACAACGCCTGTACAATCAATACATACATCTAAAGAAGGAACCACACCTGAACTTTTTGAAACAACTCAAGCAGAAAGATCGACTGTACAAATGACCGTTGCCACAGAATCAACACTCGAGACTGCAGAAACCACTCATGAATTGCAGACCTTACCAACATCTGAAAATCCAGAAACATCTCCAAAGCAGTCAACTCAAAGGCCAGTGACAACACCAACTCTTGATAAGTCCACATTGACTACACAGACGACAGAAGCTGTACAAAGCACTTTTTCAGTGGCGCAAACAACCACACATGGACCAGTAACACCAGAGGAAACTACAGCTGCATTCACAGAAGTAACAGGTGATAGCATCACAGTGTACCCAACAAATACCATGCAGTCCACATATCACACTGAAGAAAACACCGATGTAGCACAAACGTCTTCTGAGACACACTCAACCACCCCAACATATGTCTCCACTATGTCCGTTCAGACGGCAACTATACAATCCACAAAGCCAGCAGAGGAAATATCTACAAGCAAATTACTGACATCATTTTTCACTCCACCTGGGGTTTCTGGTACAACAGAGGTGGATCATACCACATCACAGACTACAGACGTTGAAAGCACCTTTTCCTCAGCTCCAGAAACTACGACCTTTGAGCGAAGCTCCTTTGAGACAAAGACAAAAGAAACAACAACGTTCCAATTTTCCACAGTTGAAGTAGAGACAACGCCTGTACAATCAATACATACTTCTAAAGAAGCAACTACACCTGATCTTTTTGAAACAACTCAAGCAGAAAGATTGACTGTACAAATGTCCGTTGCCACAGAATCAACACTCAAGACTACAGAAACTACTCATGAATTGCAGACCGTACCTACATCTGAAAATCCAGAAACATCTCCAAAGCAAACAACTCAAAGGCCAGTGACAACACCAACTCTCGATAAGTCCACATTGACTACAGAGACGACAGAAGCTGTACAAAGCACTTTTTCAGTGGCGCAAAGAACCACACATGGACCAGTAACACCAGAAGAAACAACAGCTGCATTCACAGAAGTAACAGGTGATAGCATCACAGTGTACCCAACAAATACCATGCCGTCCACATATCACACTGAAGAATATACAGATGAAGTACAAACGTCTTCTGAGACACACTCAACCACCCTAACATATGTCTCCACAATGTCTATTCAGACGGCAACTGTACAATCCACTAAGCCAACAGAGGAAATATCCACAGGCAGATTACTAACATCATTCTTCACTCCACCTAGGGTCTCTGGTACAACAGAGGTGGATCATACCACATCACAGACTACAGACGTTGAAAGCACCTTTTCCTCCACTCCAGAAACTACGACCTTTGAGCGAACCTCCTTTGAGACAAAGACAAAAGAAACAACAACACTCCAATTTTCCACAGTTGAAATGGAGATAACGCCTGTACAACCAATACATACATCTAAAGAAGCAACCACACCTGAACTATTTGAAACAACTCAAGAAGAAAGATCGACTGTAAAAATGACCGTTGCCACAGAATCAACACTCGAGACTACAGAAACTACTCATGAATTGCAGACCCTACCTACATCTGAAAATCCAGAAACATCTCCAAAGCAGTCAACTCAAAGGCCAGAGACAACACCAACTCTTGATAAGTCCACATTGCCTACACAGAAGACAGAAGCTGTACAAAGCACTTTTTCAGTGGCACAAACAACTACACATGGACCAGTAACACCAGAAGAAACAACAGCTGCATTCACAGAAGTAACAGGTGATAGCATCACAGTGTACCCAACAAATACCATGCAGTCCACATATCACACTGAAGAAAGTACCGATGTAGCACAAACGTCTTCTGAGACACACTCAACCACCCCAACATATGTCTCCACTATGTCCGTTCAGACGGCAACTGTACAATCCACAAAGCCAGCAGAGGAAATATCCACAGGCGGATTACTGACATCATTCTTCACTCCACCTGGGGTCTCTGGTACAACAGAGGTGGATCATACCACATCACAGACTACAGACGTTGAAAGCACCTTTTCCTCAGCTCCAGAAACTACGACGTTTGAGCGAACCTCCTTTGAGACAAAGACAAAAGAAACAACAACGTTCCAATTTTCCACAGTTGAAATGGAGACAACACCTGTACAATCAATACATACTTCTAAAGAAGCAACTACACCTGAACTTTTTGAAACAACTCAAGCAGAAAGATCGACTGTACAAATGACCATTGCCACAGAATCAACACTCAAGAATACAGAAACTACTCATGAATTGCAGACCATACCTACAGCTGAAAATCCAGAAACATCTCCAAAGCAGTCAACTCAAAGGCCAGTGACAACACCAACTCTCGATAAGTCCACATTGACTACACAGACGACAGAAGCTGTACAAAGCACTTTTTCAGTGGCACAAACAACCACACATGGACTAGTAACACCAGAAGAAACAACAGCTGCATTCACAGAAGTAACAGGTGATAGCATCACAGTGTACCCAACAAATACCATGCAGTCCACATATCACACTGAAGAAAATACAGATGTAGCACAAACGTCTTCTGAGACACACTCAACCACCCCAACATATGTCTCCACTATGTCCGTTCAGACGGCAACTGTACAATCCACAAAGCCAGCAGAGGAAATATCCACAGGCAGATTACTGACATCATTCTTCACTCCACCTGGGGTCTCTGGTACAACAGAGGTGGATCATACCACATCACAGAGTACAGACGTTGAAAGCACCTTTTCCTCAGCTCCAGAAACAACGACGTTTGAGCGAACCTCCTTTGAGACAAAGACAAAAGAAACAACAACGTTCCAATTTTCCACAGTTGAAGTAGAGACAACGCCTGTACAATCAATACATACATCTAAAGAAGCAACCACACCTGAACTTTTTGAAACAACTCAAGAAGAAAGATCGACTGTACAAATGACCATTGCCACAGAATCAACACTCGAGACTACAGAAACTACTCATGAATTGCAGACCCTACCTACATCTGAAAATCCAGAAACATCTCCAAAGCAGTCAACTCAAAGGCCAGAGACAATACCAACACTTGATAAGTCCACATTGCCTACACAGAAGACAGAAGCTGTACAAAGCACTTTTTCAGTGGCGCAAACAACCACACATGGACCAGTAACACCAGAAGAAACAACAGCTGCATTCACAGAAGTAACAGGTGATAGCATCACAGTGTACCCAACAAATACCATGCAGTCCACATATCACACTGAAGAAAACACCGATGTAGCACAAACGTCTTCTGAGACACATTCAACCACCCCAACATATGTCTCCACTATGTCCGTTCAGACGGCAACTGTACAATCCACAAAGCCAGCAGAGGAAATATCCACAGGCAGATTACTGACATCATTCTTCTCTCCACCTGGGGTCTCTGGTACAACAGAGGTGGATCATACCACATCACAGAGTACAGACGTTGAAAGCACCTTTTCCTCAGCTCCAGAAACTACGACCTTTGAGCGAACCTCCTTTGAGACAAAGACAAAAGAAACAACAACACTCCAATTTTCCACAGTTGAAGTAGAGACAACGCCTGTACAATCAATACATACATCTAAAGAAGCAACCACACCTGAACTTTTTAAAACAACTCAAGAAGAAAGATCGACTGTACAAATGACCATTGCCACAGAATCAACACTCGAGACTGCAGAGACTACTCATGACTTGCAGACCTTACCTACATCTGAAAATCCAGAAACATCTCCAAAGCAGTCAACTCAAAGGCCAGTGACAACAGCAACTCTAGATAAGTCCACATGGACTACACAGACGACAGAAGCTGTACAAAGCACTTTTTCAGTGGAGCAAACAACCACACATGGACCAGTAACACCAGAAGAAACAACAGCTGCATTCACAGAAGTAACAGGTGATAGCATCACAGTGCACACAACAAATACCATGCAGTCCACATATCACACTGAAGAAAATACAGATGAAGTACAAACGTCTTCTGAGACACACTCAACCACCCCAACATATGTCTCCACAATGTCTATTCCGACGGCAACTGTACAATCCACTAAGCCAACAGAGGAAATATCCACAGGCAGATTACTAACATCATACTTCACTCCACCTAGGGTCTCTGGTACAACAGAGGTGGATCATACCACATCACAGACTACAGACGTTGAAAGCACCTTTTCCTCCCCTCCAGAAACTACGACCTTTGAGCGAACCTCCTTTGAGACAAAGACAAAAGAAACAACAACAGTCCAATTTTCCACAGTTGAAATGGAGATAACGCCTGTACAACCAATACATACATCTAAAGAAGCAACCACACCTGAACTTTTTAAAACAACTCAAGAAGAAAGATCGACTGTACAAATGACCGTTGCCAGAGAATCAACACTCGAGACTACAGAAACTACTCATGAATTGCAGACCATACCTACAGCCGAAAATCCAGAAACATCTCCAAAGCAGTCAACTCAAAGGCCAGAGACAACACCAACTCTTGATAAGTCCACATTGCCTACACAGAAGACAGAAGCTGTACAAAGCACTTTTTCAGTGGCGCAAACAACCACACATGGACTAGTAACACGAGAAGAAACAACAGCTGCATTCACAGAAGTAACAGGTGATAGCATCACAGTGCACACAACAAATACCATGCAGTCCACATATCACACTGAAGAAAGTACCGATGTAGCACAAACGTCTTATGAGACACACTCAACCACCCCAACATATGTCTCCACTATGTCCGTTCAGACGGCAACTGTACAATCCACAAAGCCAGCAGAGGAAATATCCACAGGCAGATTACTGACATCATTCTTCACTCCACCTGGGGTCTCTGGTACAACAGAGGTGGATCATACCACATCACAGAGTACAGACGTTGAAAGCACCTTTTCCTCAGCTCCAGAAACTACGACCTTTGAGCGAACCTCCTTTGAGACAAAGACAAAAGAAACAACAACACTCCAATTTTCCACAGTTGAAATGGAGACAACGCCTGTACAATCAATACATACATCTAAAGAAGCAACCACACCTGAACTTTTTAAAACAACTCAAGAAGAAAGATCGACTGTACAAATGACCATTGCCACAGAATCAACACTCGAGACTGCAGAGACTACTCATGACTTGCAGATCTTACCTACATCTGAAAATCCAGAAACATCTCCAAAGCAGTCAACTCAAAGGCCAGTGACAACAGCAACTCTAGATAAGTCCACATTGACTACACAGACGACAGAAGCTGTACAAAGCACTTTTTCAGTAGAGCAAACAACCACACATGGACCAGTAACACCAGAAGAAACAACAGCTGCATTCACAGAAGTAACAGGTGATAGCATCACAGTGCACACAACAAATACCATGCAGTCCACATATCACACTGAAGAAAATACCGATGTAGCACAAACGTCTTCTGAGACACACTCAACCACCCCAACATATGTCTCCACTATGTCCGTTCAGACGGCAACTGTACAATCCACTAAGCCAGCAGAGGAAATATCCACAGGCAGATTACTGACATCATTCTTCACTCCACCTGAGGTCTCTGGTACAACAGAGGTGGATCTTACCACATTACAGACTACAGACATTGAAAGCACCTTTTCCTCAGCTCCAGAAACTACGACCTTTGAGCGAACCTCCTTTGAGACAAAGACAAAAGAAACAACAACGTTCCAATTTTCCACAGTTGAAGTAGAGACAACGCCTGTACAATCAATACATACATCTAAAGAAGCAACCACACCTGAACTTTTTGAAACAACTCAAGAAGAAAGATCGACTGTAAAAATGACCGTTGCCACAGAATCAACACTCGAGACTACAGAAACTACTCATGAATTGCAGACCCTACCTACATCTGAAAATCCAGAAACATCTCCAAAGCAGTCAACTCAAAGGCCAGAGACAACACCAACTCTTGATAAGTCCACATTGCCTACACAGAAGACAGAAGCTGTACAAAGCACTTTTTCAGTGGCACAAACAACTACACATGGACCAGTAACACCAGAAGAAACAACAGCTGCATTCACAGAAGTAACAGGTGATAGCATCACAGTGTACCCAACAAATACCATGCAGTCCACATATCACACTGAAGAAAGTACCGATGTAGCACAAACGTCTTCTGAGACACACTCAACCACCCCAACATATGTCTCCACTATGTCCGTTCAGACGGCAACGGTACAATCCACAAAGCCAGCAGAGGAAATATCCACAGGCAGATTACTGACATCATTCTTCACTCCACCTGGGGTCTCTGGTACAACAGAGGTGGATCATACCACATCACAGAGTACAGACGTTGAAAGCACCTTTTCCTCCCCTCCAGAAACTACGACCTTTGAGCGAACCTCCTTTGAGACAAAGACAAAAGAAACAACAACACTCCAATTTTCCACAGTTGAAGTAGAGACAACGCCTGTACAATCAATACATACATCTAAAGAAGCAACCACACCTGAACTTTTTGAAACAACTCAAGCAGAAAGATCGACTGTACAAATGACTGTTGCCACAGAATCAACACTCGAGACTGCAGAAACCACTCATGAATTGCAGACCATACCAACATCTGAAAATCCAGTAACATCTCCAAAGCAGTCAACTCAAAGGCCAGAGACAACACCAACTCTTGATAAGTCCACATTGCCTACACAGAAGTCAGAAGCTGTACAAAGCACTTTTTCAGTGGCACAAACAACTACACATGGACCAGTAACACCAGAAGAAACAACAGCTGCATTCACAGAAGTAACAGGTGATAGCATCACAGTGTACCCAACAAATACCATGCAGTCCACATATCACACTGAAGAAAGTACCGATGTAGCACAAACGTCGTCTGAGACACACTCAACCACCCCAACATATGTCTCCACTATGTCCGTTCAGACGGCAACTGTACAATCCACAAAGCCAGCAGAGGAAATATCCACAGGCAGATTACTGACATCATTCTTCACTCCACCTGGGGTCTCTGGTACAACAGAGGTGGATCATACCACATCACAGAGTACAGACGTTGAAAGCACCTTTTCCTCAGCTCCAGAAACTACGACCTTTGAGCGAACCTCCTTTGAGACAAAGACAAAAGAAACAACAAAACTCCAATTTTCCACAGTTGAAATGGAGACAACGCCTGTACAATCAATACATACATCTAAAGAAGCAACCACACCTGAACTTTTTAAAACAACTCAAGAAGAAAGATCGACTGTACAAATGACCATTGCCACAGAATCAACACTCGAGACTGCAGAGACTACTCATGACTTGCAGACCTTACCTACATCTGAAAATCCAGAAACATCTCCAAAGCAGTCAACTCAAAGGCCAGTGACAACAGCAACTCTAGATAAGTCCACATTGACTACACAGACGACAGAAGCTGTACAAAGCACTTTTTCAGTAGAGCAAACAACCACACATGGACCAGTAACACCAGAAGAAACAACAGCTGCATTCACAGAAGTAACAGGTGATAGCATCACAGTGCACACAACAAATACCATGCAGTCCACATATCACACTGAAGAAAATACCGATGTAGCACAAACGTCTTCTGAGACACACTCAACCACCCCAACATATGTCTCCACTATGTCCGTTCAGACGGCAACTGTACAATCCACTAAGCCAGCAGAGGAAATATCCACAGGCAGATTACTGACATCATTCTTCACTCCACCTGAGGTCTCTGGTACAACAGAGGTGGATCTTACCACATTACAGACTACAGACATTGAAAGCACCTTTTCCTCAGCTCCAGAAACTACGACCTTTGAGCGAACCTCCTTTGAGACAAAGACAAAAGAAACAACAACGTTCCAATTTTCCACAGTTGAAGTAGAGACAACGCCTGTACAATCAATACATACATCTAAAGAAGCAACCACACCTGAACTTTTTGAAACAACTCAAGAAGAAAGATCGACTGTAAAAATGACCGTTGCCACAGAATCAACACTCGAGACTACAGAAACTACTCATGAATTGCAGACCCTACCTACATCTGAAAATCCAGAAACATCTCCAAAGCAGTCAACTCAAAGGCCAGAGACAACACCAACTCTTGATAAGTCCACATTGCCTACACAGAAGACAGAAGCTGTACAAAGCACTTTTTCAGTGGCACAAACAACTACACATGGACCAGTAACACCAGAAGAAACAACAGCTGCATTCACAGAAGTAACAGGTGATAGCATCACAGTGTACCCAACAAATACCATGCAGTCCACATATCACACTGAAGAAAGTACCGATGTAGCACAAACGTCTTCTGAGACACACTCAACCACCCCAACATATGTCTCCACTATGTCCGTTCAGACGGCAACTGTACAATCCACAAAGCCAGCAGAGGAAATATCCCCAGGCAGATTACTGACATCATTCTTCACTCCACCTGGGGTCTCTGGTACAACAGAGGTGGATCATACCACATCACAGAGTACAGACGTTGAAAGCACCTTTTCCTCCCCTCCAGAAACTACGACCTTTGAGCGAACCTCCTTTGAGACAAAGACAAAAGAAACAACAACACTCCAATTTTCCACAGTTGAAGTAGAGACAACGCCTGTACAATCAATACATACATCTAAAGAAGCAACCACACCTGAACTTTTTGAAACAACTCAAGCAGAAAGATCGACTGTACAAATGACTGTTGCCACAGAATCAACACTCGAGACTGCAGAAACCACTCATGAATTGCAGACCATACCAACATCTGAAAATCCAGTAACATCTCCAAAGCAGTCAACTCAAAGGCCAGTGACAACACCAACTCTTGATAAGTCCACATTGACTACACAGACGACAGAAGCTGTACAAAGCACTTTTTCAGTGGCGCAAACAACCACACATGGACCAGTAACACCAGAAGAAACAACAGCTGCATTCACAGAAGTAACAGGTGATAGCATCACCGTGTACCCAACAAATACCATGCAGTCCACATATCACACTGAAGAAAGTACCGATGTAGCACAAACGTCGTCTGAGACACACTCAACAACCCCAACATATGTCTCCACTATGTCCGTTCAGACGGCAACTGTACAATCCACAAAGCCAGCAGAGGAAATATCCACAGGCAGATTACTGACATCATTCTTCACTCCACCTGGGGTCTCTGGTACAACAGAGGTGGATCATACCACATCACAGAGTACAGACGTTGAAAGCACCTTTTCCTCCCCTCCAGAAACTACGACCTTTGAGCGAACCTCCTTTGAGACAAAGACAAAAGAAACAACAACACTCCAATTTTCCACAGTTGAAGTAGAGACAACGCCTGTACAATCAATACATACATCTAAAGAAGCAACCACACCTGAACTTTTTAAAACAACTCAAGAAGAAAGATCGACTGTACAAATGACCATTGCCACAGAATCAACACTCGAGACTGCAGAGACTACTCATGACTTGCATACCTTACCTACATCTGAAAATCCAGAAACATCTCCAAAGCAGTCAACTCAAAGGCCAGTGACAACAGCAACTCTAGATAAGTCCACATGGACTACACAGACGACAGAAGCTGTACAAAGCACTTTTTCAGTGGAGCAAACAACCACACATGGACCAGTAACACCAGAAGAAACAACAGCTGCATTCACAGAAGTAACAGGTGATAGCATCACAGTGCACACAACAAATACCATGCAGTCCACATATCACACTGAAGAAAGTACCGATGTAGCACAAACGTCTTCTGAGACACACTCAACCACCCCAACATATGTCTCCACAATGTCTATTCAGACGGCAACTGTACAATCCACTAAGCCAACAGAGGAAATATCCACAGGCAGATTACTAACATCATTCTTCACTCCACCTAGGGTCTCTGGTAGAACAGAGGTGGATCATACCACATCACAGACTACAGACATTGAAAGCACCTTTTCCTCAGCTCCAGAAACTACGACCTTTGAGCGAACCTCCTTTGAGACAAAGACAAAAGAAACAACAACGTTCCAATTTTCCACAGTTGAAGTAGAGACAACGCCTGTACAATCAATACATACATCTAAAGAAGCAACCACACCTGAACTATTTGAAACAACTCAAGAAGAAAGATCGACTGTAAAAATGACCGTTGCCACAGAATCAACACTCGAGACTACAGAAACTACTCATGAATTGCAGACCATACCAACATCTGAAAATCCAGAAACATCTCCAAAGCAGTCAACTCAAAGGCCAGAGACAACACCAACTCTTGATAAGTCCACATTGCCTACACAGAAGACAGAAGCTGTACAAAGCACTTTTTCAGTGGCACAAACAACTACACATGGACCAGTAACACCAGAAGAAACAACAGCTGCATTCACAGAAGTAACAGGTGATAGCATCACAGTGTACCCAACAAATACCATGCAGTCCACATATCACACTGAAGAAAGTACCGATGTAGCACAAACGTCGTCTGAGACACACTCAACCACCCCAACATATGTCTCCACTATGTCCGTTCAGACGGCAACTGTACAATCCACAAAGCCAGCAGAGGAAATATCCACAGGCAGATTACTGACATCATTCTTCACTCCACCTGGGGTCTCTGGTACAACAGAGGTGGATCATACCACATCACAGAGTACAGACGTTGAAAGCACCTTTTCCTCAGCTCCAGAAACTACGACCTTTGAGCGAACCTCCTTTGAGACAAAGACAAAAGAAACAACAACACTCCAATTTTCCACAGTTGAAATGGAGACAACGCCTGTACAATCAATACATACATCTAAAGAAGCAACCACACCTGAACTTTTTAAAACAACTCAAGAAGAAAGATCGACTGTACAAATGACCATTGCCACAGAATCAACACTCGAGACTGCAGAGACTACTCATGACTTGCAGACCATACCTACAGCCGAAAATCCAGAAACATCTCCAAAGCAGTCAACTCAAAGGCCAGTGACAACAGCAACTCTAGATAAGTCCACATTGACTACACAGACGACAGAAGCTGTACAAAGCACTTTTTCAGTAGAGCAAACAACCACACATGGACCAGTAACACCAGAAGAAACAACAGCTGCATTCACAGAAGTAACAGGTGATAGCATCACAGTGTACCCAACAAATACCATGCAGTCCACATATCACACTGAAGAAAATACCGATGTAGCACAAACGTCTTCTGAGACACACTCAACCACCCCAACATATGTCTCCACTATGTCCGTTCAGACGGCAACTGTACAATCCACTAAGCCAGCAGAGGAAATATCCACAGGCAGATTACTGACATCATTCTTCACTCCACCTGAGGTCTCTGGTACAACAGAGGTGGATCTTACCACATCACAGACTACAGACATTGAAAGCACCTTTTCCTCAGCTCCAGAAACTACGACCTTTGAGCGAACCTCCTTTGAGACAAAGACAAAAGAAACAACAACGTTCCAATTTTCCACAGTTGAAGTAGAGACAACGCCTGTACAATCAATACATACATCTAAAGAAGCAACCACACCTGAACTTTTTGAAACAACTCAAGAAGAAAGATCGACTGTAAAAATGACCATTGCCAGAGAATCAACACTCGAGACTACAGAAACTACTCATGACTTGCAGACCCTACCTACATCTGAAAATCCAGAAACATCTCCAAAGCAGTCAACTCAAAGGCCAGAGACAACACCAACTCTTGATAAGTCCACATTGCCTACACAGAAGACAGAAGCTGTACAAAGCACTTTTTCAGTGGCACAAACAACTACACATGGACCAGTAACACCAGAAGAAACAACAGCTGCATTCACAGAAGTAACAGGTGATAGCATCACAGTGTACCCAACAAATACCATGCAGTCCACATATCACACTGAAGAAAGTACCGATGTAGCACAAACGTCTTCTGAGACACACTCAACCACCCCAACATATGTCTCCACTATGTCCGTTCAGACGGCAACTGTACAATCCACAAAGCCAGCAGAGGAAATATCCACAGGCAGATTACTGACATCATTCTTCACTCCACCTGGGGTCTCTGGTACAACAGAGGTGGATCATACCACATCACAGAGTACAGACGTTGAAAGCACCTTTTCCTCCCCTCCAGAAACTACGACCTTTGAGCGAACCTCCTTTGAGACAAAGACAAAAGAAACAACAACACTCCAATTTTCCACAGTTGAAGTAGAGACAACGCCTGTACAATCAATACATACATCTAAAGAAGCAACCACACCTGAACTTTTTGAAACAACTCAAGCAGAAAGATCGACTGTACAAATGACTGTTGCCACAGAAGCAACACTCGAGACTGCAGAAACCACTCATGAATTGCAGACCCTACCTACATCTGAAAATCCAGAAACATCTCCAAAGCAGTCAACTCAAAGGCCAGTGACAACACCAACTCTTGATAAGTCCACATTGACTACACAGACGACAGAAGCTGTACAAAGCACTTTTTCAGTGGCGCAAACAACCACACATGGACCAGTAACACCAGAAGAAACAACAGCTGCATTCACAGAAGTAACAGGTGATAGCATCACCGTGTACCCAACAAATACCATGCAGTCCACATATCACACTGAAGAAAACACCGATGTAACACAAATGTCTTCTGAGACACACTCAACCACCCCAACATATGTCTCCACTATGTCCGTTCAGACGGCAACGGTACAATCCACAAAGCCAGCAGAGGAAATATCCACAGGCAGATTACTGACATCATTCTTCACTCCACCTGGGGTCTCTGGTACAACAGAGGTGGATCATACCACATCACAGAGTACAGACGTTGAAAGCACCTTTTCCTCAGCTCCAGAAACTACGACCTTTGAGCGAACCTCCTTTGAGACAAAGACAAAAGAAACAACAACACTCCAATTTTCCACAGTTGAAGTAGAGACAACGCCTGTACAATCAATACATACATCTAAAGAAGCAACCACACCTGAACTTTTTAAAACAACTCAAGAAGAAAGATCGACTGTACAAATGACCATTGCCACAGAATCAACACTCGAGACTGCAGAGACTACTCATGACTTGCAGACCTTACCTACATCTGAAAATCCAGAAACATCTCCAAAGCAGTCAACTCAAAGGCCAGTGACAACACCAACTCTAGGTAAGTCCACATGGACTACACAGACGACAGAAGCTGTACAAAGCACTTTTTCAGTGGAGCAAACAACCACACATGGACCAGTAACACCAGAAGAAACAACAGCTGCATTCACAGAAGTAACAGGTGATAGCATCACAGTGCACACAACAAATACCATGCAGTCCACATATCACACTGAAGAAAATACAGATGAAGCACAAACGTCTTCTGAGACACACTCAACCACCCCAACATATGTCTCCACTATGTCTATTCAGACGGCAACTGTACAATCCACTAAGCCAACAGAGGAAATATCCACAGGCAGATTACTAACATCATTCTTCACTCCACCTAGGGTCTCTGGTACAACAGAGGTGGATCATACCACATCACAGACTACAGACGTTGAAAGCACCTTTTCCTCCCCTCCAGAAACTACGACCTTTGAGCGAACCTCCTTTGAGACAAAGACAAAAGAAACAACAACACTCCAATTTTCCACAGTTGAAATGGAGATAACGCCTGTACAACCAATACATACATCTAAAGAAGCAACCACACCTGAACTTTTTAAAACAACTCAAGAAGAAAGATCGACTGTACAAATGACCGTTGCCAGAGAATCAACACTCGAGACTACAGAAACTACTCATGAATTGCAGACCATACCTACAGCCGAAAATCCAGAAACATCTCCAAAGCAGTCAACTCAAAGGCCAGTGACAACACCAACTCTCGATAAGTCGACATTGACTACACAGACGACAGAAGCTGTACAAAGCACTTTTTCAGTGGCGCAAACAACCACACATGGACTAGTAACACCAGAAGAAACAACAGCTGCATTCACAGAAGTAACAGGTGATAGCATCACAGTGTACCCAACAAATACCATGCAGTCCACATATCACACTGAAGAAAATACCGATGTAGCACAAACGTTTTCTGAGACACACTCAACAACCCCAACATATGTCTCCACTATGTCCGTTCAGACGGCAACTGTACAATCCACTAAGCCAGCAGAGGAAATATCAACAGGCAGATTACTGACATCATTCTTCACTCCACCTGAGGTCTCTGGTACAACAGAGGTGGATCTTACCACATCACAGACTACAGACATTGAAAGCACCTTTTCCTCAGCTCCAGAAACTACGACCTTTGAGCGAACCTCCTTTGAGACAAAGACAAAAGAAACAACAACGTTCCAATTTTCCACAGTTGAAGTAGGGACAACGCCTGTACAATCAATACATACATCTAAAGAAGCAACCACACCTGAACTATTTGAAACAACTCAAGAAGAAAGATCGACTGTAAAAATGACCGTTGCCACAGAATCAACACTCGAGACTACAGAAACTACTCATGAATTGCAGACCATACCAACATCTGAAAATCCAGAAACATCTCCAAAGCAGTCAACTCAAAGGCCAGAGACAACACCAACTCTTGATAAGTCCACATTGCCTACACAGAAGACAGAAGCTGTACAAAGCACTTTTTCAGTGGCACAAACAACTACACATGGACCAGTAACACCAGAAGAAACAACAGCTGCATTCACAGAAGTAACAGGTGATAGCATCACAGTGTACCCAACAAATACCATGCAGCCCACATATCACACTGAAGAAAGTACCGATGTAGCACAAACGTCGTCTGAGACACACTCAACCACCCCAACATATGTCTCCACTATGTCCGTTCAGACGGCAACTGTACAATCCACAAAGCCAGCAGAGGAAATATCCACAGGCAGATTACTGACATCATTCTTCACTCCACCTGGGGTCTCTGGTACAACAGAGGTGGATCATACCACATCACAGAGTACAGACGTTGAAAGCACCTTTTCCTCAGCTCCAGAAACTACGACCTTTGAGCGAACCTCCTTTGAGACAAAGACAAAAGAAACAACAACACTCCAATTTTCCACAGTTGAAATGGAGACAACGCCTGTACAATCAATACATACATCTAAAGAAGCAACCACACCTGAACTTTTTAAAACAACTCAAGAAGAAAGATCGACTGTACAAATGACCATTGCCACAGAATCAACACTCGAGACTGCAGAGACTACTCATGACTTGCAGACCTTACCTACATCTGAAAATCCAGAAACATCTCCAAAGCAGTCAACTCAAAGGCCAGTGACAACAGCAACTCTAGATAAGTCCACATGGACTACACAGACGACAGAAGCTGTACAAAGCACTTTTTCAGTAGAGCAAACAACCACACATGGACCAGTAACACCAGAAGAAACAACAGCTGCATTCACAGAAGTAACAGGTGATAGCATCACAGTGTACCCAACAAATACCATGCAGTCCACATATCACACTGAAGAAAATACCGATGTAGCACAAACGTCTTCTGAGACACACTCAACCACCCCAACATATGTCTCCACTATGTCCGTTCAGACGGCAACTGTACAATCCGCTAAGCCAGCAGAGGAAATATCCACAGGCAGATTACTGACATCATTCTTCACTCCACCTGAGGTCTCTGGTACAACAGAGGTGGATCTTACCACATCACAGACTACAGACATTGAAAGCACCTTTTCCTCAGCTCCAGAAACTACGACCTTTGAGCGAACCTCCTTTGAGACAAAGACAAAAGAAACAACAACGTTCCAATTTTCCACAGTTGAAGTAGAGACAACGCCTGTACAATCAATACATACATCTAAAGAAGCAACCACACCTGAACTTTTTGAAACAACTCAAGAAGAAAGATCGACTGTAAAAATGACCGTTGCCACAGAATCAACACTCGAGACTACAGAAACTACTCATGAATTGCAGACCCTACCTACATCTGAAAATCCAGAAACATCTCCAAAGCAGTCAACTCAAAGGCCAGAGACAACACCAACTCTTGATAAGTCCACATTGCCTACACAGAAGACAGAAGCTGTACAAAGCACTTTTTCAGTGGCACAAACAACTACACATGGACCAGTAACACCAGAAGAAACAACAGCTGCATTCACAGAAGTAACAGGTGATAGCATCACAGTGTACCCAACAAATACCATGCAGTCCACATATCACACTGAAGAAAGTACCGATGTAGCACAAACGTCTTCTGAGACACACTCAACCACCCCAACATATGTCTCCACTATGTCCGTTCAGACGGCAACTGTACAATCCACAAAGCCAGCAGAGGAAATATCCACAGGCAGATTACTGACATCATTCTTCACTCCACCTGGGGTCTCTGGTACAACAGAGGTGGATCATACCACATCACAGAGTACAGACGTTGAAAGCACCTTTTCCTCCCCTCCAGAAACTACGACCTTTGAGCGAACCTCCTTTGAGACAAAGACAAAAGAAACAACAACACTCCAATTTTCCACAGTTGAAGTAGAGACAACGCCTGTACAATCAATACATACATCTAAAGAAGCAACCACACCTGAACTTTTTGAAACAACTCAAGCAGAAAGATCGACTGTACAAATGACTGTTGCCACAGAATCAACACTCGAGACTGCAGAAACCACTCATGAATTGCAGACCATACCAACATCTGAAAATCCAGTAACATCTCCAAAGCAGTCATCTCAAAGGCCAGTGACAACACCAACTCTTGATAAGTCCACATTGACTACACAGACGACAAAAGCTGTACAAAGCACTTTTTCAGTGGAGCAAACAACCACACATGGACCAGTAACACCAGAAGAAACAACAGCTGCATTCACAGAAGTAACAGGTGATAGCATCACCGTGTACCCAACAAATACCATGCAGTCCACATATCACACTGAAGAAAACACCGATGTAACACAAACGTCTTCTGAGACACACTCAACCACCCCAACATATGTCTCCACTATGTCCGTTCAGACGGCAACGGTACAATCCACAAAGCCAGCAGAGGAAATATGCACAGGCAGATTACTGACATCATTCTTCACTCCACCTGGGGTCTCTGGTACAACAGAGGTGGATCATACCACATCACAGAGTACAGACGTTGAAAGCACCTTTTCCTCAGCTCCAGAAACTACGACCTTTGAGCGAACCTCCTTTGAGACAAAGACAAAAGAAACAACAACACTCCAATTTTCCACAGTTGAAGTAGAGACAACGCCTGTACAATCAATACATACATCTAAAGAAGCAACCACACCTGAACTTTTTAAAACAACTCAAGAAGAAAGATCGACTGTACAAATGACCATTGCCACAGAATCAACACTCGAGACTGCAGAGACTACTCATGACTTGCAGACCTTACCTACATCTGAAAATCCAGAAACATCTCCAAAGCAGTCAACTCAAAGGCCAGTGACAACACCAACTCTAGATAAGTCCACATGGACTACACAGACGACAGAAGCTGTACAAAGCACTTTTTCAGTGGAGCAAACAACCACACATGGACCAGTAACACCAGAAGAAACAACAGCTGCATTCACAGAAGTAACAGGTGATAGCATCACCGTGTACCCAACAAATACCATGCAGTCCACATATCACACTGAAGAAAACACAGATGTAGCACAAACGTCTTCTGAGACACACTCAACCACCCCAACATATGTCTCCACAATGTCTATTCAGACGGCAACTGTACAATCCACTAAGCCAACAGAGGAAATATCCACAGGCAGATTACTAACATCATTCTTCACTCCACCTAGGGTCTCTGGTACAACAGAGGTGGATCATACCACATCACAGACTACAGACGTTGAAAGCACCTTTTCCTCCCCTCCAGAAACTACGACCTTTGAGCGAACCTCCTTTGAGACAAAGACAAAAGAAACAACAACACTCCAATTTTCCACAGTTGAAATGGAGATAACGCCTGTACAACCAATACATACATCTAAAGAAGCAACCACACCTGAACTTTTTAAAACAACTCAAGAAGAAAGATCGACTGTACAAATGACCGTTGCCAGAGAATCAACACTCGAGACTACAGAAACTACTCATGAATTGCAGACCATACCTACAGCCGAAAATCCAGAAACATCTCCAAAGCAGTCAACTCAAAGGCCAGTGACAACACCAACTCTCGATAAGTCGACATTGACTACACAGACGACAGAAGCTGTACAAAGCACTTTTTCAGTGGCGCAAACAACCACACATGGACTAGTAACACCAGAAGAAACAACAGCTGCATTCACAGAAGTAACAGGTGATAGCATCACAGTGTACCCAACAAATACCATGCAGTCCACATATCACACTGAAGAAAATACCGATGTAGCACAAATGTCTTCTGAGACACACTCAACCACCCCAACATATGTCTCCACTATGTCCGTTCAGACGGCAACTGTACAATCCACTAAGCCAGCAGAGGAAATATCCACAGGCAGATTACTGACATCATTCTTCACTCCACCTGAGGTCTCTGGTACAACAGAGGTGGATCATACCACATCACAGAATACAGACGTTGAAAGCACCTTTTCCTCAGCTCCAGAAACTACGACCTTTGAGCGAACCTCCTTTGAGACAAAGACAAAAGAAACAACAACGTTCCAATTTTCCACAGTTGAAGTAGAGACAACGCCTGTACAATCAATACATACATCTAAAGAAGCAACCACACCTGAACTATTTGAAACAACTCAAGAAGAAAGATCGACTGTAAAAATGACCGTTGCCACAGAATCAACACTCGAGACTACAGAAACTACTCATGAATTGCAGACCTTACCTACAGCTGAAAATCCAGAAACATCTCCAAAGCAGTCAACTCAAAGGCCAGAGACAACACCAACTCTTGATAAGTCCACATTGCCTACACAGAAGACAGAAGCTGTACAAAGCACTTTTTCAGTGGCACAAACAACTACACATGGACTAGTAACACCAGAAGAAACAACAGCTGCACTCACAGAAGTAACAGGTGATAGCATCACAGTGTACCCAACAAATACCATGCAGTCCACATATCACACTGAAGAAAATACCGATGTAGCACAAACGTCTTCTGAGACACACTCAACCACCCCAACATATGTCTCCACTATGTCCGTTCAGACGGCAACTGTACAATCCACTAAGCCAGCAGAGGAAATATCCACAGGCAGATTACTGACATCATTCTTCACTCCACCTGAGGTCTCTGGTACAACAGAGGTGGATCTTACCACATCACAGACTACAGACATTGAAAGCACCTTTTCCTCAGCTCCAGAAACTATGACCTTTGAGCAAACCTCCTTTGAGACAAAGACAAAAGAAACAACAACGTTCCAATTTTCCACAGTTGAAGTAGAGACAACGCCTGTACAATCAATACATACATCTAAAGAAGCAACCACACCTGAACTATTTGAAACAACTCAAGAAGAAAGATCGACTGTAAAAATGACCGTTGCCACAGAATCAACACTCGAGACTACAGAAACTACTCATGAATTGCAGACCATACCAACATCTGAAAATCCAGAAACATCTCCAATGCAGTCAACTCAAAGGCCAGAGACAACACCAACTCTTGATAAGTCCACATTGCCTACACAGAAGACAGAAGCTGTACAAAGCACTTTTTCAGTGGCACAAACAACTACACATGGACCAGTAACACCAGAAGAAACAACAGCTGCATTCACAGAAGTAACAGGTGATAGCATCACAGTGTACCCAACAAATACCATGCAGTCCACATATCACACTGAAGAAAGTACCGATGTAGCACAAACGTCGTCTGAGACACACTCAACCACCCCAACATATGTCTCCACTATGTCCGTTCAGACGGCAACTGTACAATCCACAAAGCCAGCAGAGGAAATATCCACAGGCAGATTACTGACATCATTCTTCACTCCACCTGGGGTCTCTGGTACAACAGAGGTGGATCATACCACATCACAGAGTACAGACGTTGAAAGCACCTTTTCCTCAGCTCCAGAAACAACGACGTTTGAGCGAACCTCCTTTGAGACAAAGACAAAAGAAACAACAACGTTCCAATTTTCCACAGTTGAAGTAGAGACAACGCCTGTACAATCAATACATACATCTAAAGAAGCAACCACACCTGAACTTTTTGAAACAACTCAAGAAGAAAGATCGACTGTACAAATGACCATTGCCACAGAATCAACACTCGAGACTACAGAAACTACTCATGAATTGCAGACCCTACCTACATCTGAAAATCCAGAAACATCTCCAAAGCAGTCAACTCAAAGGCCAGAGACAATACCAACACTTGATAAGTCCACATTGCCTACACAGAAGACAGAAGCTGTACAAAGCACTTTTTCAGTGGCACAAACAACTACACATGGACCAGTAACACCAGAAGAAACAACAGCTGCATTCACAGAAGTAACAGGTGATAGCATCACAGTGTACCCAACAAATACCATGCAGTCCACATATCACACTGAAGAAAGTACCGATGTAGCACAAACGTCTTCTGAGACACACTCAACCACCCCAACATATGTCTCCACTATGTCCGTTCAGACGGCAACTGTACAATCCACAAAGCCAGCAGAGGAAATATCCACAGGCAGATTACTGACATCATTCTTCACTCCACCTGGGGTCTCTGGTACAACAGAGGTGGATCATACCACATCACAGAGTACAGACGTTGAAAGCACCTTTTCCTCAGCTCCAGAAACTACGGCCTTTGAGCGAACCTCCTTTGAGACAAAGACAAAAGAAACAACAACACTCCAATTTTCCACAGTTGAAATGGAGACAACGCCTGTACAATCAATACATACATCTAAAGAAGCAACCACACCTGAACTTTTTGAAACAACTCAAGAAGAAAGATCGACTGTACAAATGACCATTGCCACAGAATCAACACTCGAGACTACAGAAACTACTCATGAATTGCAGACCCTACCTACATCTGAAAATCCAGAAACATCTCCAAAGCAGTCAACTCAAAGGCCAGAGACAATACCAACTCTCGATAAGTCCACATTGCCTACACAGAAGACAGAAGCTGTACAAAGCACTTTTTCAGTGGCACAAACAACTACACATGGACCAGTAACACCAGAAGAAACAACAGCTGCATTCACAGAAGTAACAGGTGATAGCATCACAGTGTACCCAACAAATACCATGCAGTCCACATATCACACTGAAGAAAGTACCGATGTAGCACAAACGTCTTCTGAGACACACTCAACCACCCCAACATATGTCTCCACTATGTCCGTTCAGACGGCAACTGTACAATCCACAAAGCCAGCAGAGGAAATATCCACAGGCAGATTACTGACATCATTCTTCACTCCACCTGGGGTCTCTGGTACAACAGAGGTGGATCATACCACATCACAGAGTACAGACGTTGAAAGCACCTTTTCCTCCCCTCCAGAAACTACGACCTTTGAGCGAACCTCCTTTGAGACAAAGACAAAAGAAACAACAACACTCCAATTTTCCACAGTTGAAGTAGAGACAACGCCTGTACAATCAATACATACATCGAAAGAAGCAACCACACCTGAACTTTTTGAAACAACTCAAGTAGAAAGATCGACTGTACAAATGACCATTGCCACAGAATCAACACTCGAGAATGCAGAAACCACTCATGAATTGCAGACCATACCAACATCTGAAAATCCAGTAACATCTCCAAAGCAATCAACTCAAAGGCCAGTGACAACACCAACTCTTGATAAGTCCACATTGACTACACAGACGACAGAAGCTGTACAAAGCACTTTTTCAGTGGCGCAAACAACCACACATGGACCAGTAACACCAGAAGAAACAACAGCTGCATTCACAGAAGTAACAGGTGATAGCATCACCGTGTACCCAACAAATACCATGCAGTCCACATATCACACTGAAGAAAACACCGATGTAGCACAAACGTCTTCTGAGACACACTCAACCACCCCAACATATGTCTCCACTATGTCCGTTCAGACGGCAACGGTACAATCCACAAAGCCAGCAGAGGAAATATCCACAGGCAGATTACTGACATCATTCTTCACTCCACCTGGGGTCTCTGGTACAACAGAGGTGGATCATACCACATCACAGACTACAGACGTTGAAAGCACCTTTTCCTCCCCTCCAGAAACTACGACCTTTGAGCGAACCTCCTTTGAGACAAAGACAAAAGAAACAACAACACTCCAATTTTCCACAGTTGAAGTAGAGACAACGCCGGTACAATCAATACATACATCTAAAGAAGCAACCACAACTGAACTTTTTGAAACAACTCAAGAAGAAAGATCGACTGTAAAAATGACCGTTGCCACAGAATCAACACTCGAGACTACAGAAACTACTCTTGAATTGCAGACCCTACTTACATCTGAAAATCCAGAAACATCTCCAAAGCAGTCAACTCAAAGGCCAGAGACAACACCAACTCTTGATAAGTCCACATTGCCTACACAGAAGACAGAAGCTGTACAAAGCACTTTTTCAGTGGCACAAACAACTACACATGGACCAGTAACACCAGAAGAAACAACAGCTGCATTCACAGAAGTAACAGGTGATAGCATCACAGTGTACCCAACAAATACCATGCAGTCCACATATCACACTGAAGAAAGTACCGATGTAGCACAAACGTCTTCTGAGACACACTCAACCACCCCAACATATGTCTCCACTATGTCCGTTCAGACGGCAACTGTACAATCCACAAAGCCAGCAGAGGAAATATCCACAGGCAGATTACTGACATCATTCTTCACTCCACCTGGGGTCTCTGGTACAACAGAGGTGGATCATACCACATCACAGACTACAGACGTTGAAAGCACCTTTTCCTCAGCTCCAGAAACTACGACGTTTGAGCGAACCTCCTTTGAGACAAAGACAAAAGAAACAACAACGTTCCAATTTTCCACAGTTGAAGTAGAGACAATGCCTGTACAATCAATACATACATCTAAAGAAGCAACCACACCTGAACTTTTTGAAACAACTCAAGAAGAAAGATCGACTGTACAAATGACTGTTGCCACAGAATCAACACTCGAGACTGCAGAAATTACTCATGAATTGCAGACCATACCTACAGCTGAAAATCCAGAAACATCTCCAAAGCTGTCAACTCAAAGGCCAGTGACAACACCAACTCTCGATAAGTCCACATTGACTACACAGATGACAGAAGCTGTACAAAGCACTTTTTCAGTGGTGCAAACAACCACACATGGACCAGTAACACCAGAGGAAACAACAGCTGCATTCACAGAAGTAACAGGTGATAGCATCACAGTGCACACAACAAATACCATGCAGTCCACATATCACACTGAAGAAAATACAGATGTAGCACAAACGTCTTCTGAGACACACTCAACCACCCCAACATATGTCTCCACTATGTCTATTCAGACAGCAACTGTACAATCCACAAACCCAGCAGAGGAAATATCCACAGGCAGATTACTGACATCATTCTTCACTCCACCTGGGGTCTCTGGTACAACAGAGGTGGATCATACCACATCACAGACTACAGACATTGAAAGCACCTTTTCCTCAGCTCCAGAAACTACGACCTTTGAGCGAACCTCCTTTGAGACAAAGACAAAAGAAACAACAACACTCCAATTTTCCACAGTTGAAATGGAGATAACGCCTGTACAACCAATACATACATCTAAAGAAGCAACCACACCTGAACTTTTTGAAACAACTCAAGAAGAAAGATCGACTGTACAAATGACCATTGCCAGAGAATCAACACTCGAGACTACAGAAACTACTCATGAATTGCAGACCATACCTACAGCCGAAAATCCAGAAACATCTCCAAAGCAGTCAACTCAAAGGCCGGTGACAACACCAACTCTCGATAAGTCGACATTGACTACACAGACGACAGAAGCTGTACAAAGCACTTTTTCAGTGGAGCAAACAACCACACATGGACCAGTAACACCAGAAGAAACAACAGCTGCATTCACAGAAGTAACAGGTGATAGCATCACAGTGCACACAACAAATACCATGCAGTCCACATATCACACTGAAGAAAATACCGATGAAGTACAAACGTCTTCTGAGACACACTCAACCACCCCAACATATGTCTCCACAATGTCTATTCAGACGGCAACTGTACAATCCACTAAGCCAACAGAGGAAATATCCACAGGCAGATTACTAACATCATTCTTCACTCCACCTAGGGTCTCTGGTACAACAGAGGTGGATCATACCACATCACAGACTACAGACATTGAAAGCACCTTTTCCTCAGCTCCAGAAACTACAACCTTTGAGCGAACCTCCTTTGAGACAAAGACAAAAGAAACAACAACGTTCCAATTTTCCACAGTTGAAGTAGAGACAACGCCTGTACAATCAATACATACATCTAAAGAAGCAACCACACCTGAACTATTTGAAACAACTCAAGAAGAAAGATCGACTGTAAAAATGACCGTTGCCACAGAATCAACACTCGAGACTACAGAAACTACTCATGAATTGCAGACCATACCAACATCTGAAAATCCAGAAACATCTCCAATGCAGTCAACTCAAAGGCCAGAGACAACACCAACTCTTGATAAGTCCACATTGCCTACACAGAAGACAGAAGCTGTACAAAGCACTTTTTCAGTGGCACAAACAACTACACATGGACCAGTAACACCAGAAGAAACAACAGCTGCATTCACAGAAGTAACAGGTGATAGCATCACAGTGTACCCAACAAATACCATGCAGTCCACATATCACACTGAAGAAAGTACCGATGTAGCACAAACGTCGTCTGAGACACACTCAACCACCCCAACATATGTCTCCACTATGTCCGTTCAGACGGCAACTGTACAATCCACAAAGCCAGCAGAGGAAATATCCACAGGCAGATTACTGACATCATTCTTCACTCCACCTGGGGTCTCTGGTACAACAGAGGTGGATCATACCACATCACAGAGTACAGACGTTGAAAGCACCTTTTCCTCAGCTCCAGAAACAACGACGTTTGAGCGAACCTCCTTTGAGACAAAGACAAAAGAAACAACAACGTTCCAATTTTCCACAGTTGAAGTAGAGACAACGCCTGTACAATCAATACATACATCTAAAGAAGCAACCACACCTGAACTTTTTGAAACAACTCAAGAAGAAAGATCGACTGTACAAATGACCATTGCCACAGAATCAACACTCGAGACTACAGAAACTACTCATGAATTGCAGACCCTACCTACATCTGAAAATCCAGAAACATCTCCAAAGCAGTCAACTCAAAGGCCAGAGACAATACCAACTCTTGATAAGTCCACATTGCCTACACAGAAGACAGAAGCTGTACAAAGCACTTTTTCAGTGGCACAAACAACTACACATGGACCAGTAACACCAGAAGAAACAACAGCTGCATTCACAGAAGTAACAGGTGATAGCATCACAGTGTACCCAACAAATACCATGCAGTCCACATATCACACTGAAGAAAGTACCGATGTAGCACAAACGTCTTCTGAGACACACTCAACCACCCCAACATATGTCTCCACTATGTCCGTTCAGACGGCAACTGTACAATCCACAAAGCCAGCAGAGGAAATATCCACAGGCAGATTACTGACATCATTCTTCACTCCACCTGGGGTCTCTGGTACAACAGAGGTGGATCATACCACATCACAGAGTACAGACGTTGAAAGCACCTTTTCCTCAGCTCCAGAAACTACGGCCTTTGAGCGAACCTCCTTTGAGACAAAGACAAAAGAAACAACAACACTCCAATTTTCCACAGTTGAAATGGAGACAACGCCTGTACAATCAATACATACATCGAAAGAAGCAACCACACCTGAACTTTTTGAAACAACTCAAGTAGAAAGATCGACTGTACAAATGACCATTGCCACAGAATCAACACTCGAGAATGCAGAAACCACTCATGAATTGCAGACCATACCAACATCTGAAAATCCAGTAACATCTCCAAAGCAATCAACTCAAAGGCCAGTGACAACACCAACTCTTGATAAGTCCACATTGACTACACAGACGACAGAAGCTGTACAAAGCACTTTTTCAGTGGCACAAACAACCACACATGGACCAGTAACACCAGAAGAAACAACAGCTGCATTCACAGAAGTAACAGGTGATAGCATTACCGTGTACCCAACAAATACCATGCAGTCCACATATCACACTGAAGAAAACACCGATGTAGCACAAACGTCTTCTGAGACACACTCAACCACCCCAACATATGTCTCCACTATGTCCGTTCAGACGGCAACGGTACAATCCACAAAGCCAGCAGAGGAAATATCCACAGGCAGATTACTGACATCATTCTTCACTCCACCTGGGGTCTCTGGTACAACAGAGGTGGATCATACCACATCACAGACTACAGACGTTGAAAGCACCTTTTCCTCCCCTCCAGAAACTACGACCTTTGAGCGAACCTCCTTTGAGACAAAGACAAAAGAAACAACAACACTCCAATTTTCCACAGTTGAAGTAGAGACAACGCCGGTACAATCAATACATACATCTAAAGAAGCAACCACACCTGAACTTTTTGAAACAACTCAAGAAGAAAGATCGACTGTAAAAATGACCGTTGCCACAGAATCAACACTCGAGACTACAGAAACTACTCATGAATTGCAGACCCTACCTACATCTGAAAATCCAGAAACATCTCCAAAGCAGTCAACTCAAAGGCCAGAGACAACACCAACTCTTGATAAGTCCACATTGCCTACACAGAAGACAGAAGCTGTACAAAGCACTTTTTCAGTGGCACAAACAACTACACATGGACCAGTAACACCAGAAGAAACAACAGCTGCATTCACAGAAGTAACAGGTGATAGCATCACAGTGTACCCAACAAATACCATGCAGTCCACATATCACACTGAAGAAAGTACCGATGTAGCACAAACGTCTTCTGAGACACACTCAACCACCCCAACATATGTCTCCACTATGTCCGTTCAGACGGCAACTGTACAATCCACAAAGCCAGCAGAGGAAATATCCACAGGCGGATTACTGACATCATTCTTCACTCCACCTGGGGTCTCTGGTACAACAGAGGTGGATCATACCACATCACAGACTACAGACGTTGAAAGCACCTTTTCCTCAGCTCCAGAAACTACGACGTTTGAGCGAACCTCCTTTGAGACAAAGACAAAAGAAACAACAACGTTCCAATTTTCCACAGTTGAAATGGAGACAACACCTGTACAATCAATACATACTTCTAAAGAAGCAACTACACCTGAACTTTTTGAAACAACTCAAGCAGAAAGATCGACTGTACAAATGACCATTGCCACAGAATCAACACTCAAGAATACAGAAACTACTCATGAATTGCAGACCATACCTACAGCTGAAAATCCAGAAACATCTCCAAAGCAGTCAACTCAAAGGCCAGTGACAACACCAACTCTCGATAAGTCCACATTGACTACACAGACGACAGAAGCTGTACAAAGCACTTTTTCAGTGGCACAAACAACCACACATGGACTAGTAACACCAGAAGAAACAACAGCTGCATTCACAGAAGTAACAGGTGATAGCATCACAGTGTACCCAACAAATACCATGCAGTCCACATATCACACTGAAGAAAATACAGATGAAGCACAAACGTCTTCTGAGACACACTCAACCACCCCAACATATGTCTCCACTATGTCTATTCAGACAGCAACTGTACAATCCACTAAGCCAGCAGAGGAAATATCCACAGGCAGATTACTGACATCATTCTTCACTCCACCTGGGGTCTCTGGTACAACAGAGGTGGATCATACAACATCACAGACTACAGACATTGAAAGCACCTTTTCCTCAGCTCCAGAAACTACGACGTTTGAGCGAACCTCCTTTGAGACAAAGACAAAAGAAACAACAACGTTCCAATTTTCCACAGTTGAAGTAGAGACAATGCCTGTACAATCAATACATACATCTAAAGAAGCAACCACACCTGAACTTTTTGAAACAACTCAAGAAGAAAGATCGACTGTACAAATGACTGTTGCCACAGAATCAACACTCGAGACTGCAGAAATTACTCATGAATTGCAGACCATACCTACAGCTGAAAATCCAGAAACATCTCCAAAGCTGTCAACTCAAAGGCCAGTGACAACACCAACTCTCGATAAGTCCACATTGACTACACAGATGACAGAAGCTGTACAAAGCACTTTTTCAGTGGTGCAAACAACCACACATGGACCAGTAACACCAGAGGAAACAACAGCTGCATTCACAGAAGTAACAGGTGATAGCATCACAGTGCACACAACAAATACCATGCAGTCCACATATCACACTGAAGAAAATACAGATGTAGCACAAACGTCTTCTGAGACACACTCAACCACCCCAACATATGTCTCCACTATGTCTATTCAGACAGCAACTGTACAATCCACAAAGCCAGCAGAGGAAATATCCACAGGCAGATTACTGACATCATTCTTCACTCCACCTGGGGTCTCTGGTACAACAGAGGTGGATCATACCACATCACAGACTACAGACATTGAAAGCACCTTTTCCTCAGCTCCAGAAACTACGACCTTTGAGCGAACCTCCTTTGAGACAAAGACAAAAGAAACAACAACACTCCAATTTTCCACAGTTGAAATGGAGATAACGCCTGTACAACCAATACATACATCTAAAGAAGCAACCACACCTGAACTTTTTGAAACAACTCAAGAAGAAAGATCGACTGTACAAATGACCATTGCCAGAGAATCAACACTCGAGACTACAGAAACTACTCATGAATTGCAGACCATACCTACAGCCGAAAATCCAGAAACATCTCCAAAGCAGTCAACTCAAAGGCCGGTGACAACACCAACTCTCGATAAGTCGACATTGACTACACAGACGACAGAAGCTGTACAAAGCACTTTTTCAGTGGTGCAAACAACCACACATGGACTAGTAACACCAGAAGAAACAACAGCTGCATTCACAGAAGTAACAGGTGATAGCATCACAGTGTACCCAACAAATACCATGCAGTCCACATATCACACTGAAGAAAATACAGATGAAGTACAAACGTCTTCTGAGACACACTCAACCACCCCAACATATGTCTCCACAATGCCTATTCAGACGGCAACTGTACAATCCACTAAGCCAGCAGAGGAAATATCCACAGGCAGATTACTGACATCATTCTTCACTCCACCTGGGGGCTTTGGTACAACAGAGGTGGATCATGCCACATCACAGAGTACAGACGTTGAAAGCACCTTTTCCTCAGCTCCAGAAACTACGACCTTTGAGCGAACCTCCTTTGAGACAAAGACAAAAGAAACAACAACACTCCAATTTTCCACAGTTGAAATGGAGATAACGCCTGTACAACCAATACATACATCTAAAGAAGCAACCACACCTGAACTTTTTGAAACAACTCAAGCAGAAAGATCGACTGTACAAATGACCGTTGCCAGAGAATCAACACTCGAGACTACAGAAACTACTCATGAATTGCAGACCATACCTACAGCCGAAAATCCAGAAACATCTCCAAAGCAGTCAACTCAAAGGCCAGTGACAACACCAACTCTTGATAAGTCCACATTGCCTACACAGAAGACAGAAGCTGTACAAAGCACTTTTTCAGTGGTGCAAACAACCACACATGGACCAGTAACACCAGAAGAAACAACAGCTGCATTCACAGAAGTAACAGGTGATAGCATCACAGTGCACACAACAAATACCATGCAGTCCACATATCACACTGAAGAAAATACCGATGTAGCACAAACGTCTTCTGAGACACACTCAACCACCCCAACATATGTCTCCACTATGTCCGTTCAGACGGCAACTGTACAATCCACAAAGCCAGCAGAGGAAATATCCACAGGCAGATTACTGACATCATTCTTCACTCCACCTGGGGTCTCTGGTACAACAGAGGTGGATCATAAAACATCACAGACTACAGACATTGAAAGCACCTTTTCCTCAGCTCCAGAAACTACGACGTTTGAGCGAACCTCCTTTGAGACAAAGACAAAAGAAACAACAACGTTCCAATTTTCCACAGTTGAAGTAGAGACAACGCCTGTACAATCAATACATACATCTAAAGAAGCAACCACACCTGAACTTTTTGAAACAACTCAAGCAGAAAGATCGACTGTACAAATGTCCGTTGCCACAGAATCAACACTCAAGACTACAGAAACTACTCATGAATTGCAGACCATACCTACAGCTGAAAATCCAGAAACATCTCCAAAGCAGTCAACTCAAAGGCCAGTGACAACACCAACTCTCGATAAGTCCACATTGACTACACAGACGACAGAAGCTGTACAAAGCACTTTTTCAGTGGCGCAAACAACCACACATGGACCAGTAACACCAGAAGAAACAACAGCTGCATTCACAGAAGTAACAGGTGATAGCATCACAGTGTACCCAACAAATACCATGCAGTCCACATATCACACTGAAGAAAATACAGATGAAGCACAAACGTCTTCTGAGACACACACAACCACCCCAACATATGTCTCCACTATGTCTATTCAGACAGCAACTGTACAATCCACTAAGCCAGCAGAGGAAATATCCACAGGCAGATTAGTGACATCATTCTTCACTCCACCTGGGGTCTCTGGTATAACAGAGGTGGATCATACCACATCACAGACTACAGACGTTGAAAGCACCTTTTCCTCAGCTCCAGAAACTACGACCTTTGAGCGAACCTCCTTTGAGACAAAGACAAAAGAAACAACAACGTTCCAATTTTCCACAGTTGAAGTAGAGACAACGCCTGTACAATCAATGCATACATCTAAAGAAGCAACCACACCTGAACTTTTTGAAACAACTCAAGAAGAAAGATCGACTGTACAAATGACCGTTGCCACAGAATCAACACTCGAGACTGCAGAAATTACTCATGAATTGCAGACCCTACCTACATCTGAAAATCCAGAAACAACTCCAAAGCAGTCAACTCAAAGGCCAGTGACAACACCAACTCTAGATAAGTCCACATTGCCTACACAGACGACAGAAGCTGTACAAAGCACTTTTTCAGTGGCGCAAACAACCACACATGGACCAGTAACACCAGAAGAAACAACAGCTGCATTCACAGAAGTAACAGGTGATAGCATCACAGTGTACACAACAAATACCATGCAGTCCACATATCACACTGAAGAAAGTACCGATGTAGCACAAACGTCTTCTGAGACACACTCAACCACCCCAACATATGTCTCCACAATGTCTATTCAGACGGCAACTGTACAATCCACTAAGCCAGCAGAGGAAATATCCACAGGCAGATTACTAACATCATTCTTCACTCCACCTAGGGTCTCTGGTACAACAGAGGTGGATCATACCACATCACAGACTACAGACGTTGAAAGCACCTTTTCCTCCCCTCCAGAAACTATGACCTTTGAGCGAACCTCCTTTGAGACAAAGACAAAAGTAACAACAACACTCCAATTTTTCACAGTTGAAATGGAGACAACGCCTGTACAACCAATACATACATCTAAAGAAGCAACCAAACTAGAACTTTTTGAAACAACTCAAGAAGAAAGTTCGACTGTACAAATGACCGTTGCCACAGAATCAACACTCGAGACTACAGAAACTACTCATGAATTGCAGACCCTACCTACAGCTGAAAATCCAGAAACATCTCCAAAGCAGTCAACTCAAAGGCCAGTGACAACACCAACTCTTGATAAGTCCACATTGCCTACAGCTGAAAATTTAGAAACATCTCCAAAGCAGTCAACTCAAAGGCCAGTGACAACACCAACTCTCGATAAGTCCACATTGCCTACACAGACGACAGAAGCTGTACAAAGCACTTTTTCAGTGGCGCAAACAACTACACATGGACCAGTAACACCAAAAGAAACAACAGCTGCATTCACAGAAGTAACAGGTGATAGCATCACAGTGTACCCAACAAATACCATGCAGTCCACATATCGCACTGAAGAAAATACTGATGTGGCACAATCGTCTTCTGAGACACACTCAACCCCCCCAACATATGTCTCCACTATGTCCGTTCAGACGGCAACTGTACAATCCACTAAGCCAGCAGAGGAAATATCCACAGGCAGATTACTGACATCATTCTTCACTCCACCTGGGGTCTCTGGTACAACAGAGGTGGATCATACCACATCACAGACTACAGACATTGAAAGCACCTTTTCCTCAGCTCCAGAAACTACGACGTTTGAGCGAACCTCCTTTGAGACAAAGACAAAAGAAACAACAATGTTCCAATTTTCCACAGTTGAAGTAGAGACAACGCCTGTACAATCAATACATACATCTAAAGAAGCAACCACACCTGAACTTTTTGAAACAACTCAAGCAGAAAGATCGACTGTACAAATGTCCGTTGCCACAGAATCAACACTCAAGACTACAGAAACTACTCATGAATTGCAGACCATACCTACAGCTGAAAATCCAGAAACATCTCCAAAGCAGTCAACTCAAAGGCCAGTGACAACACCAACTCTCGATAAGTCCACATTGACTACACAGACGACAGAAGCTGTACAAAGCACTTTTTCAGTGGCGCAAACAACCACACATGGACCAGTAACACCAGAAGAAACAACAGCTGCATTCACAGAAGTAACAGGTGATAGCATCACAGTGTACCCAACAAATACCATGCAGTCCACATATCACACTGAAGAAAATACAGATGAAGCACAAACGTCTTCTGAGACACACACAACCACCCCAACATATGTCTCCACTATGTCTATTCAGACAGCAACTGTACAATCCACTAAGCCAGCAGAGGAAATATCCACAGGCAGATTAGTGACATCATTCTTCACTCCACCTGGGGTCTCTGGTATAACAGAGGTGGATCATACCACATCACAGACTACAGACGTTGAAAGCACCTTTTCCTCAGCTCCAGAAACTACGACCTTTGAGCGAACCTCCTTTGAGACAAAGACAAAAGAAACAACAACGTTCCAATTTTCCACAGTTGAAGTAGAGACAACGCCTGTACAATCAATGCATACATCTAAAGAAGCAACCACACCTGAACTTTTTGAAACAACTCAAGAAGAAAGATCGACTGTACAAATGACCGTTGCCACAGAATCAACACTCGAGACTGCAGAAATTACTCATGAATTGCAGACCCTACCTACATCTGAAAATCCAGAAACAACTCCAAAGCAGTCAACTCAAAGGCCAGTGACAACACCAACTCTAGATAAGTCCACATTGCCTACACAGACGACAGAAGCTGTACAAAGCACTTTTTCAGTGGCGCAAACAACCACACATGGACCAGTAACACCAGAAGAAACAACAGCTGCATTCACAGAAGTAACAGGTGATAGCATCACAGTGTACCCAACAAATACCATGCAGTCCACATATCACACTGAAGAAAGTACCGATGTAGCACAAACGTCTTCTGAGACACACTCAACCACCCCAACATATGTCTCCACAATGTCTATTCAGACGGCAACTGTACAATCCACTAAGCCAGCAGAGGAAATATCCACAGGCAGATTACTAACATCATTCTTCACTCCACCTAGGGTCTCTGGTACAACAGAGGTGGATCATACCACATCACAGACTACAGACGTTGAAAGCACCTTTTCCTCCCCTCCAGAAACTATGACCTTTGAGCGAACCTCCTTTGAGACAAAGACAAAAGAAACAACAACACTCCAATTTTTCACAGTTGAAATGGAGACAACGCCTGTACAACCAATACATACATCTAAAGAAGCAACCAAACTAGAACTTTTTGAAACAACTCAAGAAGAAAGTTCGACTGTACAAATGACCGTTGCCACAGAATCAACACTCGAGACTACAGAAACTACTCATGAATTGCAGACCCTACCTACAGCTGAAAATCCAGAAACATCTCCAAAGCAGTCAACTCAAAGGCCAGTGACAACACCAACTCTTGATAAGTCCACATTGCCTACAGCTGAAAATTTAGAAACATCTCCAAAGCAGTCAACTCAAAGGCCAGTGACAACACCAACTCTCGATAAGTCCACATTGCCTACACAGACGACAGAAGCTGTACAAAGCACTTTTTCAGTGGCGCAAACAACTACACATGGACCAGTAACACCAAAAGAAACAGCTGCATTCACAGAAGTAACAGGTGATAGCATCACAGTGTACCCAACAAATACCATGCAGTCCACATATCGCACTGAAGAAAATACTGATGTGGCACAATCGTCTTCTGAGACACACTCAACCCCCCCAACATATGTCTCCACTATGTCCGTTCAGACGGCAACTGTACAATCCACTAAGCCAGCAGAGGAAATATCCACAGGCAGATTACTGACATCATTCTTCACTCCACCTGGGGTCTCTGGTACAACAGAGGTGGATCATACCACATCACAGACTACAGACATTGAAAGCACCTTTTCCTCAGCTCCAGAAACTACGACGTTTGAGCGAACCTCCTTTGAGACAAAGACAAAAGAAACAACAACGTTCCAATTTTCCACAGTTGAAGTAGAGACAACGCCTGTACAATCAATACATACATCTAAAGAAGCAACCACACCTGAACTTTTTGAAACAACTCAAGAAGAAAGATCGACTGTACAAATGACCGTTGCCACAGAATCAACACTCGAGACTGCAGAAATTACTCATGAATTGCAGGCCCTACCAACATCTGAAAATCCAGAAACATCTCCAAAGCAGTCAACTCAAAGGCCAGTGACAACACCAACTCTAGATAAGTCCACATTGCCTACACAGACGACAGAAGCTGTACAAAGCACTTTTTCAGTGGCGCAAACAACCACACATGGACCAGTAACACCAGAAGAAACAACAGCTGCATTCACAGAAGTAACAGGTGATAGCATCACAGTGCACACAACAAATACCATGCAGTCCACATATCACACTGAAGAAAATACAGATGTAGCACAAACGTCTTCTGAAACACACTCAACCACGCCAACATATGTCTCCACTATGTCCGTTCAGACGGCAACTGTACAATCCACTAATCCAGCAGAGGAAATATCCACCGGCAGATTACTGACATCATTCTTCACTCCACCTGAGGTCTCTGGTACAACAGAGGTGGATCATACCACATCACAGACTACAGACATTGAAACCACCTTTTCCTCCCCTCCAGAAGCTACGACCTTTGAGCGAACCTCCTTTGAGACAAAGACAAAAGAAACAACAACACTCCAATTTTCCACAGTTGAAGTAGAGACAACGCCTGTACAATCAATACATACATCTAAAGAAGCAACCACACCTGAACTTTTTAAAACAACTCAAGAAGAAAGATCGACTGTACAAATGACCGTTGCCACAGAATCAACACTCGAGAATGCAGAGACTACTCATGATTTGCAGACCATACCTACATCTGAAAATCCAGAAACATCTCCAAAGCAGTCAACTCAAAGGCCAGTGACAACAGCAACTCTAGATAAGTCCACATTGCCTACACAGACGACAGAAGCTGTACAAAGCACTTTTTCAGTGGCGCAAACAACCACACATGGACCAGTAACACCAGAAGAAACAACAGCTGCATTCACAGTAGTAACAGGTGATAGCATCACAGTGCACACAACAAATACCATGCAGTCCACATATCACACTGAAGAAAATACAGATGAAGCACAAACGTCTTCTGAGACACACTCAACCACCCCAACATATGTCTCCACTATGTCTATTCAGACGGCAACTGTACAATCCACTAAGCCAACAGAGGAAATATCCACAGGCAGATTACTGACATCATTCTTCACTCCACCTGGGGTCTCTGGTACAACAGAGGTGGATCATGCCACATCACAGACTACAGACGTTGAAAGCACCTTTTCCTCAGCTCCAGAAACTACGACCCTTGAGCGAAACTCCTTTGAGACAAAGACAAAAGAAACAACAACACTCCAATTTTCCACAGTTGAAGTAGAGACAACGCCTGTACAATCAATACATACATCTAAAGAAGCAACCACGCCTGAACTTTTTGAAACAACTCAAGCAGAAAGATCGACTGTACAAATGACCGTTGCCACAGAATCAACACTCGAGACTGCAGAAACCACTCATGAGTTGCAGACCTTACCAACATCTGAAAATCCAGAAACATCTCCAAAGCAGTCAACTCAAAGGCCAGAGACTACACCAACTCTTGATAAGTCCACATTGCCTACACAGAAGACAGAAGCTGTACAAAGCACTTTTTCAGTGGCGCAAACAACCACACATGGACCAGTAACACCAGAAGAAACAACAGCTGCATTCACAGAAGTAACAGGTGATAGCATCACAGTGTACCCAACAAATACCATGCAGTCCACAACCGATTTTACATCGACAAAATTGACAGATCTACAGACTAGTAATATTACAGCAAAAACATTGGAAATTTCTACCATAACTTATACGACAGCCCATGAAAGTTCAATAACAGCATCTTTAAAGACTAGCAATGCCACAAAAACAAGTCCATCAAGTCCAAAAACAACAGAACCACCAGGAACTACTCGTTTTGAGCCAACATCCCTTTTTACTAACACTGAAACATTGGGTATTTCAAATGCTATAACGGCTAAAACAACCATAGGTGAAAGCATTCGTACAACTGTTATCAATCCTGAGAGCGCAGAAGTAATGACCACAATAAAGACACCATATGTGAAAGGATCTACAACTGCTGCCCCAGAGGTCTCAAATTTAGTAACAACATCTATTACTGAAATACAAACTACATTAAATGCTTTTGTTACCACCAAAGCAGTGACAACTGAGCAAAGCACAGCTGTGAACACTAAAACGACTAGTGATTTGATGAGATCAACCAAATCAACACCATATCAACACGAAACTACAAAGTTTACAACAAAGGCTTCTACAGATACTGTGACACCTAGAACAACAGTCACCTCTACCTCAACATCAGTGACGAAACCTGACCACTTCCCATCTCAAGCTCAACAAACAATAACAGATGGCTTTGAAAATTTAACGTTAACCACAGGTCTTCTTCCTGAAACACCTAGAACATGGACTACGGAGTCCACATCAAGTACAGAAATGACTACAACTTCAGTCCCAGAACCCACAAATCTTACGACTTTTGTGAGTAAACTCCCAACGACACTGTTTGCTTCATCTCCTACAACAAAGTCTATGACCACTGTCCTACCCACTGCTGGACTTCCAATCACATCTGTTAATATAGAAACTGCAGGAGTAAGAAGCACAAAGGTATCATCTGGAGTCGGAATATTGACAACTAAAACCTTAGAGACTACAGTATTAATTGGAAGTTCACCAGGAACGAATGCTCAGACAACAGCTTTAAAGAGTTCTCCTACATCAAAAGTAGTCACTATTGTTCAGCCCACAGAAATTTATCAGACTACATTTGCCGTAAAAAGTTCAACTGTATCGTCATCAGGCCAAGAAACAACACAAACTCTAAACCCATTGTATACAAAAACTACAGGTGACTTAAATGAGATATCTACAGTGAGCGTGGCCTCACCTATAATTAGGGAAACAACAGTGTCCATAGAACCATCTACCAAGAAAACCACTATCATTAGCAACACTGATGGAGTAGGAACTTCATCAACTCCAGTTACATCGAGAACAGCTGCAACAAGTACTATTTCCGTTGCTGTCCCATCAAGTACAAGCAATATTCCATCATCCTTCCTACCTACATCCAAAGCCACTGTTTTCCTTACAACAGCTTCACCAACTACAAGGCTACCAGTCAACTATTCATCAAGCAGCACTTCTCAGTCTTCGACATCTTTGCCGGGCCCTTTATCTACCATCATTTTTACATCTTCATCAACAGTATTGCCAAGTACTAAATCTCTATCTTCAATATCTAGTTCAACCACACAACTTTCAACAACACTACCCACTACCATTTCAACCACTACGACCTCCACATTAACCAGTAGGTTGTCTTCCACTTCGACTTACACAACACCCAAAAATACCCCATCAGTGAGTATTAACTTACCAACTACACGATTTATAAATACTACGTCTTCAAACATAACTTTCCAATCTACTACACCTGTCAGTGTTACCATGTCTAGTACAAGTAGTTTACCTATTATTTCGACACTAACCTTAACATCTAGAAGATCCACATTGCCTACTACAAGTTCTACAACTACAAAATCTGTCACTTCTACATCTACACTAATTCCTCAATCTACTACACCTTTAATAGAAACTGTGCCAATTGTAACAGCCGCAACAACAAAGTTGCGCTCCACTACTATTGTAACCACACCCCCTACAACAGCATTGCTTACAACACCTTTAGCCACAAAGATTTCCATACTTACTTCTCAGACAGCCAAAACACCTACTAGTTCTACTCTAACTACAAAACCCAAATTACCCACTGTCACATCTCCAAATACCATTGTATCTAATAACTCAACTAAAACAACACCCCATAGCATAACAGCAACTACTGCTCATCTAACCACCAGTCTGGAAAAAACCCAAATAACTACAAAACACCAACTACCGACAGTAATATCTCTAAATACCATTGTATCTAATAGCTCAGCCAACAAAACTCCACCTAGCATACCAGCAACTGCAGCTTATCTAACCACCAGCCTGGGAAAAACAGGGTTTCTATCTACTACTACCCAACTAACTGCAAGTACGACTGTCTTGTTACCCACCACAACCAAGATACCATTAACCAAACCAACAACAACCCCTTCTACTCCCTCAAGCACAGCATCCAAGTCACCAACTTCAGCAACCACTGAGCAAATTTTAGAAAGTGAGTAACTTGCACACTTTTTGTATACTTTTTTTGTACTTGGTTCCAGCTAGTCCCCCCTATCGAGAAATCATATCCATACGTACATTAAACATGATGTATTTACCAAACTTAAGGTCTAGAAGGAACATTATGTCATTGCTGCAGGTTCAATTTGATAATGTCCTGGCAGATGTATTGGTAGCCTTAGAATGAGGGTTCACCCTGACCTATGAGACGCCATGGAACCCAACCCTGTGTAATCTGATCCTACTCGTCATACTCCGTTTTATCTGTTCCAAACTTCTTGACAACCTTAATTTGGTGGGTCAGCAAGAAGTTGAGACAAATAGAAGAGAGTTTGACTGCATAGTGTTTGTCTGTAACCATGGACACACATAGATTTGCATATAAATTGTAAGGCTATGAAACATTTTTGTAACATAGATGGAGAGATTCAGAGTTGGGGCACATGGCTCTTGGCTATCTCACATTCCCATTGACTACTAAGCTCAGCACCCAGGGTGCATTTGGTGCTGTTCAGGATGAATGACCAAAAACAGTTAGTCATACCTTTTAAAATGGCTGGCTATGGCCACAACTTCCTGTAGCTGGCTGACATGGTGACAACTTATTTTTCCCAGTTACACACTGGTGGCTTGTAGTATATAAAATGTATACAGCTTGATATAATGAGTGACGATGATAAATAAAAGGTAAATAGCAATTACGTCTTGTAGTCTGTTTTAACGTAAAGAGGCCCTGTCACCAGTTTAATACTTCTCTATCTCCTACCTAATCTAATAAACGCTTTGATGTAGATAACTACTGTTTTTTTGGTTTGTTTTTTTAAAACGTTTAATATTGACAAAATTCTGATCATTTTTAGATTTATGCAAATTATTTCTAAATGCCCAACTGGGCAATTTTTTTCGTTTCACCAAGTGGGCATTGTAAAAGAAAAGTGTATGACGCTGACCAATCAGCGTAATCCACTTCTCTTCATTCATGCCTAGCTTTATTCACAGCCCAGCGTGATCTCCGCTAGAATCGCGAGATCACGCTGTGACGTCACTTACTCCTGCAGTTCCTTCACCGGAGCGACGGGAGAATGACCAGACATCGCCTCCGGTCGTGCCAGGACGATTACCCTCCTCAGCAGCAGTCCTGTCACGGCCGGAGGTGATGTCTGGTCATTCTCCCGTCGCTCCGGTGAAGGAACTGCATAAAAATGTGCATAAATCTAAAAATTATCCGAATTTTTTCAATAATAAACGTATTAAACTGGTGACAGGGCCTCTTTAACATCTAACTGGTGCTATGGAAACTCAGGGGGAAGCTATGTGAATTCTGCCTACCATACATATATGCTGCACCAGTTTATGCCTCTGGTTTTTAAGTCTCGGAGGTTTATCTCTTAGTAGATAGTGGTGTTCTAGCCGGGTGAGTTTATCTAAAAGCAGCCGTTGGTTCGGCACTGTTCCCTTTAAACTTAGTATTTTGCTGGGTCCTAGTGTTGCATGGTCAAAATTGACACTAAGTAGTTCAAGCTAAAAAGTTATTTAATAATGATGATACAGGCGACGCGTTTTGGCTCCTTCCTCAGGCAGGAAGGGCTCCGAAACGCGTCCCCTGTATCGTTATCATTATTATTAAAGAACTTTTTAGCTTGAACTACTTAGTGTCAATTATGACCATGCAACACTAGGAACCAGCAAAATACTATGTTTAAAGCGAACAGCGTCGAACCAAGGGCTGCTTTTAGATAAACTCACCCGGCTAGAAGGAGAATATTGCAATACCACTATCAACTGTAACCGGACAATCGTTTGTATCTGGATAAACCCGTGGCTTGCGGTTTCCTGGACGTTCACTTTTGAAAGACCATATCTACAGGGGTATCGTGCTCCTAGCATGACATCACCAGGAGAGCATTACCTTGACAGAATTACTCTTTCCACACTCAAACGTGGGATAAAGCCCTATGTCTGTGCCGTTGTGTACCTTTTTTCCTTCTAGTGAATATCTCCTTGTAGGAGCACAGGGGCTCTTTAGAGAATTGGAAGTTGGATAGTATCGGCAATTATTTTGGCGATGCTAGCTCAGAAGCTTGATTTTATTTTTTTTATTTTTTATTTCATGTGACGTAATATTGCTGGTCTAATGCATCCCTTCATTTTGTATGTTTTCCAGATAAATGCAAGAACGGAGGCTACTTCGATGAAATTAAATGTGTATGCTTGGAAAATTTCTACGGGACGTTGTGCGAAAACATTATTGATAGAATTCCTCCAGGTGAATGTTACCCTATGAACCATTACAAATGTCTCCCATTTCATTTTATTTTAAGCAGATGTATTACAGCTGAGGAACCAGAAGTATGTGCCCTGGGTCATTTGCCTGGTGCCCCAAATCTCCCCGTTCAATAACATTTCAGTCTTCGCTTCTACCGGTGCTCCATGGTGCTCCTGGTATATTTAGAGTTTACAAACACCCCTGCTATAACCTAGTACCCAAGACAGAGGTGCAGGCAGGTACATGACAGCAGGGGCATAGGACATACAATAGTTTTACCTCATATCTATCTCATATTTATCGATCTATTTATATTTCTCATATCTTTCTATCTATCTGTTATGTTTATGTTTTTTTGGATTACCGTTATGAACTATTCATATCACATGTATTTTGTTTTTCCTCAATAGCTGTCGAGACCAAAGTGAATGTCGCATTGAGAATTACAAACATAGAATTTGAGAAAAGTCTGATTGACAACAAAACCGAGGAATATAAAAAGTTTGAGGCAGAGTTTAAGGAGGAGGTGAGCATGACCAAGTCCCTCTCATCAATGAACATAGAAGTATAGCTTTACATATAGGGCAAATGCCGCATACGCATCGGTTGTACATAGGGCATATGCCGCAAACATACCACTCATACATAGGACACATGCCACATACACAACACTCATGCATAGGACACATTCAGCACACACCACTGACACAAAGATCATAAGAACACATGCCACGCACACACAGACAAACACACACATACACAATTCAAACAGAGAACATATACCGCACACACACCACTCATATATAGAACCCATACCGCACACACACCACTCATATATAGAACCCATACCGCACACACACCACTCATATATAGAACCCATACCACACACACACCACTCATATATAGAACCCATACCGCACACACACCACTCATATATAGAACCCATACCGCACACACACCACTCATATATAGAACCCATACCGCACACACACCACTCATATATAGAACCCATACCGCACACACACCACTCATATATAGAACCCATACCACACACACACCACTCATATATAGAACCCATACCGCACACACACCACTCATATATAGAACCCATACCGCACACACACCACTCATATATAGAACCCATACCGCATACACACCACTCATATATAGAACCCATACCGCACACACCACTCATATATAGAACCCATACCGCATACACACCACTCATATATAGAACCCATACCGCATACACACCACTCATTTATAGAACCCATACCGCACACACACACCACTCATATATAGAACCCATACCGCACACACACCACTCATATATAGAACCCATACCGCATACACACCACTCATATATAGAACCCATACCGCATACACACCACTCATATATAGAACCCATACCGCACACACACCACTCATATATAGAACCCATACCGCATACACATCACTCATATATAGAACCCATACCGCATACACACCACTCATTTATAGAACCCATACCGCACACACACACCACTCATATATAGAACCCATACCGCACACACACCACTCATATATAGAACCCATACCGCACACACACACCTCTCATATATAGAACCCATACCGCACACACACCACTCATATATAGAACCCATACCGCACACACACCACTCATATATACAACCCATACCGCACACACACCACTCATATATATAACCCATACCGCACACACACCACTCATATATAGAACCCATACCGCACACACACCACTCATATATAGAACCCATACCGCACACACACCACTCATATATAGAACCCATACCACACACACACCACTCATATATAGAACCCATACCGCACACACACCACTCATATATAGAACCCATACCGCACACACACCACTCATATATAGAACCCATACCGCATACACACCACTCATATATAGAACCCATACCGCATACACACCACTCATATATAGAACCCATACCGCACACACACCACTCATATATAGAACCCATACCGCATACACATCACTCATATATAGAACCCATACCGCATACACACCACTCATTTATAGAACCCATACCGCACACACACACCACTCATATATAGAACCCATACCGCACACACACCACTCATATATAGAACCCATACCGCACACACACACCTCTCATATATAGAACCCATACCGCACACACACCACTCATATATAGAACCCATACCGCACACACACCACTCATATATACAACCCATACCGCACACACACCACTCATATATAGAACCCATACCGCACACACACCACTCATATATAGAACCCATACCGCATACACACCACTCATATATAGAACCCATACCGCACACACACCACTCATATATAGAACCCATACCGCATACACACCACTCATATATAGAACCCATACCGCATACACACCACTCATATGTAGAACCCATACCGCATACACACCACTCATATGTAGAACCCATACCGCACACACACCACTCATATATAGAACCCATACCGCACACACACCACTCATATATAGAACCCATACCGCACACACACCACTCATATATAGAACCCATACCGCACACACACCACTCATATATAGAACCCATACCACACACACACCACTCATATATAGAACCCATACCGCACACACACCACTCATATATAGAACCCATACCGCACACACACCACTCATATATAGAACCCATACCGCATACACACCACTCATATATAGAACCCATACCGCACACACACCACTCATATATAGAACCCATACCGCATACACACCACTCATATATAGAACCCATACCGCATACACACCACTCATTTATAGAACCCATACCGCACACACACACACCACTCATATATAGAACCCATACCGCACACACACCACTCATATATAGAACCCATACCGCATACACACCACTCATATATAGAACCCATACCGCATACACACCACTCATATATAGAACCCATACCGCACACACACCACTCATATATAGAACCCATACCGCATACACATCACTCATATATAGAACCCATACCGCATACACACCACTCATTTATAGAACCCATACCGCACACACACACCACTCATATATAGAACCCATACCGCACACACACCACTCATATATAGAACCCATACCGCACACACACACCTCTCATATATAGAACCCATACCGCACACACACCACTCATATATAGAACCCATACCGCACACACACCACTCATATATACAACCCATACCGCACACACACCACTCATATATAGAACCCATACCGCACACACACCACTCATATATAGAACCCATACCGCATACACACCACTCATATATAGAACCCATACCGCACACACACCACTCATATATAGAACCCATACCGCATACACACCACTCATATATAGAACCCATACCGCATACACACCACTCATATATAGAACCCATACCGCATACACACCACTCATATATAGAACCCATACCACACACACACCACTCATATATAGAACCCATACCGCACACACACCACTCATTTATAGAACCCATACCGCACACACACACCACTCATATATAGAACCCATACCGCACACACACCACTCATATATAGAACCCATACCGCACACACACCACTCATATATAGAACCCATACCGCACACACACTACTCATATATAGAACCCATACCGCACACACACTACTCATATATAGAACCCATACCGCACACACACCACTCATATATAGAACCCATAGCGCACACACACCACTCATATATAGAACCCATACCGCACACACACCACTCATATATAGAACCCATACCGCACACACACTACTCATATATAGAACCCATACCGCACACACTACTCATATATAGAACCCATACCGCACACACACTACTCATATATAGAACCCATACCGCATACACACAACTCAATCATATGGCACATGCCTCATACACACCACTTAAACATAGGCCCCCGTGCCGCACACACACCACACACACATATCACATATGCTACACATGCCACTCATACATACAAATGCACACGCAATAACAATTAAATGTCTTCATAACCCTAAGTGTGGCAAACCAGATCTTATAAAATTTCACCTCTATGTATTACACAGAATCTATTGTTTTTGACATGTGCCTCTTCCAATAATTCACAATAATTGAAGGGGTCACCCAGATATAAATAAATAAATAAAATCTGACTAAAGAAAATGTGTTACATACATAGTTACATAGTTACATAGTTTGTACGGCTGAAAAAAGAGACATGTCCATCAAGTTCAACCAAGGGACGGGAAAAGGGAAGGGAAACATTTCTACACATAGGAGCTAATATTTTTTTGTTCTAGGAAATTATCTAACCCTTTTATAAATCCATCTCCTGTCCCTGCTGTGACGGCTCCTGCGGTGACTATTCCATAGATTCACAGTTCTCACAGTAAAGAAGCCTTGTCGCCTCTGCAGGTTGAACCTTTTTTTCTCCAGCTGGAGGGAGTGCCCCCTTGTTTTTTGAGGGGGTTTTACATGGAACAGGATTTCACCATATTTTTTGTATGTGCCATTCATATATTTATATAAATTAATCATGTCCCCCCTTAGTCGTCTTTTTTCAAGGCTAAATAGGTTTAATTCTTTCAATCTTTCCTCATAACTTAGATTCTCCATGCCCCTTATTAGCTTCGTTGCTCTTCTTTGTATTTTTTCCAACTCCAGGGCATCCTTTCTATGACCTGGAGCCCCGAACTGAACTGCATATTCTAGATGAGGCCTCACTAATGCTTTGTAAAGTGGTAATATTACATCCCTGTCCCGCGAGTCCATGCCTCTTTTAATACACGACAATATCTTGCTGGCCTTTGAAGCAGCTGATTGACATTGAACATAAGAAATCCATATATCCCAGAGAAAGATCAGCCAGTACCCATTTTTTTCTTTTAATAATACATAACTAATAGATCATATATTTAAAATAGTAGGCCCTCAGCCTAACAGAAAGTCCTATTGACTCTAGTGTGGCCCTAACTAATCAGAGCACCCGCCCTGAAAAGAACCTGATCTCCGGCCTGGCCCTATAACAACCCTACTACTAGGCTCCAGCCAATAGATACTGGGGCTAGTTGGCAGAAGCGGGGGAAGTGAACCCATCAAGACCCTTGTGTGCCCTAGTAATATTGATTATAATGGGAATATCGATTTATAAGAGTGTCAATTCCTAATCTATCCTGATATTCTGATCTTCCCTACTTTATGCTGCTCTCTTTGCATTCTAAAGGTATTGGGGGCAGTACAAAAACTGTGCCCATCTCTAAAAACTTCTGTGATGGTCCCTTTTTAATACTACTTTGTGTGAAAGGCTTATGATATTAAAGAGGACCTGTCACTAGATCATATAAGATGAACTGGTTTACTGACCTGTATAGCGCTGTCTCCCTGATTCCAGCGCTGTTTTTCTTTTTTTCCTGGACCCTCCCGTTCCAGAGATATGGCCCACTGTTGTGTTGGCTCCCTACATGCTAATTTGCTGTACTTATAGCGACCCACTCTGACAGCCCATTGGCCCCTGCGACGCGATTGCGGGGTACCGATGGTTGGCACAACAGCCTGGGGGCCTAATGATCGCCCCCAGTCGGCCATCTTTGTACTCCTTTGAATCTCTGCCTCCGGCAGGGCTTCATGTGAGACTGTCAGAATCACGATATACTGCAATACATTAGTATTGCAGTATATCGTGCAAGCGATCCAACTATCGCTGGTTCAAGTCTCCTAGGGAGACTAATATAAAAAGCAAAAAATAGTAAAATAAAGGTTCATTTTAATGTAAACAAAAAAATATATTAAAAGTTAAACAAATACCTTAAAAACTACAGCTCGCCCCACAAAAAAAAAAAAAGCCCTCATACCGCACAATCGACGGAAAAAAAAGTTATGGCTTTCAGAATATGATGACATAAAAAAAATTGGAAAATTGAATTTTCCTTGTATAAGTAGTAAAACATAAAAAAACGTTATCAATTTAGTATCACCGAAATCTCATTGACCCACAGAATAAAGTTAACATGTACCCCTATCCTCATTTTGCACCCCTCTACAGGACAGCCCCCATTTGCCCCCTCACACACTCTCTTACAGCTGAAAACCTTTGAAGTCTGTCCGGCACCGCAGGGAAGTCCGAGCAGCAGCTCCTGGTTGTAGGGAGGGATGCAGAAATGGCAAAAATGTCCCCATCTCCTCTCCCCTGCCCCGTCTCCCTATTTTACAGCCAACAGCCGGATGGAATGCAAAAGACTGAAGGGCCCCAGTTCTCCTTGCTGTTTCAGTACCAGCAGGAGGCAGCAACACTATGTGCATACTGCCACCTGCTGGACACAATAATCATGTCTCAACAGTCCTCCCCAGCAAACACATGCAGCACATCTTATATACACAGATATCACTCACAAACTCAGCACACATCTCACCCTGTGTGTTTGTATACTGATCTGTGCACTGTGTGTGCAAGGATAACGCAAGTTCAATGGTGTTCTACCATGTTGTGTGATTATAATTATCCTTTTTTTTTTTCCCGTCCTACAGATAAGAATAGTTTATTCCAGCATTCCCGGATACAAGGATGTGATCATTCTGTCAATAAGGTAAGTTACTTCTGGGATGATCTTAATATTGTTGTTCTACATGATCATTCTTAAAGGGAACCTGTCACCAGCGTTTCACCTATTGAACTCTACTCACCCCTCGCTGGCCGCTGCTTTAGAAAGTTCATCGGCGTTATCCCCTCTCCTAAACTCCTCCAATTGTAAATAACGGTCTGCAAACATTTTGCGTCTTTTATGGTACTAATCTGTTAGTGTCGTTCGTCCCTTTTCTTATGCCCACCCGCCGCCAAAATATGACCCGCCCTGAATGCCAAAATCTCGTCTGAGATAGCGCGCATGCGCCCGTCATGTACGGTCCATTACCTTTCCCTGCTTTGTCCAGGCCTCAAATCTAGTTACTGCGTATGTGCCGCTATGGCGTATGCATGCACCACCAGAACAGGACATCAATGCGCAAGTGCGGGATTTCGTGTGTGCTGGGGAGGAGACGAGGAGCTGTCAATCAAAAATAAGGAGGCGGGGTTAACTCGGAAAGGCTTGACGAATGAAGATATGACCCTTTTATGCTCATTAGCATACAGCGCGTGAACACTAAATAACGGAATACTAAAGGTACAGAGCTACTTAGAAGATAATTATAGGTTACATAAACATGATTTATCACCCACTACCACCAGGTATTGCTGGTTTAATAGGTGAAATGCTGGTGAAGGGTTTCCCTTAACCCCTTAATGACCGCCGATAGGCCTTTTCACAACGGTCATTAGTGGGCTTTATTCTGATGCAATAGCCGTTTCACGGCGCTGCATCAGAATAAAGTAAACAGAGCAGGGAGCCGATAAATGTCCCTGCTCTCAGCTGCCAAATGTAGCTGAGGGCTGGGGGCGTCCCTGCTAGAACGTGTGAGATCAATATTAGTATCGATCTCACCGGTTTAACCCTTCAGATGCGGTGCTCAATAGCGAGCGCCCCATCTGAGTGGTTTTGGAGAGAGGGAGGGAGCTCCCTCTCATCCCACTGACACCTGGCGATAAGATCGCCGAGTGTCTGTGTCTCCGATGGCAACCGGGGGCCTAATAAAGGCCCCCAGGTCTGCCTGTAGTGAATGCCTGCTAGGATATACCAGAGGCATTGCCTAGCAGATGCCTGTCCGTTTTAAACGGACAGGCAGTAATACACTGCAATACAAAAGTATTGCAGTGTATTATAAAAGCGATCGGATGATCGCATATTAAAGTCCCCTAGTGGGACTAGTAAAAAAGTTTAAAAAAAAGTTGAATAAAGTTAATAAAAAAAATAAAAATCAAAAACCCACTTTTTCCCATTACAAAATGCTTTACTATTAAAAAATACACAATAAAGCAAAAACTTTACACATATTTGGTATCGCCGCGACTGTAACGACCCCGACTATAAAGCTGTTACATTATTTAACCCGCACGGTGAAAATGTAAAAAATAAAATAAAAAACTATGGAAAAATTGCTGTTTTCTGTGAATCCTGACTTAAAAAAAATTTGATAAAAAGTGATCAAAAACTCGCATGTACTCCAAAATGGTACCAATAAAAACTACAAGTCGTCCCGTAAATAAAAGCCCTCATACAACCGCATCGGCGGAACAATAAAAAAGTTATGGCTCTTCAAATATGGAGACACAAAAACAAATAATTTGGAAAAAAAAGAGTTTTTACTGTGTAAAAGTAGTAAAACATACAAAATCTATACAAATTTGGTATCTTTGCAATCATAACAACCCGTTTAATAAAGTTATTGTGTTATTTATACCACACGGTAAACGGCGTAGATTTAGGACGAAAAAAGAGTGGCGAAATTTCAGGTTTTTTTCTATCCCCCACAAAAAAAAGTTAATAAAAGTTAATGAATAAATTATATGTACCTCAAAATGGTGCTATTAAAAAATACAACCTGTCCCGCAAAAAACAAGACCTTATACAGCGATGTCGACGCAAAAATAAAAAAGTTATAGCTCTTCGAATATGACGATGGAAAAACGTAAAAAATGGCTTGGTCATTAGGGCCCAGAATGCAAGCAGGGGGAAGGGGTTAAAGGCTGTTGTTTTTATATATATATGTGTGTATATACGTGTTAGGTAAGACTAAACGTGGACACCACAACACTACTCAGTTCTTTTCAAATAAACGGTTTACTGAAAATCACAATTTCAAACAGGCCAAATAACGACAATACAGTATTCAAATCAAGTCTCTCAGTAGCTGAGGCACTCGCCCTCATGGGAGTCCTACCAGCTCATGGGTGGCTGCGCCTGGCGCTCACTGACCCGGCCCGGCGGGTCTCAAGAAGGAAATGGGCCGTCTCCGCGGATCACTGTGGTGCTACCACTCACACTGCGGAATCCCCAAAGGTGGAAGCTATGCCCCTCGCCCTTTGGCTACGGCGTGAGTCCGGCGGATATATTACCGCGTGCGCCTCCGCGGGTCAGAGTGAGAGCTACTCACTACCACGCGGCATACCACCCTTACCTCTGCTTTCTGCTCCTCTGTTGAAGAAGACGACATCTTTTCCCTTGTGTCTCCTGACACTGCTGAGCTGTAGTGAATGTCCAGCTAGTCCTCCTCCAGGAACATTGAGCCAAGGATCCTCCTCCTACAAATGGCGGCAGCCTGGTCCCTGTGCCCCCTCTCTGTCACACAAGTCCTCTTTCTTTTCTTCCCCCTCAGTCCCCTCGCTCTCCCTCACTTCCCCTTCCTGTCACCCAGCTCTGTCTCCTCAGTCACTCGTCCTGCAGTGACACCTTGTGGCTGCTAATAATATGACAGGCATACACAGGATAATACAGAAGAAAAATACCACTAAACATGGAAGATGCACAGGGAAGACAGTTCACTTTAGAAGGGCCGTATCACCCCCTTACACTTCCCCCGGCTTTTACGAGTGCAGTCCCTTGCACTCACAGAGGCTAGCCAGGCATTCATTTCTGTAGCGGTTACAGTTCCCCATCCTTGTAGAGCTGTGTTCTCATTTTTGTCGACCTCTTGGAATCCCACTGCATCCGGTTGTCTTACGGTCGACAGGTCCCGCTGATCTTTAGGCTGGTCAGTTGAACAGACGAAAGGCTGTTGAAACGGTGGTTCTTTAGTAATCAATCCTGGTCCTGGCTTGTTGGCTGCTACCAACATCGGACGTTGCAAGACTGCTGGTGTGAATTCCGCAGCTGCAGGGGAAAGGAGGGATGGCTGGTCACGAGACGTTTGACTTGACACTTGACCTATGGCCGGGTCTCTCGATTCCTCTAAACTCTCTGACCTGAGCTGGTGAAAGGGCCGACGGGGTCGCCGCCGGTCAGGGGCAAATCTGCTTCCCTTAACTGGAACACCACCGGGGCCTGTGACATTGGCAGCTTCAGTGCCCTTTCTTCCTCCCACTACATCAAATTCTACCATCTCTCCTTCTTCAACGCTGCGCAGAGACTTCTGGGGGTTGCTCCTCTTTATAGCAGACCAGTGGACAAACACATCGCCTTTATGGTCACTTCGGCGAATAAAACCGTAGCCCTTTCGGACATGAAACCACTTCACCGTCCCTTTTACTTGACTAGAAATAAACTTTCCTTCCACTTGGCTAAGATTCCACACCTTGTGCTGTACTGCTGGTATTCCTGTGCAGCACCCAATAGCTCTCTGTGTGGATGATAGAGGGCCTCTACAAGGAACTTCCGCCACCCGGCCCTCAGCAGCGGGTCCTTCTAGTTTAAAGGTGGCCGTTTCATCCTAGGGGCATGACAGTCTCTTGCCAGGTGTCCTGGTCGGCCACATTCCCAACACCGGCGAATTTCGGCCGGATCAAATCTTCTCTGCCGAGGACGGTCCTCCCGGGTAGAACTTGCCGCCTTCAGCTGGTTGATCTCTTCTCTCATCTCCCTCATGAGCTCCCTCACATCCCTGGCAAAGTCTCGGAGGAAAGCACTCTCTGGTGTGGGGTCCATTTTCGGAGGCGGTCCCCTTTCGGTCGAGTTGTGTACACTAACGTGAGCACCATCCTCTCCCTCGTGCTGCCACTCTATGGCCTCTCGAACTAGGTCCACTAAGGCGGTATGCGGCTCCGTCCGTATATAGTCTCTGAGGCTCCTTCTTAGCGCTCTATTCTTCAACCCAGACAAGTATTGGTCCCGCAGCACCCTGTCCGGGTCAGGGATAGCCGCGCACCCCTCTTGATCTTTCTTGCTAAGTCGGTTCCACAATCGTTGGAGTGCAACCGAGTACTGTTGGACGGATTCATCTTCCCGTTGACTACGGGTATAGAATTTTTTCCGTAAATCGGTAACTGAGGTAGTGTCTCCGTATAGGGTTTCGAGCCTGGTGATGATGTCTTCCAGGGTCGCTCTTTGGCTGACTGGGAGGACTACTACTGCTGCACGAGCATCTCCTTCTAGCAGGCTCAACGCGAGATCCGCTTGGTGTGGGGGAGGTACTTGGTAGAGTCGGGCCGCTGCTCGTAGCCTCTCGGCCCAATCCATCAGCGTCACACTCTTTCCGTCATATTTGGGCACATTTAACATGGCTGCCCCCATAGGGAACAGAATTGGGGGTGGGCCTGGGGCACTGATGGCAGACTCCGCTGAAGTTCCTGGTTGGCTCATCCTGTTCGTGACGCCACGTGTTAGGTAAGACTAAACGTGGACACCACAACACTACTCAGTTCTTTTCAAATAAACGGTTTACTGAAAATCACAATTTCAAACAGGCCAAATAACGACAATACAGTATTCAAATCAAGTCTCTCAGTAGCTGAGGCACTCGCCCTCGTGGGAGTCCTACCAGCTCATGGGTGGCTGCGCCTGGCGCTCACTGACCCGGCCCGGCGGGTCTCAAGAAGGAAATGGGCCGTCTCCGCGGATCACTGTGGTGCTACCACTCACACTGCGGAATCCCCAAAGGTGGAAGCTATGCCCCTCGCCCTTTGGCTACGGCGTGAGTCCGGCGGATATATTACCGCGTGCGCCTCCGCGGGTCAGAGTGAGAGCTACTCACTACCACGCGGCATACCACCCTTACCTCTGCTTTCTGCTCCTCTGTTGAAGAAGACGACATCTTTTCCCTTGTGTCTCCTGACACTGCTGAGCTGTAGTGAATGTCCAGCTAGTCCTCCTCCAGGAACATTGAGCCAAGGATCCTCCTCCTACAAATGGCGGCAGCCTGGTCCCTGTGCCCCCTCTCTGTCACACAAGTCCTCTTTCTTTTCTTCCCCCTCAGTCCCCTCGCTCTCCCTCACTTCCCCTTCCTGTCACCCAGCTCTGTCTCCTCAGTCACTCGTCCTGCAGTGACACCTTGTGGCTGCTAATAATATGACAGGCATACACAGGATAATACAGAAGAAAAATACCACTAAACATGGAAGATGCACAGGGAAGACAGTTCACTTTAGAAGGGCCGTATCACCCCCTTACATACAGTTGGGTCCAGAATTATTTGGACAGGGACACAATCTTCATGATTTGGGCTCTGCTGCCACCACATTGGATTTGAAATGAAACAACTGAGATACAATTGAAGTTTAGACTTTCAGGTTTAATTCCAGGGGTTGAACAAAAATATCCTGTGAAATGTTTAGGAATTGCCACCATTTTTCTACACAGGGCAAAGCCTCATTTCAGGGGCTCAAAAGTAATTGGACAAATTAACATTACCATAAATAAAATGTTTTGTTTTTTTAATACTTTGTAGAGAATCCTTTGCAGGCAATGACTGGCTGAAGTCTGGAACCCATGGACATCACCAAACGCTGGGTTTCCTCCTTTGTGAGGCTTTGCCCGGCCTTTACTGCAGCGTCTTCAGTTGTTGCTTGTTTGTGCGTCTTTCTGCCTTAAGTTTTGTCTTAAGCAGGTGAATTGCAGCTCGATCGGGTTGAGATCTGGTGATGACTTGGCCATTGCAGAATATTCCACTTCTTTGCCTTATAAACTCCTGGGTTGCTTTCGCAGTATGTTTTGGGTCATTGTCCACCTGTCCTGTGAAGCGACGTCCTATCAACCTTGCTGCACGTGGTTGAATCTGAGCAGAAAGTAAATCCCTGAACAGAATTCATCCGGCTGCTTCTGTCTTCAGTCACATCATCAATAAACATTAGTGACCCAGTGCATTCGGCAGCCACGCATGCCCATGCCATCACACTGACTCCACCATGCCATCACACTGCCTCCACCATGCCATCACACTGCCTCCACCATGCCACCACACTGCCCCCACCATGCCATCACACTGCCCCCACCATGTTTTACAGAGGATGTGGTGGCTTTGGATTATGAGCCGCTCCATGCCTTCTCCATACTTTCTTCCTCCCATCATTCTGGTCCAGGTTGATCTTAGTTTCATGCTGTTCCAGAACTGGGCGGCTTCTTTACATGTTGTTTGGCAAAGTCTGATCTGGCCTTTCTATTTTTGAGGCTGGTTAATGGTTTGCACCTTGTGGTGAACCCTCTGTATTTGCTCTCATGAAGTCTTCTCTTTATGGTAGACTTAGATACTGATACACCTACTTCCAGGAGAGTGTTCTACACTTGGGTAGATGTTGTGAAGCGGTTTTTCTTCACCATGGAAATGATTCTGCCATCATCCACCACAGTTGTCTTCCGTGGACGTCCAGGCCTTTTGGAGTTCACAAGATCACCAGTGCACTCTTTTCTTTTCAAGAATGTAGCAAACTGTTGATTTGTCCACTCCTAACATTTGTGCGATCTCTCTGATGGATTTCTTAATTTTTTTCAGCATAACGATGGTCTGTTTTACTTGCATTGAGAGCTCCTTTGACCTCATGTTGTGGGTTCACAGCAACATCTTCCAAATGCAAATGCCACACCTGGAATCAACTCCAGACCTTTTACCTGCTTAAGGCCTTATGCACACTTCCATCACCGTTTTATCGGCCGTTTTTGACGGATCCGTGTGTCCGTTTTTGTTTCCGTGTGGTTTCCGTGTGCACTCCGTTTCCGTTCCGTGTTTCCATTTTACACAGACTTTGTGCTTCCGTTTGGCTTCCGTTATTCCGTTTAAGAAACGGAAGGTAAATTTCATTTGAACTTGTCACATGTCCCAGGAAACACCCATAGAAAGGTTACAGAGTATAGAGAACAGTTTGAGATTACTCTGCTTGGCTTGCTTTTGTTTTTTATTGTTTTTTGGAGTGAAATGTGTGCATTTACTTACTTATTTTGTGACGCTGGGCACTAGTTCTCTGCTGCCATCTGTGCGTCAAAAGCTCCTTGGCAAGTTCCTCCCACGCGGCGTCCTTTTTTATAGTGGTCATGGCAGCATTCTGCCCGCGTATCCCACAGTTGTGGGTGATCATGCTTCAATGCTATGAGTCTCTCCACATCCATCTTCAGGAATGAATGTGTACAGTAGTCGCTGAGTCTGTGAACTTTGGGTCACCCAGCCGGTGCTATGGCAACGGATCCGTCAAAAACAGACGGCACACGGAAGCCTTCCGTGTGCCATCCATTTTTTTGACTGACCCATTGACTTCTATGGGCCACACGGTCACTGAATCACTGACCAAAGTAGGACATGCTCTACTTTTGACAGAATGGAACAACGGAAGCGTTTAAATAACTGAAGCGTGCATGGGCCCATTGAAAGGAATGGGTTCAGGGTGCTATCAGTGGCAAAAACGGATAGCACACTGAAGGAAAAGACTGAAGTGGGCATGAAGCCTAATTGATGATGGATTAACGAGGGAATAGCCCATGCAGCCCATTAAATAGCTTTTGAGATAATTGTTCAATTACCTTTGGTCCCTTGAAAAGAGACAGCTACATATTAAAGAGCTGTGATCCCTAAACCCTTCCTCAAATTAGGATGGGAATACCCACAAATTAAAGCTGGGAGTCTGCACTTTAAGCCCATATTGATTATATAACTGTATATTCAACATGTTTTTGTAAAAAGCTAAAATGCCAAAACTTGTGTCACTGTCCAAATAATTCTGGACCTCACTGTATAAATGTGTATCAGTGTGATTTGTGCAACTTTCAAAATATTTTTTTATTAAAATTATTAACTTTTGGAGATACAACTGCTTTGTATTCTGTATACAGAGCAGCTGTATCTAGCGCTGAGATCTGAATATGTCTGGTCTGCGGGACTGACTTCAGTGGAAGCGGGTCAGAGACACACAGGATCCACTTGTAGTCGATCACATCTAAGTTATGAACTTAGATGCGATTTGTAACAGCTCGATCCTGCGTGTTAGGGTATGTTCACACGGCCTATTTACGGACGTAAATCGGGCGTTTTTGCCCCGAATTACGCCCGAAAATAGCGCCTCAATAGCGCTGACAAACATCTGCACATTGAAAGCAATGGGCAGACGTTTGTCTGTTCACATGAGGCGTATATTTACGCGCCGCTGTCAAATGACGGCGCGTAAATAGACGCCCGCGTCAAAGAAGTGACCTGTCACTTCTTTGGCCGTAATTGGAGCCGCTATTCATTGACTCCAATGAATAGCAGCGCTAATTACGGCCGTAATTGACGCGGCGTTCAAGCGCCTGCACATGCCGGTACGGCTGAAATTACGGGGATGTTTTCAGGCTGAAACATCCCCGTAATTTCAGCCGTTACGGACCCCCGCCGTGTGAACATACCCTTAAAGATATGAAGGACCCGCTGACATTGAACCCATCAGTCCCATCTAAGTTGATTTTTTTTACATTGGGAAAAAATAAGAAAAAGGGGGATTTTTTGAACTTTTAATATTTTTTTAGATCTATATTAAAAAAAACCTTTAACTGTATTTAACTATTTTTACTAGTTCCCCTAGGGGACTTGAACCAGCAATCATTGGATCGCTTGCATGCTGCACTGCAATACTAATGTATTGCAGTATATCGTTATACTGATAGTCTCCTATGAAGCCCTGTCGCAGCATTCAAGGGGTTAAAGAGGCTCTGTCACCAGATTTTGCAGCCCCTATCTGCTATTGCAGCAGATAGGCGCTGCAATGTAGATTACAGTAACGTTTTTATTTTTAAAAAACAAGCATTTTTGGCCAAGTTATGACCATTTTTGTATTTATGCAAATGAGGCTTGCAAAAGTACAACTGGGCGTGTTTACAGTAAAAGTACAAGTGGGCGTGTATTATGTGCGTACATCGGGGCGTGTTTACTACTTTTACTAGCTGGGCGTTCTGATGAGAAGTATCATCCACTTCTCTTCAGAACGCCCAGCTTCTGGCAGTGCAGACACAGCCGTGTTCTCGAGAGATCACGCTGTGACGTCACTCACAGGTCCTGCATCGTGTCAGACGAGCGAGGACACATCGGCACCAGAGGCTACAGATGATTCTGCAGCAGCATCGGCGTTTGCAGGTAAATCGATGTAGCTACTTACCTGCAAATGCTGATGCTGCTGCAGAATCAACTGTAGCCTCTGGTGCCGACACGATGCAGGACCTGTGAGTGACGTCACAGCGTGATCTGCCAGAAGCTGGGCGTTGTGAAGAGAAGTGGATGATACTTCTCATCAGAACGGCCAGCTAGTAAAAGTAGTAAACACGCCCCGATGTACGCACATAATACACGCCCAGTTGTACTTTTACTTTTCAACACGCCCAGTTGTACTTTTGCAAGCCTCATTTGCATAAATACGAAAATGGTCATAACTTGGCCAAAAATGCTCGTTTTTTAAAAATAAAAACGTTACTGTAATCTACATTGCAGCGCAGATCTGCTGCAATAGCAGATAGGGGCTGCAAAATCTGGTGACAGAGCCTCTTTAAACGGGCAGAATCAAAGTGGTCTTTGATTCAGCCCGTTGTAGTAAGGTGTCAGCTGTATTACACAGCTGACACCCGCTGAGTATGGAGTGCGCCCAGCCCGTGAGCGCGCTCCATACTTGCCTTTAACGCTTATTATGTACATGTAAGTGATAATCCATTAAGTGGTTACATTTTTAGTGTCTCTAGCATAAAAAATACCCTTTCATAATTTTTTGCTTCCATTTGCCCCCCTTGATGCAGCTGCCAGTCTGTGTTGCTGGAGGTGGGGTTTTGAGCAGAATCAGTCTCCTCCCCCCTCTGGCTGCTGACAATATAGTCCCAGCAGAGGGAGTCTTATTAGACCTAGTTGACATGTTTTAGCATTGTGTACAGTACGTAGAGAAAGCTCCCAATGTACATGCTAAACGTGTCCATAGGGCTTCATTAGCCTGACAGGGGACAATACAATGTCCATTGGCTTATGTCAGGCTAGTATACGTCGGTATATATATTTTTTTTTAAATGGACTACGCTATCTATCCTAGGCGATTCCGCTAACAAGAGTATATTGCATGGTATATATTTTTTTAACATGGAAGCCGATGTGTGACTGATACCACTGTATAGCATCCAACACAGGTATACGTTAAACGTGTACTTCAGGGAGCTTACCTTGGGCTGAAGTCCCCGGGAAGAGCATCAGGTAGCACTCGGCCCAGGGATTCCGGACCTGGGGAAGCCCCTGACGTCACTGTTCATGTATGGACAGTGATGTCAGGGGCTTCTCCAGTCCCTGAGTCCCTGACCAGATTGCATCAGTAGTTGCATCCGTAGTCCATATGCAGACAGTGACGTCAGGAGATTCTAGTGGTGAAATCCTCGGCCAGAGGGTTGCCAACACTCTGGCCAGGGATTCTGGCATCTTAATCATCCTAGTATCACTGTCCCTATATGGACAGTGACATCCTGCGCTCCTCCAGGAGTGGAATCTCCGGCCAGATCGGACTAAAGACCCCGGCCAAATCGCTTGTGATGCTCTGGCCGGGGACTCTGGCATTGTAACTCCTGACATTACTGTCCATATATTGACACTATGCCTATACAGCGGGATACGTTTTAGCCTTCCTTCGGAGATATACGTAGAAATTCCTCTAGACATTTACCTCCAACAGAAGGCTATGAACGTGATGTGAATAGGACCTTATCTTTAATTCCATTCTACTGCAAAGTATCTGCTCCTTCCCTGCCAAGCAGGGCAGAAAACTATTTTGATTGGCTGCTCTGCAGTGAACAGTGAGAGCTTTTGAGCTTTGTATCAGAAAAACAGAGCTCTAACCTCTATACAGATAAATAAACAAATTAATCAACACAGAATTTTGACTCTACTAAGATTACAAAAACACAATATGGTTTTCAGGGGGGGACATTAACTTTAAGAATGTGTAATTTATGTCCATTTCTGGCAGGAATGGCAGCATCATTGTGGATCATGACGTAATTGTTGAGACAGTATATAGCAATATCAACATCACCCAAGAGTATGAACAAATAGTCCAAGAGGTCGAAACACAACTTCATGAACTAAAGTTGAACAACTGCACACGCAAATACTGTGAGTACCTTCCTCTCATAACCACAAAGTTCCTGATAGGGCAATTCGGGACAAAGAATCTCCACAATGCATGGGCATATGTACCATAGATATAGCTAATGCTACGGGTTTCTGGTTGTGGTTCAGCTCTGGATAGCCCTAACTCCTATTTTTCAATCTACCCAGGGCTTCGCTGTCTCCAATCTCATTTGCGAACAAGTGAAGGTAATACATCCAGATAGTATTGCCACCCTTGTTTCCTACAAGGAATGGAGAGGCAGTGGAGGTGGACAACAAGAACAGGACCCTCTTTTTTCAGGGATGGAGAGCATGACAATCCAGGATTGTTGACTATCATGTTGAGTTATCAGCAGTTGCACTTACAGGGCCCCCAACTACCATGTGTCTTTTATGATACTAATGTCTCCTTGCGTGGTAGAGGTACTTTAAGACCCTCAGACACTAGGGTCTTGGGGCGACTGCATCCCCTGCACCAGCTATAACTACGCCCCTAGCAGAGAAATTCTTCTTACAGGAGGCCTGTGTTTTAACTGCTATAACACGGTAAAAGTACACATGGAAGTGACTTTAATAGGCTCATTTTTTGTACAGAACATTGACAAACTCTTACAAGCTTTACAGCAGCTGCCTGGCGCTAAGTGCTTCTACTAATATTCCTAGCACAATCTCTAATGTCTTATTTCTATACCTGATATTTTTCTCATGTTTGCTTTATTTTAGCAGCCAATAAGTACTCAAAGTCCACTTCAATGAAAGAAGGTCTTTATGAAAACTCCAATGAAGGTATAAAAAGTTGACGTTCTTTATATGTTATGGAGTATAGAATAAATTCTATATTAGTATTAGGAAAAAAATGTTTATATAATTCAATAGATATGTAAAAATCAGAAATCATACACTACAATGCCTCTGGTCCTGCACATTGTGGATCAGTGAGGTAGGTCATGCAGCTTTTCCAGAATATTGGGCTTGTTCGCTATGTATATTTATCTTTGAACACTATTTTACGTTACATATTTTGCAACAATGTTTTTATTGTTCTCCTACATCTGCCTAAAAGAAAATGAAGCATTGTTGCAAATGGTCTGTATTAAAAAGTTCCTATCATTTTGTATCTGCAACTCCTATGCAGATATATGTGTCTCCATGGAAACCAACTACAAATAAACCACATGTGTAGTCTGACCCTGTAGTCATGTGTTAATCTCTTACATATGATCAATCTTTTTGTTAACCTTACTTCTAAATACAACTTGGGAGGTGACTTAGAGCAAGAATTTTTAGGCCCAATGTTCTCTGCTGATTTATTTCTTAAAATATCTTTATAGGGGAAAGAGCTCTGTTTTACTTATACAAAGCTGCAAAAATCTCCTGTATATATATTAGTTACATGATAAAATTCTATCTACCTGCAGTCACCACTTGGGGCAGCTTTAGGTGCTTTCTGCATACTGTTTGGATTCTTCAGTAAAATCTATAATCAGTATGCAGTAAGCTCCTATGCTCCCCCTTGTGGAGGCTGCAGGCAGTTAGAATTTTGTCATTAACTCTGTCTACATACTGGATCTATGCAGAGGATTTGTAGAGCTTTATGATTTTCTTTGCAAAAAAAAAAATCATTCTTACTTTCCGACTGTATGTCCTATAGGGTTATGTATTGACACATTGGAAGACCCCACAGTCACGCCAAAACCTTTGCCAACTGAAGAAGGTAAGTCTGCCAAAAAGTATTTTTTAAATATCCTGAAGAGTTTCCCAAAGAATGATACAGTTATCAATTCTATTGGTCGCGGGAGAGGAAATGTATACCCAGATGCAGCTACCTCCAGGTGATCACTGGGGTTAGAGGAGCCAGACCAGCGGCGATCAGCTGATCTTCCATACAAAAAGGGTTTGTCCTCATAAAATATTTGGAATCCTTTCCTGGCTCTCACTGCAACGAGACCCTGTAATCCGACGTCACACAAGTGCAGATATAAAACCTTACTAGCTCAATGTACCGGCACCTGCTGACTAACATCAATAAGAGATGTCCCGCAGAGTATGAGAGTTTTACCTCTTAGCGTCATTCGACGGATAGTTACGTCGGATGTGTACGACCCCAAGATACGTGGTGGGTGTTGGCTGTTTCAAACAGCTGACACCCGACTTCAATGGCTGGGATTGGCCTTTTAACACATCAGATGCCATGGTCAATACCAAACAAGGCATCTGAGCGGTTAGGGTATGTGCACACACACTAATTACGTCCGTAATTGACGGACGTATTTCGGCCGCAAGTACCGGACCGAACTCAGTGCAGGGAGCCGGGCTCCTAGCATCATACTTATGTACGATGCTAGGAGTCCCTGCCTCGCTGCAGGACAACTGTCCCGTACTGTAATCATGTTTACAGTACGGGACAGTTGTCCTGCAGCGAGGCAGGGACTCCTAGCATCGTACATAAGTATGATGCTTGGAGCCCGGCTCCCTGCACTGTGTTCGGTCCACTACTTGCGGCCGAAATACGTCCGTAAATTACGGACGTAATTAGTGTGTGTGCACATACCCTTAGAGATAGGGACTCTGTTTGCCCCGATCAGCCCCTCCGCAACGAAATCACAGGGTGCCGATCGGTTGCAATGTCAACCGGAGGCCTATTCAAGCCAGAAGCAAGTCTAAATAGTAGAGCACAGGCAATACATTAGTATTGCAGTGTGTTGCATGAGCGATTTAACGATCGCATGGTAAAGTTCGCATAAGGGGACTAAAAAAAAAAAAAGCAAAAAGTTTTAGAACGTTTTTAAAAATTAAAAAAATTAACCAAAAGTAAAAAACAACAACCTTTTCCAAAAAATTGTCAGCAATAAAAAAAAAGTAAACATAGCTAGTATCACCTCAACTATAAACATGTGAACTAGTAAAATATCAAATCATTTAACGGCAAAGGATTTTTTTTTTTTTTTACAATGCAAGCAATGCTGGGTATTTTTCAGCCATATGACGGCCATGTTGACCTTCTCTTTTTTATTTCATTACCCCCTCGGGCACCAGGTTAACTTTATTTATTTTTTTCCAATCTACAGAGATCTGCACGAGGAATATGCCACACGGTTTCCAGGACTATTACACCCCTTTTATGACAGCCAGTGGTCTGATCTGTGTGTCACAATGTGATGATCTGTCCCCAAAATACCTGAACTGTCACAATGGCCGATGCCAGCTCCAGACTAACACTGGGCCCGAGTGCTTGTAAGTCCTCAGTGTACCATCCGGGCGTTGTTTTCTTGTGTAATTACCAGGGTTACAAATGGTGACAGGTCACATTGATCAATGGGCCAAATTGGGCATCAGGCACCTAGAACATGGGCGATCTGCTGAATAGATTGGCCCCTTACTCTTCCATTAGGAAGGTATTATGTCATTTCATATAAGAAGTGCAGCTCTGCAACAATGTGAGAAGATTGGTCCAATCCTATATTCTAACAATTTTTATATTTTACCAATTTATAATTTACCATTTTCGAAAACGGCCAAAATGCTCCAATAGCATTAACAGCCACTGTATCCCCATAACTGTGTCTGCTAGAGTATATCAACAACAGTGACAGCCATAGTGACCCCATAATCGTCCCGGTACCCCCTGACAGTGACAGCCGCAGTGCTCCCATCAGAATGACAGTACCCCCTGACAGTGTCTGCTGCAGTATTCCCATAACAATAGCAGCTGTTCCCATAACAGGAACAGCCAAACTGCCCCATAAATGGTCTGCTAGAGTGTCTGCTAGAGTATATCAACAACAGTGACAGCTAAAGTGACCCCATAATCGTCCCACTACCCCCTGACAGTGACAGCCACAGTGCTCCCATAACAGTAACAGCCGCAGTAACACCATAACATTGTCTTTTAGAGTACCCCAACAACAGTGACAGACACAGTGACCCCATAATCGTCCCACTACCCCCTGACAGTGACAGCCACAGTGCTCCCATAACAGTAACAGCCGCAGTAACACCATAACATTGTCTTCTAGAGTACCCCAACAACAGTGACAGACAGAGTGACCCCATAATCGTCTCACTACCCCCTGACAGTGACAGCCACAGTGCTCCCATCAGAATGACAGCCACAGTACCCCATAACAGTGTCTGTTAAAGTACCTCAACAACAGTGACAGCTAAAGTGACCTCATAATAGTCAGAGTACCCCCTGCCGCAGTATTCCCATAACAATAACAGCTGTTCCCATAACAGTAACAGCCAAAGTGCCCCATAAATGGTCTGCTAGAGTACTTCAACAACAGTGACAGATACGCTTTCAGTGACCCCATAATAGTCCCAGTACCCCCTGACAGTGACTGTCACAGTGCTCCCATAAAAGTAACATGCTCAGTAGCCCATAACAGTATCTGCCATGCACCTCATAATGGTGACAGCAACAGAACGCCCATAACAGTTACTACCACAGTGCCTCCATAACAGTGACAGCAAATGGACCCCTCAAATACAGTGATACCCATAGGACACTCATAACAGTGAAGGCCTCAGTGTTCTTATAACAGTGACTTTACCATTGCCCCCGTAACAGTAACAGCCACAGTGACCCCATAACAGTGACCACCACAGTGTACCCATAACAGTGACACCTTAAAGTCTCCTGACTTTAGTGGCTGGTTAGGGGCCCTTCACCTTTAACAACCTGGGGCCCAGAGACCTCAGTCCATCCCGGATTGTATCTCTATGCTGACTACAGAAGGGACTCTGACACTTGAGCCTCCTGACGTTGTGCCTGGGTGTACAGGAACTCAATCAAACCCAAATACTGCACCAATTTGGTCGGATACAAAAACTTTCCGACCTCTCAGCTCCAGATCCTGCTATATCAATGACCCTCCATACATAAAATTCTGCTCCGCAATCTGTACATAAGTTTACTATAGGCCTGTGTGCTTCTGTCTCACTCTACAGCTGCTCGGACACACACCTCTATCTGTACGTGTCTGCACAGTGTCAGGGGAAAATGCTAAAGGCCGCTGTGTATGGCGGGGTGGGAGCAGCCATCTCTGTCCTGCTAATAATCATTATCACATTGGCATACTTCTTATACAAAGACAGTCAACTACGTAAATGGTGAGTTCTAATATTACTGCCCAAAAAACAGAGAATTGTGGGATTTTAGCGATTTACTGACTTTGTCATTACCTCCTGTCACAGGGAAGACAACCAATCCTCGGTCTGGTCTGACTCTGACAATGAATGGAATTTGTCTGATGGATTCACTTTCCGTAATGAGGGTTTTGATGGAAGTGGTAAGTATATCATTTAAAGGGGCATTCCGATCTTTATGCAAATAAATCTTAATCACTGTATAATGAAAACTATGAAAGTTTCTGACAAACTTTGTTTTTTATTTCCTTAACATTTTCATGATCTCTGCTTTCTGTCAGTGAATGGAAACAGTCTGGTTTGCTACCAGATGGGGAAAATGACTTCAGATTTAATCATTCTCACAGCTGAGGGCTTTCTTCATTGGGGCACAATTATGAAGATGCCCAGTGGTATGGCAAATCTGGTCTAACATGCAAATGAGAGGCCACAGCCCCTTTCAAACAAAAACTGGAATTGTCGCTCATGTCAGAAAAAGTTTCACTGGGTTTCGTAAATAGGGTATTCATGCCAAACACCTTTTTACAATGCAATTTCACCAGAAAATGAGACTAATAAATTGCCCAATGAACTCATTCACTGACAGCAAGCGGAGAGTTTGAGACATTTTGAGGAATTTAAGTATATTACAAACTTTTCTTTATGCAGATATTAAGCTTTTCAACCCAAAACAGCACAAACGCTTGTAGATTCTAGGTTACAGGATCGATTCACGTTTATTGCCTGGTGGAAAAATTTGGAGAAGTAGCTCAGAGTTGTAGATCATTACAAAAACAGGTTGTATGACATGAGAAAAAAGTTCTGCTTTTTTTTTCCAGAAATAGTGCCACTGTAATCTATGAGCTGTGTCTGGAATTGCTACTCAGTCCCTTCAAGTGAATTTTGCTGAGCTGTAGTACCAGGCATGGCCCATGAAAAACAGTAGCGCTGTTTCTGGGAAAAAATGATTATTTTTCTATATATCCTAGGGGATCCATTTCAGTGCCTCTTTAACATTCCCCTACAGCAGGCACCAAATTTACAATTTCATAGAGGTTTTTCTCCATATGGCCACCAGCAGGTGGCGATGTGTTGATATTACAGTGTACCACCTGGTAAAAAAAAAACTACCATTGTATTATCAGAATTGAAAGCAGAAACTAGTTGGTACCCATTATATACAGATGTAGCAGAGTCATTTGGCACCACCTATTGTGACATAATGATGTGTCCTCTATGGTTTTCCATAGGACCGCAGTAAGTTCTGCACACAAGTAGCAGAGTCATTTCAACTCTGCTACATCTTAATTTCACTGTGATACTAAAATAATTTCTCTTCTATAGGAACATACAATTCCATCACAGATATGTATAAACCGGCTCTGGAGAAAGTTGACCTGTCCTTTCAGGTAATATACACAGCAACCTGCAAAATCCGGTCCTATATCTCAATATCGCTCCCATTTCAAAGGGGTTTCTTCAATGACCTTACCTCTTTTAAGGGGGTTCCAAAATCATTGGTAGCCATAGTGGAGACGGTAACATATCTCTCGATTATACACAATTTGCCAACTTTCTACATCCGTCACATCACACATTTATGTATAGGGTGGTTTAGATGTTTCTTTATAGTATTCCTGTGATATTCCTGGTGGTCGAGAGGGGTTTACCGGGCAATGCCCAGTATCTTTGGTGGGCTAGGGTGATGAATTGGTTAACAGTAATAACCATTATTGGTTATGGGTTATCATCTAATATCCCTGGAGGTCAATAATATTCCTGGTGATTTGGGATGATAAAAGCAATCATGGAGGTTGTCTAGTGTGGAAAAAGTTACTAAAATGTATTTTTATTTCTCCTAAACTGATCCAAAAATTTTTACAGGCCTCAGAGTTCCGTTTTTCTGACACAGAGCTCCAAATTGCCATTTTTTTTCTTCACACAACCATAGAATTAAATGCAAAAATTCTCGCTTCCTGGAGCCACCACTAGGAGGAGCTCACTTAAAAACAAATCAAATGCAGTTCGCTCCCCCTAGTGGCAGTAGAAAGAATTTTAGTATCTACCTAAAGGGCTTCTGAACAGCTCAGAAAGTGGTTTCAGGGTATTAGGACCCCTCCCCTCTCTTCCCTTCCTTCCTTCCTTCCTTCCTTCCTTCCTTCCTTCCTTCCTTCCTTCCTTCCTTCCTTCCTTCCAGTATGCCTCTACCTTCTCACAAATCTCATATCACATATCTCCAGCTACATTTCCATGCATATGTGTGACCAGAAAAGTGACTTGAAGCTCCTGGGCCCCAATGCAAAATCTGTACCCGCCCCCCCACCCCCCCCCCCACACCTACCATGTGTAATATATAATACTTTTTTACTATGTGGCAGAAGAGTTTTTGGGCCCCCTTGTGCAATAGGGCCCAGATGTGACTGCTACCTCTGCACCATATATATCTACACCCCTGTGTGTTTTTAGGTTGGAGACTTTGACGTTACTGGCCCTTTAATGACTTGATGTCCTTGCATGCCTATTGTGTAATTTTCTTGTATTTCACTTTCTTTTTTCTCCTCCTAGATGAAATTTGATCGACCGGAGATCCGAAAATATTAAATCCTTCCACCAGAATTCTATATAATCTGAGGACGCATGGAAAAAAGGGAATCCTGTCTATTAGAGGACTTACCGGGGGAAACAATAATGTATAACCTTCAGAATGGTATATTTCGCCTCAGGAGAACATTAGGTCTTTGGGCAATGAAGACTTATCTTCTGGTCTCGGGTTTGGAAGACCAGTATATTTTTCTGGGATACATTCGGGACCTCGGATGGAGTTGAACCACATGTTACCATCAACAGCCTTCTGGTCATCGTCTCTATTTCTGGGACATGGAATCATCTTTAAGATGTGACATCTTTTTGCTATTTAGGGACAGGGTAACATTGTCTAGCGGGTGCTTTTAAGGAACACCTTCTGCTCTCCTAAAAAAAAGGACTGTTTCCCAAGTTCTCCTTACGAAAGGTGGAAAATGTAATCAGATGTGTCCTAAAAATCACATCCCTACCTCCAAGGGAGAGACCACCACTCAGCATGAATGACAATGTGACCTACAGAAACCTTCCAGTCATTTTTCGTCTAATTTAGAAGAGGAATGATAACCAGACATCATACTATCAACATATTGTATACCATGTACTGTCCCTTTAATAAGTCTACCCGTGAGAAATTACACATCATTATGACTACATCTCACCCCATGATATTAGGTCCTCCTGGTCCCTATTGTCTTCTCCCTACAGTGTCAAGCATATCATACACTTTACTTCTCGGCGCTATGTATATGAACTTTATATGCTATATATTTTTTCATTTATCAAACCTGTAATTTATTTTAATTAAAATTATGCATTCATTAGCAATGTCCCCATTAATTATTATGCAAATATGTATTCTCACTATTTTTTTTAAAAGTTTAAAATAATATAAAAAAAAGAAAACAGGACTTTCCCTTCTAAAGTCCTCGTATTTAAATATTATTACTGTTATTATTATCATTAATATTATTATTATCGTTATTATTACTATTATTTTTATTATTATTATTATTATTATTATTATTATTACTATTTTTATTATTACTACTATTTTTTTATTATTATTATTATTATTATTATTACTATTTTAATTATTATTACTATCATTATTATTGCTACTATTATTACTACTTTTATTGCTATTATTATTATTATTATTATTACTACTATTATTATTACTACTATTATTATTATTATTATTACTATTATTACTATTGTTATTATTGTCATTATTATCATTATTATTATTACTACTATTATTATTACTATTATTACTATTCCTACTATTATTATTATTACTGCTGTTGGTATTATTAATATTACTATTATTACTACTATTATTATTTTTATTGATACGGAGATCTGCCATCAGGGCAGTATACGTGGTACTGCTGTCAGGCGTACAGGCAAATTTAAGGCCCAAACTCACCTGTGGGCTGCCACCCACCCGTTACCCACTCGTTGGTGTCACGATCCGTGGGTATGTGGACCCTCTAGGCCGCACCGCTGTAGCGGAGTAGCATCTGGCCAAACAACAGTCTATAAACTCTATGCAAAGTCCTAGCACAAGTGTACCTGTAAGGGCATGACCACACGTGGCGGATTTCCTCCGCAACTGTCCGCATCAATGCCGCACAGAATCTGCGTCGCAGATTCTGCTGCGGATCTGCACAAAATATGCAGAAAATTGATGCGGACTAGCTGCTGCGGACTGCGGGAAAAGTGCTTCCCTTCTCCCTATCAGTGCAGGATAGAGAGAAGGGACAGCACTTTCCCTAGTGAAAGTAAAAGAATTTCATACTTACCGGCCGTTGTCTTGGTGACGCGTCCCTCTTTCGGCATCCAGCCCGACATCCCTGGATGACGCGCCAGTCCATGTGACCGCTGCAGCCTGTGCTTGGCCTGTGATTGGCTGCAGCCGTCACTTACACTGAAACGTCATCCTGGGAGGCCGGACTGGAGACAGACGCAGGGAGTTCTCGGTAAGTATGAACTTATATGTTTTTTTACAGATACATGTATATTGAGATCGGTAGTCACTGTCCCGGGTGCAGAAACAGTTACTGCCGATCGCTTAACTCTTTCAGCACCCTGGACAGTGACTATTTACAGACGTCTCCTAGCAACGCTCCCGTCATTACGGGAGCCCCATTGACTTCCTCAGTCTGGCTGTAGACCTAGAAATACATAGGTCCAGCCAGAATGAAGAAATGTCATGGTAGTAAAACCAATACGCTCCGCAGCACACATAAGATCTGCGGACTTCATTGCGGAATTTTGACTCTCCATTGAAGTCAATGGAGAAATTCCGCCATGAGTCCGCCACTGCTCCGCAACAGACAGAGCATGCTGCGGACACCAAATTCCGCTCCGCAGCCTATGCTCCGCAGCGGAATTTTACGCCTCGTCTAAACGAACACTGCTAAATTAAAGTGTAAGTCAATGGACAAACGGCACCGCTGCGGATTAACGCTGCGGAGTGTCCGCAGCGGAATTTAAGTGAAATTCCGCCACGTGTGAACCCAGCCTAATAGTCTAGACAGTAGCAGAGGCTTATGCACAGATGGAACTTGAGGCTGGATGATGCCACATGTGGCAGATGATATCAGACATGGCAGATAACACCAGACGTGGTGTATGACAGCAGGCATGACAGAGGAGACAACATGACTCCAACACTAGAAGAGGAACAGGAACAAATACAGCACGGGATACAGGATACAGGTAGCAGGGCACGGGAACACTGGGAACAGGATACGATAAGGGACCATGTGCTAAGACTTACATGGGAATACACAACAACGCTCAGGCAAGGAGTGAAAGGGCAGGGCCCTTTTTATGGTCCACGCTGATCTGGGGATAATTAATTATTTACATGTGCGCATGCTGCCCCTTTAAGGCCGGGAACTAGCACACGTGCACCCTAGTGCTCACTGCAGGGCAGAGCGGCCAGATGTGCTGGCGTCTCCAGCGAGGGAGACATCGGCAGGAGGAGAGAGGCCGCCAGCATGTAAGGGGAGGCCGCGGCCATTACAGTACTCCCCATGAGAGAGGAACGTTTTAACGAGGGAAGGGGCATTAAGGTTCTCTTCTGGTTGCCAGGACCCCTTGAGGACAGCCAGACTTTGGTTCCCGGAGAGAACATAGGCGGCTCTCTTCTTCGTTTATCAGCTTATCGCTTCATGCAATCGACTGCAGGCAGAATAGAGGACCTGGTCTGCTGCCAGATTTGTAAAAAGTCTCCAAACGCAGAGTCAGCTGCGGGTACCTGAGATGTAGCAGGAAGAGGAATTCATGGATGTTGGCCGTAGATAATGTAGAATGGGGTGGAAGTAGTGGACTCACTTGTGTGGTTGTTATAGGAGAATTTGGCCCATGGAAGAAGCTGCAATCAGTCATCATGCTGCACGGAGATGAAGTGACGAAGATAATTCTCCATGATTTAGTTAGTCCTCTCGACTTGACCATTAGACTGAGGATGGTAGGCCGAGTAGAAGTCCAATGTCACATCGAGAAGTTTGCAGAGTGCTCTCCAGAATTTTGAGGTGAACCTAACACCCCGGTCAGACACGATATGAAGAGGTAAGCGATGCAGGCGGCAGATATGTAGGATGAAGAGATTTGCGAGTCGAGGAGCAGAAGGTAGGCCTGTCAGCTAAATAAAATGTGCCATCTTAGAGAACCGGTCCAACACCACCCAGACAGTATTGCATCCTGCTGAGGGAGGAAGATCCGTGACAAAGTCCATTGCTTTATGCTGCCAGGGAGCGTTAGGCACAGGCGGAGGCTGGAGCAGGCTGGCAGGTTTGGAGTGGGCAACTTTATTAGAAGCACAGACCGTGCAGGAAAAGACATAGGCCACAGTATCTTTGGGCAGCGTGGGCCAGCAGAAATGACGAGCTATCAAATCTTGAGTATTACCGACACCAGCGTGCCCAGCCAGTTTGGAGCTATGTCCCCAGCGAAGAATTCTCCTCCTGTCTGCCAAACAAACAAAAGTCCTTCCCGGAGGGATGACTCTAACTTGCAGAGGATTAGCAGTAATAATGCTGGACAGATCTATGATACATTGGGGAGTCTCCACAGTGTCTTCTGTTTCAAATTACCTTGACAGGGCATCAGCCCTCACATTCTTGTCAGGGGGTCAGAAGTGGAGCACAAAGTAAAAACGGGTGAAGAACAGTGACCACCTAGCTTGCGGTGGTTTAGCCGTTGAGCCGACTGGAGATAAGAGAGATTTTTGGGGTCGGTGTATATCAGGATTGGATGGACTGCACCCTTTAGCAGATGTCTCCACTCCTTCAGTGCTAGGTGATGGCCAGTAATTCCCGATCCCCAATAGAGTTATTGTGTTCTGCAGAAGAAAACAGCCTAGATCAGGGGTCTCAAACTCGGCCGGGTAAGTGGGCCACATATAGAAAAAATGGGAAGTTGACGTGCCGCATTACTTTCAAATTCGATACAGTACAAAATTATCGTTAATCAATTCGTTATTTGATCTACTATAACACTATTACATTACTATAATAATACTACATTACTATAATGCTACATTACTATAATACTACATTACTAATACTACATTACTATAACAATACTACATTACTATAATACTACATTACTATAACACTACTACATTACTATAACAATACTACATTACTATAATACTACATCACTATAATACTACATTACTATAACACTACATTACTATAACACTACATTACTATAACAATACTACATTACTATAATACTACATTACTATAACATACTACATTACTATAACAATACTACATTACTATAACAATACTACATTACTATAATAATACTACATTACTATAACAATACTACATTACTATAACAATACTACATTACTATAATAATACTACGTTACTATAACAATACTATGTTACTATAACAATACTACGTTACTATAACAATACTACATTACTATAATAATACTACATTACTATAATAATACTACGTTACTATAACAATACTACATTACTATAATAATACTACATTACTATAATAATACTTTGTTACTATAACAATACTACGTTACTATAACAATACTACATTACTATAATAATACTACATTGCTATAATAATACTACATTACTATAACAATACTACATTACTATAACAATACTACATTACTATAATAATACCACATTACTATAATAATACTACATTACTAATACTACATTACTATAATAATACTACATTACTAGAACAATACTACATTACTATAATACCACATTACTATAATAATACTACATTACTATAACAATACTACATTACTATAACACTATTACATTACTATAATAATACCACATTACTATAATAATACTACATTACTATAATACTACATTACTAGAACAATACTACATTACTATAATACCACATTACTATAATAATACTACATTACTATAACATTACATTACTATAATACTACATTACTAATACTACATTACTATAATACTACATTACTATAATAATACTACATTACTATAATACTACATTACTAATACTACATTACTATAATACCACATTACTATAATAATACTACATTACTATAACATTACATTACTATAATACTACATTACTAATACTACATTACTATAATACTACATTACTATAATAATACTACATTACTATAATACCGCATTACTATAATAATACTACATTACTATAATACTACATTACTATAATACTACATTACTACAACAATACTACATTACTATAATACTACATTACTATAACAATACTACATTACTATAACAATACTACATTACTAATACTACATTACTATAATACTACATTACTATAATACTACATTACTAATACTACATTACTATAACAATACTACATTACTATAACAATACTACATTACTATAATAATACTACATTACTATAACACTACTACATTACTAATACTACATTACTATAATACTACATTACTAATACTACATTACTATAACAATACTGCATTACTAATACTACATTACTATAACAATACATTACTATAACAATACGACATTACTATAATACTACATTACTAATACTACATTACTATAACAATACTACATTACTATAATACTACATTACTATAACACTACTACATTACTATAACAATACTACATTACTATAATACTACATTACTATAACAATACTACATTACTATAATAATACCACATTACTATAATAATACTACATTACTATAATACGACATTACTAATACTACATTACTATAATACCACATTACTATAATAATACTACATTACTATAACAATACTACATTACTATAACACTATTACATTACTATAATAATACCACATTACTATAATACTACATTACTAGAACAATACTACATTACTATAATACCACATTACTATAATAATACTACATTACTATAATACTACATTACTATAATAATACTACATTACTATAATATTACATTACTAATACTACATTACTATAATACCACATTACTATAATACTACATTGCTATAACACTACATTACTATAATACTACATTACTAATACTACATTACTATAATACTACATTACTATAATAATACTACATTACTATAATACCACATTACTATAATAATACTACATTACTATAATACCACATTACTATAATAATACTACATTACTATAATACTACATTACTATAATACTACATTACTATAACAGTACTACATTACTATAAACATACTACATTACTAATACTACATTACTATAATACTACATTACTATAATACTACATTACTAATACTACATTACTATAACAATACTACATTACTATAACAATACTACATTACTATAATAATACTACATTACTATAACACTACTACATTACTAATACTACATTACTATAATACTACATTACTAATACTACATTACTATAACAATACTACATTACTAATACTACATTACTATAATACTACATTACTAATACTACATTACTATAACAATACATTACTATAACAATACGACATTACTATAATACTACATTACTAATACTACATTACTATAACAATACTACATTACTATAACAATACTACATTACTATAATACTACATTACTAATACTACATTACTATAACAATACTACATTACTATAACACTACTACATTACTAATACTGCATTACTATAATACTACATTACTAATACTGCATTACTATAATACTACATTACTAATACTACATTACTACAACAATACTACATTACTATAATACTACATTACTATAATACTACTACATTACTATAATAATAATACATTACTATAATAATACTACATTACTATAACAATACTACATTACTATAACAATACTATATTACTATAATAATACTACATTACTATAATACTACTACATTACTATAATAATACTACATTACTATAATAATACTACATTACTATAACACTACATTACTATAATAATACCACATTGCTATAATAATACTACATTACTATAATACTACATTACTATAATAATAGCGTTAGGTTTAAAATTTAAGATATTTCTCCACGTGCTTATTTGAACAATCCAGTTTAAGTGTCGCTAAATGCAGTCCGGCGGCTCAGTTAGCAGCGTTTGGTAGACACACAAATGTCCAGATTGGGCAGCCCCTTTTTAGATAGTGCCACAGTGCAGTGCCCTCTGTGGATGCTGCCACAGTGCCCTATGCAGATGCTGCCACAGTGCCCTCCGTAGATGCTACCACAGTGCCCTCCGTAGATGCTGCCACAGTGCCCTCCGTAGATGTTGCCACAGTGCCCTCTGTAGATGCTGCTACAGTGCCCTGTGTAGATGCTGCGACAGTGCCCTCCGTAGATGCTGCGACAGTGCCCTGCATAGATGCTGCCACAGTGCCCTCTGTAGGTGCTACCACAGGTCCCTCCGTAGATGTTACCACAGTGCCCTGTGTAGATGCTGCCACAGTGCCCTCCGTAGATGCTACCACAGTGCCCTCCGTAGATGCTGCCACAGTGCCCTCCGCAGATGTTGCCACAGTGCCCTCCGCAGATAATGCCACACACCCCCCAAGTAGATAGCTCCATTGGGGCTCCCTCTAGGAGTGGAATCCCCAGCCAGAGCGTTGCCGACGCTTTGGCTGGGGATTCCTCTACTGTTGGAGCCCCTGACGTCACTGTCCATACACAGTGACATCAGGGGATCCTCCTGAACCGGAATGTGATATCAGGGGCAACCCCATAGCCGGAGTCCCAGAGCAGAGCACTAGTATAGGCTCTGCGTTGGAACTCTGGGGAAGCCATTAACATCAGTGTCCATATATGGACAGTGATGTCAGGGGCTTGTCCAGAGCTGGAGTCCCGGAGCAGAGCCGCTTCTAGCACTCTGCCTGGGATTCCAGCTCTGCTCCTGACATCACTGTCCATATATGGACATGGATGTCAGGGGCAACCCCAGAGCTGGAGTTCCGGGCAGAGCGCTAGTAGGCTCTTCCTGGGACTCCAGCTGTGCCCCTGACATCACTGTCGATGTATGGACAGCGATGTCAGAGGCTGCCCCAGAGTCCCAGAGCAGAGCCTATACTAGTGCTCTGCCCGGGACTCCAGCTCTGGGGAAATCCCAGACATCGCTGTCCATATATGGACAGCGATGTCAGGGAATTGCACAGAGTCTCGGAGCAGAGCCTATACTAGCTCTCTAACCGGGACTCCGCTCTGGGGAAGACCCTGACACACTGTCCATATATGCCGCGTGCTTGAGACCCCTGGCCTAGAGTAATAGCCATACACTACTGCCTTTCCCTTGAAGCCTCTCTGGAACAGAAGTGCACCTGCACCAACAGAGGAAACGTCCACCTCCAATGAGAACTGTCTAGATACACCCGGATGATGGAGGATCGAGGCTGAAGTGAAGGCACTCTTGAGGCTATTTAATGCTGATTCTGCCTCTGGAGTCCACACCTTGGCATTCACACCTTTCTTGGTAAGGGTAGAGATAGGAGCCGTCAGTGACGAGAAATTTGGCATAAACTGGCAAATTTGGCAGAAGTTAGTAAATCCCAAAAAACGCTGTATGTACCACAGACCCGAGGACGTGGCCATTCCAGTATGGACTTTACTTTCTCAGGATACATCTTGAGGCCTTGGTCAGAGATGATGGAGCCCAGGAAGGTCAGAGAATTTCTTTCAAAAAGGCATTTCTCCAGCCTGGCATACAGGCGATTCTCCCTTAATCGCAACAGGACTTGACGGACATGCCTCTGATGAGTCATCGTATCTAAGGAGAAGATGAGAATATCATCTAGATAGACCACCACAAAGACATAGAGGAGATCTCAGAAAATATCATTCACAAATTCTTGGAAGACCGCGGGAGCGTTACACAGACCGAAGGGTATCACCAGGTATTCGTAGTGCCCGTCTTGAGTGTTGAATGCCGTCTTCCACTCGTCACCTCGACATATTCGGATTAAATTGTAAGCCCCAGGCGAGTCCAATTTAGAGAAAATCTTAGATCCTCATATACAGTCAATTAATTCGGGAATCAGTGGCAATGGATATTTGTTCTTGACCGTGATCTGGTTGAGACCACGGTAGTCAATGCAGGGTGGAAAAGATCCATCTTTCATTTTAACGAAGAAGAACCCAGCTCTGGCCAGAGAGGAGGATTCTCGTATGAAGCCCCTCTCCAGATTCTCCTTGACATAGGCTGACATGGACTGCGTCTCTGGTAAGGAGAGAGGGTATACCTGTCCATGGGGAGGTAAAGCATCTGGGACCAGTTCAATTGGACAGTTGTAAGACCGGTGTGGGGGAAGCATCTCAGACTCCTTCTTGCTGAAGACGTCCGTATAATGAAATGCCCTATTTTTTTTTGCGGTCCGGGCTCTGGGCAATGCATGGACCGGGGAAACCACGGTCATGTGCAGTGGCCCATCGGAAACCATGCATTCTATACTATCCGCAACTTCGGTCATGTGCATAACGCCTTAATGGTTAAGCCCTAAAAAGTATTCTTATTCTGTTTCCCTGCTCTCTACCAATAAAAGTTGTTATATTCTTCAAGAAAAGTGCCCTCTAGTGGCTTATTTAGGAACTACAAAACCTACATTCCTCCCATTCTAAGGCCAGGGTTACACTTAGACTTTTTGTAGCCCTACTGATTGATTTTAACTATTGAGCTACAGCTGCAGTCCAAATGAAAACATTCAGTTGCATGCAATATTGTGGTCTGAAGTTGACTAGACTAGACTATCACTCCAGTCATTCTCACACTTGTAAACTTTGTCATGTTATCATGAGTCTAAACTTGTGAAGCATCGATCATGGGTGAATAATAGTTTTACCAAGAATTACCTTTAGGGTCAGTTCCAGTTTGCATAATATGGGACATGACTGAAGGGCACAATGTGTATGTTAGTAATTGGAGGAAGCATGCCCCAGAGAGTAGGGTGGGGCTGACTGACTGACTTATTAAAAGAACCTATGCAAGATGTGGTTGATAGGGGAATGGAGGGAAGTGCCAGACCATAAACTGGACTGACTGACCAGGAGGGAGTACTGTGGGGTCAGTTATTTGGGTGAGTCTGTAGTGATGAGGAACGGGAGCCAACTCTGCACCAGCTGTGATAGGGCCAGGGTAAACAAGAACTGGTGAGGGATCAGTGAACTGACGGTATGGGAGTGGCAAGGGATTGGAAAAGAATGTGCACATTTTGTTTTATACTATTTTAAGCAGCTTTGAAAACATTTTAAGGGTCTGAAAAAAACTATTTAAAGAAAAGCAGAGGAGGTCTTCTGCTTTGGATGGATAAAAGTTAGCCCCTCACAAAAAAAAACTAAATAATTCTAAGTATAGCTAATAGAATAATAAAAAAATAAATGACCAAAAATTATTTTTAAGGAGCACGTTAAACCTCCTATACCAAGGCGGTTTGTGGGAGCCGTAAGAGAGGATGAATGTGCTGGCTTTGAAAGTGAGAGTCCCCTATTTACATATTAGGCATGTCCCACTTTAATAACTTATCACCTATCCACCAAATAGGTGGTAAGTGTTTGATCACTTGGCGTCGCACTGCTGGGACCTTCACTGATCACAAGAATGGGGATCCTGAGTCCCCTGTTTGAACAGATCGGCGGTCACGAGTACAGCATTCAGCTACCTCGGGCAGTTGCATAGAGAATGAATGGAGGGCAGCGTGCATGCATGACCACTGCTCCATTCAATTGGAGGAATAGGGACTCTCGTTCTCGTGATCGGTGGGGATCACAAGAGTGGGACCCAAAGTGATCAAACGCTTATTATCAGGGCACCATCGAGACTGACATGATGACATAGGGAAAGCCAGTAGTATAGAAATGTTCTCCCCTAATATTAGGCAATTGGCAACTGCCTCAAAGGTGTGTTTGCCTTCTTCTATATCAACACTGTAGGTTGAACTTGAAGGAACTGTGTCTTTTTTTCAACCTTATCAACTACAGATGTGTCCTTCCTGACCTTTCCTCTTATCTCAACATGTCCTGAGATGTGTGGCGCGAAATAATCAGCTTTGAAAAAACATAATTTTGTGATACTCTATCATGAGATGTCTAATTTATATGTGTCTATCTGTGACCACCCAGTGGTTGTGATGTAAGTTGCAGCCTGTCAAGGGGTTTGCCAGTATGTTGATAGTGTATTGAGTTTGTTTCATGACAAAATGGAGTCCTTAACCAAATTCAAGCAAAGGTAAGGATGGACACACAGGGCCGGCATCAGCACCCGGCGAACCCGGGCAAGTGCCGGGCCGCACTACCCTTGGGGGGCCCACTGGGCCGCCGGGTGCTGTCGCTGCCATCGTCACAGCATCACTGTTCATATATGTGATGTCGGGAGGAGAGAAGGAGTCCCAGGCAGAGCGCAACAAGTGGCTCTGCTCCGGGACTCAGTCTCTGGGGAAGCCCCTGACATCAATGTCCATATATGGACAGTGATGTCAAAGGGAGAGAAGGAATCCCAGGCAGAATGCTACATGTGGCCATTCAAGTTCTTCCACACCAAATTCACCCAACCATGACTTTATGTACCTTGTACACTGGGGCACAGTCATGTTGGAACAGAAAAAGCCTTCCCCAAAGTTAAAAGCTAGAATTGTCCAAAATGTCTTGGTATGCTGAAGTATTAAGGTTTCCCTTCACTGTAACTAAGGGGCCGACCCCTGAAAAACACCCCTATACCATTATCCCTTCTCCACCAAAGCTGGCACAATGCAGTCAGGCAGGTAACGTTCTCCAGGCATTCACTAAACCCAGACTCATCCATCAGACTGTCAGATAGAGAAGCGTCACTCCACAGAACACGTTTCCACTGCTCCAGAGTCCAGAGGCCACGTGCTTTACACCCCTCCATCTGACACTTGGCATTGTGTTTGGTGATGTAAGGCTGACATGCACCTGCTCGGCTCCCATGCCATGAAGGTCACAGTTTTTATTCGGATGTTAATACCAAAAGAAGAGGTTTATACTCTGCAGTTATTGAGTCAGCAGAGCGTTGGTGACTTTTATGCTCTATGCTCCTTAGCACTCGGTGACCCTACTCTAACATTACGTGGTCTGCACTTCGTGGCTGAGCTGCTGTGGTTCCTAAACGCTTCCACTTTACAATAATATCACTGACAGTTGATGGTGGAATATCTAGGAGGGAATACATTGCAGGAACTGACTTGTTACAACAGTGGTGTACTATTACAGGACCACAGTGATCTCTTTACAACAACCCATTCTATCAAAAATGTTTGTAAAGACGACTGCATGTCTAGGTGCTGGATGTTATACACCTGAGCAATGGGACTGAATGAAACACCTGAATTCAATGATTAAGAGGTGTGTCACAATACTTTTCTTCATATATGTTACTGTGGTTAATAGGAAAAGTGTAAAACAGACATAACTGGCAGGAAAAACAAGATGAGTGATAAGAGGGACTAAATAAAACAAATATCATTAATAGGGAAAACCAAAGACAGGTATGAAAAGACTGGTGTGAAACTGACATGACTGAAAGAGAGAAAGCAAGAGAGATCTAATTGATAGGCAGAAATTTAAACTGAAATTGAGAAAAGAGAAACAGGCATGACTAATAGGGGAAAGTAAGACAGACATGAATAATAGGGAGGAAAGTGAGACAAACATGACAGATAAAGCAAGACAGATATGGTTGATGGGGAAAACTAAGATCGATTTATAGAGAGAAAAGTGAGACCGATATTTCTGAAATTGAGAAAAGAGAGACAGACATGTCTAACAGGAGAAAGTGAGACAGAGATGACATATACGGGTGATGAGGAAACATAAGACAGACATGATTGATAGAAGGAAAAGTGAGACAGACATGACCGATAGAGAGAAAGCGAGTTATGGTTGATGGGAAAAATTAGACAGATATGATTGATCAGGAGCAGTGAGATGGCGTGAAGAGGGCAGAAGATGGATAAACATGGCTAAAAGCGAGAAAAATGTTATCGACTTGATTGATAGGGAGAAAGCAAGATTGATATAATGGATAGGGAAAAGGCATGACAGACATGATTGCACAAATAGAGACATATACTAATCACATATAGTGCTCACAAAATGCCAAACAGTACCCAGAGAATACCATATAGTACCCCATGTACAAAACTATACTAAGAGATTGGCAAGCTTTCCTTACATAGAGCCATACAGTGCCGACATAGTGCCATATTGTGGCCAGATAAAGCTAACTAGTACCAGTGTCACAATACAAAGCTCAGTCCGTACTTGCCTGGGCAGACGGTTTCAGCGACGGGGCAGGAGCTCCCTCTAGTGGCTGGAATGTGAGGATACATCCTGGACCTCCCTCTAGTGGCTTGTACATGGCATTGGCTACAATTCTAGTGGCTGGAATACATAATAAAATCTGGGACTCCCTCTAGTGGCTGGAATGCTAAATACAATCTGGAACTCCCTCTAGTGACTGACTTGTACATGGCATTAGCTACAATTCCCATAAACTCACCCCTGACGTTACATGAAGCCTAACTATAGGACAGCCCATATAAGTCTCTCTCTGAGCACCAACAGGTGCCAGAGTATCAGGTCATTTTTGCCTAGCTCCAGCATTGTACCATACCTTATCTGACTTCCTGTGTAACGACTTCTGCTTGTATCTTTGACCTCTGCATCCAGGGCCGCCATCAGGGGGGTATTAGGGGTAGTGGTGTGAGGGGCCCGGCCAAACCTAACTGAAAGGGGGGCCCGGCAACTGCCGCAACATTCTTTTGGTAGGAAAAAACGGGCCCCTGTAATGGGGCCCGTTTTTTTCACCAAAAGAATGTCGTGAGCTGCTGCTGCTGCTGCGGGCCCTCTCCCCTCGTCATGGGGGGCCGTCAAACAGTCCGCCCGCGCGCGCGCACCCGATCGCGCGCACAAGGAAACTCCCGCGCGTGCGCACTCGCGAGCGCGCACCCACGAACGCCCGCACTGGAGACCGCCCGCGCGCGCACCCGCGATCGGCCGCGCGCGCACCCGACAGGTTTCTGTCGGGTGAACCCCGCAACGGAAAGTGAAAGTGACAGAACAGCTTCCGTTTCCATCACCATTAGCGCAGTCGACTACGCTATTGATTCCGTCCGAAAACCAGCCGGAATGGTGACGAACGGAAACCATTAGCGATGTTTCCGTCACCATTGAGATCAATGGTGACTGAAACGGAAGCTGTGCTGTCACTTTCACTTTCAGTTGCGGGGTTCACCCGACAGAAATCTCAGACGGAACCCCGGAACGGAAGCGAACGGTGATGTGAACAGGCCCGAACACAAAAGTTTTGTATTTTTTTAAGCTGGTTCACAAAAAAAAATAATTCCAAATTCTACTGAACCAACTGCCTATTTAGAGACCGGCAGCAGCTCCAGGAGCGACATCATAAGGGACACACTAGGCGGATATGCTGAGTAAAACTACACAGCTTATCCGCCCCGGTAGCCGCAGGGAATTCTGCCAGCAAAACCGCACCAAATAGTGGCGCAGGTTTGGTGAGGCATGTCCGCTGCGGGAATCCTGCAGGGAAAAAAAAGTTTAGACTTGCCCCGGCCGTAGTTTAGGTGACGCATCTCTCTCTTCTGAACGTAGCCCCGCCTCCTGGGATGACGCTGTAGACCATGTGACCGCTGCAGCAGTCACATGGGATGAAACGTCATGACAGGAGGCGTGGCTGCGCTAAGAATAGAGGATCGCGTCACCAGGACTACGGCCGGGGCAAGTCTAAACTTTTTTATAAATTTTAAAAAGTGCCTTTTTTTTTTTTCTCATGTGTGATTTTTGCGGCAGAACCGCAGCATTTCCGCAACAGAGGAGCAGCGATTCCACAGAATACATTGACACGCTGCGGCTTAAAAAGCCAAAAGTCACACTGCAGGTCCATTATTTTTGCAGCGTGTGAATGAGATTTGTTCACATCTCACCCACTCTGCTGCGACTAATACGCTGCGGATTATCCACAATAAAATATGTTGCATAAAATCCGCAGTGTTCATACCTAGTGTGTTCCTACCCTAAGGCCGGATTCACACGAGCGTGTGCTTTTTGTGCGCGCAAAAACGTGGCGTTTTGCGCTTGCAAAAGGTCCATAACCGCTCCGTGTGGCAGCAGAGTATGATGCGTGGCTGCGTGATTTTCGCGCAGCCGCCATCATTATGACACTCTGTTTGTATGTTTGTAGCACGTGGTGCTTTTCTGTTTTCATTCATAGTTTATACGGCTGCGGAAGTGCTGGGCGTGATTTTTTGACTTCAATGGGTGCGTCATGCGCGAACAATGCACAAATATCGGACATGTCGTGAGTTTTACGCAGCGGACTCACGCTGCGTGAAAATCACTGACAGTCTGCATGGCCCCATAGAGTAACATAGGTCCGTGCGAGGCGCGTGAAAATCACTGACAGTCTGCACGACCCCATAGAGTAACATAGGTCCGTGCGAGGCGCGTGAAAATCACGCACGTTGCACGGATGTATTACACGTTCGTCTGAATAAGCCCTAACAATAAGGCCCAGTTCACAGAGTTTTTGGCCCTTGATATTGACTCGGACACTGCGTCAGAATCAGCACCAAAGAACTTCCAAAACCGCCAGTCGCGGAAAAAAGAAAAAGCAGCACGTCCTTTTTTGCCGCTGTTCCGCCTCTGACCTCCCATCGAAATCAATGGGAGGCAGAAAATGCATTTTTCGCTGCGTTTTCTGTCTGCTGTCCTCAATCGCCGCAGGCAAAAAACGCGGCAAGATAGTGTGGGCAGGTCAAAATCTGCCTCAAAATTCGGTGCGCGGTTCCAGGCGGTCGCCGGTGCGCATGCGCGGGAGTTTGCGGGTGCGCGTGATCGGTCGCACGGGCGGCGGTGTTTGACGGCCCCCATGCTACCCAGGGCCGCCATCAGGGGGGGTATTAGGGGTACTGATGTGAGAGGCCCGGCCAAACCTAATTGAAAGGGGGGCCCGCAGCTCATGACATTCTTTTGGTTAAAAAAACGGGCCCCATTGCAGGGGCCTGTTTTTTTTCTACCAAAGGCAAGTCGCGGCAGTTTGCCGGGCCCCCCTTTCAATTAGGTTTGGCCGGGCCTCTCACATCAGTACCCCTAATACCCCCCCTGATGGCGGCCCTGGGTACCATGATATAGTACTGGACGGAGTACCGTTAACAGGCGGTGCCACGGTAGGGGTGCCCCGAAAATTTAGCTGTAGGGGGCCCTGAAATTCCTGATGGCGGCCCTGTCTGCATCTGTGCCTGTGACCCTGACCTCGGCTATTCCTGACCACACTATTGTATCCTGATCCTGTGCTGCATCCGTGGTAACACCTGCAAGGTTCAAGGCCTCTTATTTTAAGGGACGCCAAATGGCCTTGCGGCGGTCCCTGGTGAAACTTGGGGAATCTGTTAGTATCTGCGCCTCAGTGCTTTTAAGCACTACTAGAAGCCGGCGAAATGGAATCCTATCCTCCCTGCCAAGTTCGGGACAACCAGACAGTGCACAGAGAGTACCATACTGTGCTCAATTGCATATATAGTTCCCACATGGTGCCTATAGTCCTAGAGGCTTAGTCAGGGGTATAGCTAGCTTGTCCTGCACCCGGGGCAAAGATTCCGTTTGGCAACCCCCAATCTCTTTCCCGACATCTCCTTCCCCCTCGCCATGTTTGCGTTCGCTACCAATCGATGAGGTGTCATTTTTTTTTTCACTTTTTTTTTATGTAACTCGAGCATAAACACATTTTACAAGTAATATTATTCTTTAAAGTAGTTAACATAAAAATAAATTAAAGGAAAATGAATTAAAGTGGTCGGTGTGCCTGACTAAAACAGATTGTATAACTGAGGCTATTGAGAATATATGGTGATATAATGAACAGCCTCCTCTTGTAGATAGTGCAACATACCCTCCCTTGTAGATAGTGCCACACACACCCACCTTGTAGATAGTGCCATAACTCCCAGTAGATAGTGCCACACCCCCTTGTGAATAGTGCCACACACACCGCCCTTGTAGATACTGCCATACCCCACCTAGTAGATAGTGCCCCACGCAAACTCCCCCTGTAGATAGTGCTACACCCCCCTCGTAGATAAAGCCACACTGCCCCCCTGCAGATATTGCCATACTCACCCCAGTAGATAGTGGCACACACCCCCTTGTAGATAATGCCACATCCCCCCTAGTAGATAGTGCCAGACTTCCCCATTGTAGATAGTGCCACACACACCCCCTATAGGTAGCAATACACCCCCCTCCCTGTAGATAGCACTAAACACCCTCCCTGTAGATAGCACCGTTAGGGCTGCCTCTAGGAGTGGAATACACAGCAAGAGCGTTGCCGACCGTCTGGCCAGGAATTCCTCTACTGGAGGAGCCCCTGACATCACTGTCCATATATGAACAGTGATGTCAGGTGCTACTTCTAGCAGCGGAATCCCCAGCCAGAGCGTCGGGAACACTCTGGCCAGGGATTCAGCTTCAAGAGGGCGCCCCGGCCAGAGCTTCGGTCCTCCCCCCCCCCCCATACCTTCCCTACCAGTTGCGCCTGCCCCCTAGCTACGCCCCTGGCTTAGTCTCCATCTTTCAACATTTATGATGAGCTCCAATGACACTACCAGTTTTACCATACAGAAGGTTTCTGTAGCTTTCTCCTAAAGCAAGTCACGGATTCAGGATGGGGTAAAGTACTAAATCTCGGACTGTCCGGGATCCAGGCAACAAATATTCACGGCAGGGATCAAGTTGGGACTTATATTGAGGTTGGGAGACAATTTTGTAGTATGCTTTCTGCATAACGTAAATGTATGCAAGTAGGTCCACAGTATGGGACCATTAAAAAAAGCATGTTTTTACATATACACATTTATACATATATACATTCATACATACACAAATACAAAGCTAAACATATACACAACACACACAGACGCACTTAATTGTATATAAAAATACTAGGGAAGGCAGTCTGGTCTATACTACTCTGTGATTTCTCTACAAACCGGAGATGTGGAATGATAACATACCTAGGATCCTCTTACAAGCCCCTACATGCACATGGCAAAGCATACAGGAAATCTAAATACTAGTGTCAGATAAAACTTCAGGCAGTTTAGCTATTGGGCCACCAAGCCCACTGTGCCCGTCACAGCAATAGCTTCACTGATTATAATAAATTGGAATTGACCTTAAAGTTTGACCTTGAACTCATATAAAATTCAATTTTTAGTGTCTTTTAATATTCCCATAATTTAAAGCAGAATTTACGTCATCCCATGTAATAGCTATCATTTGGTTTATGGCTGATTTTATGACTTGAGTGTAACTGCGTCTGCAGTAACAATTAGCAAATAGGCATAATAATCGTTGTTTCAGCATATTTACCATGGATGAAGCCTACATGGCTATATGGGGCTCTAGTGGGAGAGGGCCCAGTCATGGTTGGTCCGATCACTTTTGCTATTTTGTGGGAAGAACCTGTGAACCTGTTTGTTTGACAAGTTTAAATAAATTATCCGAGAAATAAAATTGATAGCTTATCCTCAGGATAGGCCATCGAGATCTGATCAGTTGCTACTTCAAGCTGCTGATCGGTGGGGGTTCTTAGAGTCAAAATCCCACCGATCAGATCTTGATTGCCTATCCTGAGGAAAACCACTTTAAAGCACTAAGCTTTAGGCCTCATACACAGAACCGTATTATGGCTCCATACAGCCTTCCAGTTGTACAGAGCCATAACATGTTAGGCTGGGTTCACACGAGCATGTTACGTCCGTAATGGACGGAACATATTTCGGGCCGCAAGTCCCGGACCAAACACACTGCAGGGAGCCGGGCTCCTAGCATCATAGTTATGTACGACGCTAGGAGTCCCTGCCTCTCCCTGGAACTACTGTCCCGTACTGAAAACATGATTACAGTACGGGACAGTTGTCCTGCAGCGAGGCAGGCACTCCTAGCATCGTACATAACTATGATGCTAGGAGCCCGGCTCCCTGCAGTGTGTTCGGTCCGGGACTTGCGGCCGAAATATGTTCCGTCCATTATGGACGTAACATTCTCGTGTGAACCCAGTGTTACAGTACAGTACTTCTGCATTTCTATGACTTTATACGGAATCCAACAGAAACCAAATGGTGGCATGTTTCATTGCATGACATATTACCGAGGTTGCTCTGTAGGCGAAACTCGGGAGAGAAAGAGCTGGAGACAGCCTGAATATAAATTGTTACATTCTTTTTAATCTGATGTTTGTGAGTATATTAAACATTGATTTTAACGTCCTGTAATCCATTTCAAGTGGATCGCAATATGTCCGCCTGTATGCTTATTCTTAAACTATTATTCCGGTGTTACAATTAGCAGCAGGACTCCTGCTAATCAATGATTCTGTTATCTCTGTGTTTGGGCATTGCTATGTAATGCCTTTGATCTGAATCTGGATTTGGTCATCATTTAGCTTTGCCTGGTTTGTTAGGGCGGAGTGTCTTTCTTGGGCCAATGTATGCTTCAGGCCTGGATTACTCTGGTACTCGTTATACTGTTTCTGGCATGTGCTAAACTCTTTCCAGGTACTTGTTTGGGACTTTGTTCCTTGTCTGTCTGTTTGTGTGTTTGTTTGTACTGTGGGACCTGCTAATCCTCGGAGAGATCTAGTTTTTGTATAGTGGTTTAATGTGTATCCTGTGATCAGTAGTTTCACTGTTTTTTTTTGGGTTTTTTTTCAAAACTGTTTTTATTGATTTTTCTCCAAAAAATTACATACAAAAATATGTCATTCAAAATGATAACATGTTGTACAGAAAATTCACATCCTTCAGGAATCACATTTGGATTTTCATCATTGCAGGAAATGAGTGTGAAAACATATCTTGAGCAGTGTAAATTCCATTAAGAATGTGGAACATATATTGATTTACATATCTTCTGATCAACAAGAAGGGAGGGAAAGGGGGAGGTACGGGAGGGGGGGGGTAGGAAGGTGGACTGGTGTTGAATTTAGCTAACATAGATGTTATTTATGATATTGATGAAGGCAAAGTATACTAATCCCATTGTGTATGATATAGAAACTACTTTCCTACAATTACTCTTACCTAGTTCAAATTGAAGTTGCCCGGTCTTTCCATGGTCCCCATATTTTAAGATACTTCTTTCTAGTTAGCAGTTCCCAATGTGCCAGTTCCTCTAGTCTTTCTAATTCTGATACCTTGTTCACCCAATGCCTCAACTGTGGGGGTTCTGTTGATCTCCAGCAACTTGGTATTAATAGCTTAGCTGCTGTGAGCAACAGGGTTGGAAGACAATGCTTCTTGGGGGTAAAACTGGGTGTCGGTTTCCACAGTAGGATTAACTCAGGTGTTAAGTGTAAGTTTGTAGAGCAAATGTTATTAATTTTCTGTTCTATTTGCTGCCAAAAAGGCACAATAAGGGGGCATGTCCACCATATGTGTAAATAAGTACCTCTTGAGGTGTTACATCTCCAACACCGGTCCGTAACTTCTTGATCAATAGCATGTAGGACCACAGGCGTCTTATACCACCTAGTTAACAGTTTGTAGGAGCTTTCCTGTATTCTATTACACCTAGAAAAACCTAATGCGTTAGACAGTATAAATCTAATTTCGGGCTCGGTCAATGATATATGGAGGTCTGTCGACCACTTTTCCATATAGCTTGGAGTCGGTGGGCAAGTCAGTGAGATCAGATGATTATATGAGGTAGATAGTATCTTACGCTGGGGTATAGAGCTCATGAGCATCTTATCTAACCAATTCTGAGGAGATGTTTGGATGGGTAGGGAGTTAAGCATAGCCGTGCAACATTTCATAAAAGTGTGTTTAAAGAGGAAATCACGAGACTTTATTCCTAATTTATCAAATACCGTGGGGACACTTCTCTGCGGAGTATCAGTCATCAGGACGGAAACTTTCATGTAATGTGGTATGTCCCACGGATCTGGTATTAGTGTAGAATCCCGATGTACATAGCAAGGCACTAAACGTAAAGGCATATGTGGTGAAGGCATCCCGAGCAAGTTCAATCTATTATGTGTGTCTTGCCACACTAGGATGGTTCCCTTTAAAAGAATGCTAGAGTATTGGTCAAGGTGTGAACTTTTGGCGAGACTCCACAGGGCCCTCTGTTCCCAGCTAAGCATAAGAGTATTCTCTACTTCCGTATAAAGAGAAGTCTGAGAGGGATGTTGCAGCTCAACCCATCTATTCAAGTGATTAGCAATATAATATGTGTGTATGTCGGACAGTCCCATACCTCCCATTTTAACCGAGTTAATCAGTTGTGTGTGCCTCTGTCTTGGTCTGTTCTTGTTCCATAGAAAATTCGAGAATATACGCTTTAGGGAGAGGAAGAATGATTTTGGTAGCCACAGTGGTAACGTCTGAATCAGGTATAACATTTTTGGGACTATAAAAGTCTTTAGGAAATTTTTCCGCCCCATCCATGACATAAACGGGAACTTCAAGGAATCTAGTTGACGTTTAATAGCCACTACTAGAGGTATATAGTTGAGGGTATACAATTGTGATGGGCAATTAGAAATGGTAATGCCTAGGTACGAGATTGATGTAGAAATCCATCGAAACTGAGATGTTCCCGTCACCGCTGCAACTACCTGTTGAGGTACAGAGACATTAAGGATCTCAGATTTACTATAGTTAATTTTAAAATTAGATATTGCACCAAATTCCGTAAAAGCTTGTGTTATGTTCCGAAGGGAGACAGACGGCTTAGTCACCAACAGTAGCAGATCGTCCGCAAAGGCAGCCGTTTTAAGCGTGAATTGACCTATCTTCAGGCCAGCTATATTGTCATCTTGGCGGATCCTTTGTATCAAGGTCTCCATCACCATCACAAACAGTGTAGGTGATAGAGGGCATCCCTGCCTAGTACCATTTGAAATTTGAAAGGAATCCGACAATATGCCATTTACTCAGACTTTAGCACTCGGATTATGATAGAGTGTCAATATAGCTTGTATGAATTCAATAGGGATCCCAAATTTTGACAAGGTAGCTACCATATATTGCCAGCTCACCCTGTCAAAAGCCTTTTCGGCATCTGTGCTAAGTAGTGCCATTGGGGTGTGTGTCGAGCGAGCGTATTGAACTAACCTAACTACTCTTGTAGTATTATCCTTACCCTGACGCCCTCCCACAAATCCCGTTTGTTCTGGGCCAATGAGTTTGGGCAGAAGCTTCCCCAATCTAGTCGCTAAAGCCTTTGCCCACCATTTCAGATCCGTGTTTAGTAAAGATATAGGTCTATAGCTACCACATAGTGCTGGATCCTTCCCGTCCTTTGGGAGGACTTTGATGTGAGCTTCCAAAGATTGGCGAGTCAATTGAGCTCCCCCCATCAATGAGTTACACATAGATGTGAAATGGGGCAACAGAATACCGCTAAATGTCTTATAGTACTGAATCGTATAACCATCTGGGCCAGGACTTTTCCCGGATGGTATTGTTTTAAGAATTTTATGAAGTTCTTCTGTGGTAAAGGGTGCAGTAAGCGCTAGTTGATCTTCCTGTGTGAGTTGAGGTAAGCTAAGTTTATCTAGAAACTTTCTAGTGCTATCCCCCAGGTTACCCTGCGGACTATCCCCACCTTTAAGATTATATAGGCCATGGTAGAAATGAGTAAAGGCCTGTGCTATGTCCTTCGATTCAGTAGCTCTAACACCTGAAGAAGTCAGGATCTCAGAGATAAAAGATTTCTCATGTTGTTGTTTAAGCAGTGCAGCCATGATTCTGTTGCCCCTTTCCCCATGCGCATAGTGTTTAAACTTGGTATAGTGAAATGTTTTAGCAGCTTTTATATTCAAGGCATTTTTAACCTCTTCCCTTAACTCCCCAAGCTCAACCTGGGCTGCGGCTGCTTTCGTACGTTTGTGAATAGTCTCAAGCGTAGATATTCTCGAGAACAGATCGTTCAGTTTTGCTGACCGTTGTTTTTTGATATGTGAGCATAGCGATATCAGTTCTCCTCGTATTACTACTTTATGCGCTTCCCATCTAATAACATCAGATAAATCCGGAGAGGAATTTATATCAAAATATTTCTGAATATTATCCTGTATCGCAGAGGAATGTTGGGGGTCACTCAAAATCGTATTGTTCAACCTCCACAGTCTGTCTCCCCTCGGAACACTATTTAGCTTCATAGATACAAACACCGGTGCATGATCAGAAAGGAGAAGGTTTCCTATTCCTGCCGACAGAACCATCGGGAGGAGACTATCAGACAACAGAACATAGTCTAATCTAGTATATACATTATGTGCTGCAGAGTAATAAGAGAAATCCTTTGTGGTGGGATATAGAAGTCTCCACGCATCAGTGACCTGTAGGTCTCTAAGTACCCTGTGGAGTCTCGATCCAGCTCGATGGGACATTTTAACCTTGCCAGTGGAATCTATAATGGGATTAAGTGGGATGTTAAAGTCCCCGCCTATAATTCTAACACCTTCCGCAAACAACTTAAAATTCTCTAAGGTCTGAATAATCCACGATATCTGATCCGTATTGGGTGCGTATAAGTTGGCTATAGAGAACAAATCTGTACCAATGTGAGCTTTTATAAAAAGATATCGACCGTCAGGGTCTTTCTGCATTGACAGTAATTTAAAAGGTAAGTTTTTCCGTATCAAAATACTCACTCCTCTGCTAGCAGTAGAGTAGGTGCTATGAAAGGCATTTGAGAAGATAGCCCTAGATAGTTCCATAGTTTTATTATGCTTGTAATGTGTTTCCTGGAGAAGGGCTATATCAGTATTATCTTTTTTCAATTGTTGGGCAATCTGGTATCGTTTACGTGGAGTATTCAGACCTCGACGATGTTATCTTAATATCAGACATGGTGAAAGATAGTATACATCAGCATATATGTCATCACAGTATTCAGAACACCAGTAGGAGGGGGGGGGGGGGGTTGTAATACAGGGAAGAGTGAGATTCAAGTAAAGGTATGTACTGCCCCAATGTATAGAGCATGTACCTGGGGAGGGGGGGAGTTAACTGTTAACAACAGTTGTGTAGTTGGCATAACCCGCATGCCAGCCAAAACCCAAGTAAGAACAGTGTAAAACAATAAGAAGGGTTAGGATAGAATCACCCACAATAGCAACAATAAAGTCACTTCAAAGTATACTCTATTTCTTGATCTCTCCAGCTACAGTGACTAGCTCCTACTCACAAATCCAAATCGAAAGGAGAGGTGACGTCCGTCAATCCGAATGCTGGAGCCGTGTGAAGAACAGTCCCCGCAATATTGGCAGTACCTTTCAATTTTCCATCGTTCCAGATCTTAGCGCCGGCTTTTTATTCTTAGGCGATTTCAGTTTCCCCACCACTTTCCACGGCATAGGTTCCAGCAATGGAGGTAATTTCAGCTCCGGAGGTACCATCATCCACGGCGAGATTTCCATAGGCGGTATACCCAGGGTTTCCCATGCATGGGTCAGGTCCTCGTGTTTCCTGATTGTGATTTGGCGCCATCTTTTTGTATCGCCAGGCCAAACGGATATAGCCAGCGAAAAGGCGTCTTGGATGCGCGTAGCGCATCAAGGAGAGGTCGGAAAACTTTCCGTTTTTGTAGTGTGGAGGATGCTATATCTTGATAGAGGTATATTGTTGTTCCTTCAAATTCAATAGTACCTTTCATCCTTGCAGCCTTTAGAATCTCCGCTGTATCAGTGTAGCTCAGCAGACCACATATAATGTTGCGGGGGGGATCATTAGAGCGAGGTTTTGGGCAGAGTGCTCTATGGACACGTTCTATCCGAACTGTATCATGGCTGTTTACTCCTAGAACTGAAGAGAATATGTCATGAGCAAGTTTGCCCAAAGTCTCATGTGCGTATGACTCAGGTACTCCCCGCAGCCTGATATTCTTCCTCCGATTCCTATTTTCCTGGTCTTCTGTCCGCATAAACATCTCATTCAATTGATCTTGTTGTGAATGTAGAATGTCCCGCACTCTGTCATGATAAACTCTCATGTCTGTCTGTGCCGCTTCAAGCGTCTCCACCCGTGATCCTATCTGACGTAAATCAGTGCTTATCTCTGACAGTTCTTTAGTAAGAGGAGTCAAGGCTTTGTATAAGATCCTCTTCATAAACCCCCGTGACACTGGTGCTAAATCATTAGTGTCTCCCGACTCAGATTGCTCACCTCAACTCTCCTCATCTGAATTCGTGATCTCGGCACTGTGGAGCAGCATGCACAGCGGCCATCTTAGATTTCCGGGCCGGAGATTCTTCATGCCTTTTATGGAGAAATTTCTCCATGTCTGCTTGTGCTTTCCCCGGTTTGGGTGTGCCAGTGTGATCTTTAAGTTTCTCCTTTGCCGGTTTAACCATTTTCCAACGATGTGGGTCGATATAGCTCGGGTTTTGGCTGGTATCAGTGAGGAGCTCTGGTCTCAAGCTGCCATCACGCTGCACGGCTACGCTCCGCCCCCTCGTTTCACTGGTTTTTATGTGCCTTTTCTGTGCGTTTGGTCTGCTGTCAAGTTGTTGTCTTACCCTGATGTGGGTAGTATTCAGATAGGGTCAGTTAGTGCTGTTAATTCTTTTCCACTGTCTATTTGTCTGTCAACTGCTTGCATTCTATTCATCCACTCCATCTGTGTATTGTCTCCATCTTCTACTTCCTTCGATGTTCGGTTCCGCTCGTCCACTGGTGAGTTACTTGTGCCATTAGCTATCTGTCAGTGTTGATGCTTGCTTTACCTATGTGATAGTGATTGTCTGGTCTTGAGCACCACCAGTGTTATAACATCCTGGAGCCATAGTTGAAAAGGCTAAATCCTTCCGCACTTTGATTTATATGAATCCTTGTTAAGTGTAACAGCTGTTTTCTAAAATTGTCACTGGCTAAACTAAAGTGTGGAGTCTAAGAAATGTCCCCGTTCTTTACCCCGCGACTCCGACAACTGGGTGGTCCTTTGGATTCCCAGGTCGTGGTCTCCAGAGTGTAGTCACTGATTGTGGCAAGTGATAGTCTGGGATCGTCTAGGGCAAATGCAGAAGCAAAGTCAGGAATGAAGTCAAAGGGCGAGAGGAAGAGAGATCAATTGTGCAACAAACTAAGGGAGGAGATGAGCCAGGGATCAATAACCAGAAGGTCAAACAAAAAGTACAGACAACTAAACCAAAAGAAGCAAGGCTATGGTGTGCATCCAAAGGTGAATTGAAGGTCAAGATCAAGTCAAAACGTCAAACAGACAAGGGCTTGTGGTAAGGAAATGTACCTTAATAAAACAGACAGTGGGTCCGTGCAGAAAGTCCCTTTAAATCTGCTGTCAGGCGTAATGTCATCCATACTGGTGCAATGAAGCACCAACGTGGCAAGTAGGAAGCCCATAGACGACATCAGATGAGCCTCCATAATATGACATTGTACAGATCACCCATGGCTTTGTAGTATGGAGCCACAAGATATTTGTATGCTACCATACAGCATCCGTGCACATATTTCCAGATGAGGTATGTCATGCCTCCCAAGCCCTCTAGATTCAGCAGGGCAGTCTACTTGTTTCATAACATGTGATTTATTCCAAGAAGAGGCGCTCGGCTCCTACTGGAGGATAATCTGCAGATCAGCGCAGGAGCAGGAAGTCAGAACGTGTAGGAGCAAACTTGGAACTTAGTCCTTGGTGCAGAAGATGAGGCAAAGGTGTTATACTGACTAATGGCCCCTTTACAGGGCCCATACAGTGGTTGGAACTGTCATGGGTGCACTGTGGGACCTAGAGAATTTACACTATCCACACTGTCCTTCTTTTTGCAGGTATGTCAACCCCTGGTGTCAGCATAATTTGAATGGTGAGGCCCCGAAAGAAAAAGTTTTGGAAGTCCAGTCCTACAAAACGGAGGCCCTGAGAAATTACCCTATTTGCCACCCCAAAAATGAAGCCTTGTGTCTCCATCTGTCTTTTGTAGAGGCGACCATCTTTACATAAGTGACAACCGGAAGTTCAGGCACATTATTGTTAACTTTGAAATAGCTTCTCAGAAATTGATATTCAAGCGTAACAACCAATATGTCTGCCCTTCCTGTTGTCACTTTGTCAAAATGACTGTTAAAACTGAATAGGAATGTGTTAATATCTCTGTAATTAGAAGAAACCTGATTATTAAATCTTTCCCATCAACCTAACTACTGATTTATTAACATATGGCTAGTTTTAGTTTTTGGGTGGACATCCCCTTTAATTTAGTTATAAATTGCATGTGTTCATATTCATAAGGTGTTATTTTTATAGTCGGTGGAGGTTAAGGTCTACGCTATATCATGTTACTATGTTAGCAATTGTTCTTACAAGGTCAGAAAAATAACATGAACATCCTTATAGAGGCTACATAAAAATCAAGAGGAAATCATTTCAAAAGCATTTTTTACGTCATTGCCAAAGTCTACATATATAATGTGAGCCGAGCAGAGATTTTTTTTTTGTATCATTATTTCGTATAATAAGACCGTCTCAGAATAATAATAATTAGTATTTATTTCTTCAGAAATAATACAATTTCCAATAACTAATTTTATCGAGATGTTGTACTTCAGAGATAAGTATAATATATATAATATTTAATATAATAACACTTCAAAAGTTCCTATCCTATTACTTCTCCTCAGAAACAGGTTTTGGTGGTATAACACTGTCCACTCCATATATATATGTAACGAGACGGGTTAGTGGACCCAATAGGCCGTACCGCCGTAGCGGGAAGGCAGCTGGACAAACTGCAGGAAATCCCAGAAATACAATGTCCCGCACAAGGGTACCTGAATAGTCCAGATGGTGGCCGCAGCTCTGGCACAGATGAGATGGGTGCAGCGGATGGCGCCAAACGTGGCGGATGACACAGGAGCCGCAAGTTGCGCCAGACGTGGAAGATTCCTCTGGACGTGGCAGTTGACACAGGACGTGGCAGATTCCTCTGGACGTGGCAGATGACACAGGACGTGGCAGATTCCTCTGGACGTGGCAGATTCCTCTGGACGTGGCAGATGACACAGGACGTGGCACGACTTGATACTAAGGCAAAGCACGGAAACAGGAACGGGGAACAAGGCACGGGTAACAACAGGAACGGGAAACACTAAGGGACCATTTGCAAGACAGACTGGGAAAACTAACAACGCTCAGGCAAGGATTAGAAGGCCAGGGGCCTTCTTATAGACCAGGAAATCGTGGCAGTTGATGATGATGACGATTTCCGTATTGCGCGCGCTGGCCCTCTAAGGCCGGGTGCGAGCGTGTGCATGCGCACCCTACGGGACACAGCCGAACGGAGCGGAAGTGAGCGCTGGCGTCTCCTAGGAGGGAGTCACAGATCCATGGCTGCGGGCGTCGGGAGGTCAGTGAACCCGACGGCCCGCGGCCTTGGACGCTACAATATATATATAAATATTCATCTTGTGAAACACTCGGTTCTTCACCTCAATCCTCTTACATTCACTCCTTGATATTGATATGATTTTCCATACAGGCGTCTCACTGTTGTTTACCCTCACCACAGATCCGGGCCCCACTCCTCTTTTTGTGAATTATACTTGGCTTTTTCTGTCTTACTTGGGAGAAAAATGTTGTCTCCTCCTCTCCTCAGACCAACCGACACCAACTGCCCATTCAAAATCCCTTCACACTTCCTGCTCCGTCTCCCTAGCAACCTGCCGATGTGACATCAGATGTGAAATGTCTGTCCTACCTCCTCAGGCTCATCATCTATACTATGGCCGTCCGGCCCTAACTATGTTTAACCCCTTAATGGCCAGCTTATTTTAGACCTTAACCCGCTTAAGGACGCAGCCTAGTTTGGGCCTTAAGGCTCAGAGCCCATTTTTTTCAAATCTGACATATTTCACTTTATGTGGTAATAACTTCGGAATGCTTAAACCTACCCAAGCGATTCTGAGACTGTTTTATCGTGAAACATTTGGCTTTATGTTAGTGGTAAAATTTGGTCGATATATTCAGTGTTTATTTGTGAAAAATAGCAAAATTTAGAGAAAATTTGAAAAAAATAGCATTTTTTCTGAATTTAAATGCATCTGCTTGTAAGACAGAGGGTTATACTACCCCAAATAGTTACTAGTTCACATTTTCAATATGTCTACTATATGTCAGCATCATTTTTTGAACATTCTTTTATTTTTCTAGGATGTTATAAGGCTTAGAACAAAAGCAGAAATTTCTCATATTTTGAATACAATTTCAAAAGCCTCTTTTTTAGGTACCAGTTCAGTTCTGAAGTGGCTTTGAGCGGCCTGTATATTAGAAATCCCTATCAAACACCCCATTTTAGAAACTAGAGCCCTCAAAGTATACAAAACAGCATTTACAAAGTGTATTAACCCTTTAAGTGTTTCACAGGAATTTACAGCAAAGAAGAAGTGAAATGTACAAATTTAATTTTTTTGTCAGAAAATCCTTTTTATACCATTTTTTTCTATAACACAAAAGGTTTAACCAGAGAAACGCAACTCAATACTTATTACCCAGATTCTGCAGTTTTTAGAAATATCCCACATGTGGCCCTAGTGCGGTAATGGACTGAAGCACTGGCCTCCGAAGCAAAGGAGCACCTAGTGGATTTTGAGGCCTCCTTTTTATTGGGTACCATGTCCGGTTTGAAGAGGTCTTGCGGTGCCAAAACAGTGGAAACCCCCCAAAAGTTACCCCATTTGGCAAACTACACCCCTCAAGGAACTTATCGAGGGGTATAGTGGGCATTTCGTTTCCACAGGTTTTTTTGCTGCATTTTGTGGAATTAGGCTGTGCAATTGAAAATCACATGTTTACTATAAAAGGTATGAACTTTTAATTTTTACAAGGAATAAAGGATAAAAAACACCCCAACATTTGTAAAGACGAGGCTGGACGGCAGCATGGAGGGCTTAAGGGAAAGCCTCCATGACTGCCATAGGAGGAAGAGGGATCGAATAAGAAAGGAGATGGTTAGTGGAGGGAAAGGAGGAGACGGAGAGGGGAGGGGACATGGGGGAGGTATCTGTTCCTCCCGCTGTTTTCGGCATTGAGCCGGAAGCAGCGAGAGGAACAACAGGTAGAGAACTTAGCTCTGACCGTAGTGCACTTACCTCTCACTGCCCCGTAGTATGATGTCTTCTCCGGTCGCGTTGCTCGAGCAGCTGCAGGCTGCAGCTGCGTTCCACGATCCGGGCTGGCTGGAAGAGACAGTTGCAGCGCTAGCCCGGATCCCTTCGGCAGGCCCGTCGCGCTCTGTGTTGGCAGTTGGCACAGAGGCGCTCCCTTCCCCCGCCCTCCTCACAGGAGTTAGTGATATATCAGCGGGGGGAGAGATGATCCCTGCGGCCCCTGCTCCGATAAAGCAGAGGGCATCGTCGGGAGCGGTGGCTCAGGCCCGGTCACCCCGCCGCTCCCAGCGGTCCCGTCCGCCAGAGCGTCTGAGCCCAGACATGGCCCCGCGGGCCTGGCGTCGCAGGGGGAGCCCTTCTAAGGACCCTGCAGGCCAGGTTGCTGGGACGGGAGCCTCCTCCCAGGGTCTGCGACCTGGCAGGAATCCCCAGCCGCGACGGGGCTCGGCGGTTAACAGGGAGTCGCAGGCCGGGCTCCCTATCACACCCCCGCCTTCAGCCGCAGTATGCCGGGTGCAGTCCACGGCCGCCCCGCATGGTGATGTGCCGGCCAGGGGGCAGGCTTCCTCGAGATCATCGGGGAGGACGCCAAGCTCAACGACGACGTCGAGGCAACAGGTCCGGTCGGAGGTCGGGGTCCCTACGGTCGGGCGGCAGGTGGCCGGCCCCTCGGCCAGAGTATCGGGGTGCCCATGTCGGAGATGTCGGTGTGAGTACCAGTCGGCAGCGAGAGAGGATCTAGAAGAGGGGGAGCTGGATGAGTCGCAGCGCTGTCAGAATTTTCCGGTTGGCAGGAATACAGCGCCTGGGCAGCCTGGTGAGTGTGTAACTCCTACTTTACCGTATGCAGCAATTTTCATGTCGGGTTTTGAGGGTGGGGCAGCGAGCGTGGAGGTTGCGGCTGTCGATAGTGGCGTTGTCGGGCGCGATGGCTTATCTGATTTTGTGGGTTGTTTGCGCGAGTTAGTCGGGCGCTTAGATAGGGCAGCTGTTCCTGTAGTTCCGGCGGTGTCCCCGGCGGTGGTATGGGAAGGTCCTCGTGACGTACTGCCGCGGTCCATGGGTAGTGATGTGACGGGGGTGTCTAAGGAAGCGGTAGCAGTGTCGGTTCAAACTGAGGCGCAGAAGGATGGGGATAAAATTAGGCTGGATGATCGTGCTCGGGGCGAAGTTTATGTCTGTTTTGAGGGTCCGTTAGGGGCTCACCTTAAACAGGAGGTTAGGGACCGGATTTGGAAGGATGAGTACGTGGAAATTTTTTCTCTTCTGCCGCTTGCAAAGTTCAACTTGGATAAAGGCAAGCGGGATGAGAGTAAGAAAGAAGAAGAAGAACGCCGGCGGTATAGGCTTATCCCGCAGACGTTCGTTAATTGGTCGCAAGCTTTTGCTATTTTGGCGAGCGTGATCGGGGAAAAGGCGCCGGAAAATTGCTCGGCGTTGTTCTGTTATTTCGATGCCATAGGGGAGGCCTATCGGGCGTACGGTATGATGAGCAATTTCGCCAGCGAAAAGCGGTATGGCCGGCGATTCGGTGGGATCAAAAAGATATTGCGCTGTGGTTGCGGGTTACGGCCTCGGTTAAACAGTCCTTTCCCGGGAGCGTTGGCCAAGGAGGTCAGTCGGGTCAGTCCGGACAGGGTTCCTGGTCAAAACTTGGGTTCTGCTGGCAATTTAACGATGGCCAGTGTAAGTTCGAGGCCTCATGCAAATTTAAACATGTCTGTTCAGAGTATAACGGCTCCTCTCATGGGGCTGCAAAATGTATGCGAAAAGTTAAGCGGTCAGGTCCTCAGTCCTCCTCCGTTGGCCAAGGGGCGGTCGCCGGTGAGTGTGGACAGAATGGCACCGTATCTAAATGAATATCCGGATAGGGTTGCAGCCAAGTTAATTTTGGAGTGGTTTTTGTTTGGTTTTGTTATTCCCCCTCCTCCGTATGAGGTTCCGGTTACGCGGCGTAACCTTAAGTCGGCTTATTTGCACTCGGCGGTTGTTTCGGAAAAACGTTTAAAAGAAGTTTCGTTGGGGCTCATGGCCGGTCCTTTTGGTGAGCCGCCGATTGCGAATCTGGTTGTATCCCGCTTGGGAATTGTGCCAAAGAGAGAGCCCCCGTAAATTCCGTTTGATTCACCATTTGTCCTTTCCCAGGGGATCGTCGGTAAATGATGGGATAGATCACGATTTATGCTCGGTGGTTTACACGTCATTTGATAAAGCGGTGGCGTTAGTGCGTGGGGTGGGGCCCGGGGCGTTGTTGGCGAAAACAGACATTGAGGCGGCTTTTCGGTTGCTGCCGATACACCACGGCTGTTGGGTTGTTTCTGGAACGGGGGGTTTTATGTTGACATGTGTCTTCCAATGGGGTGTTCTCTGTCTTGCGCATACTTTGAGGCTTAAAGTAGCTTCGTGGAATGGGTGACTAAGGGTGTAGCAGGGGTGGATTCATTGATCCATTATCTTGATGATATCATGTGTGTCGGCTCTAGCGGTTCCCCTGTTTGTGGTAACCTATGGTATTCCTTGCAGAAGGTTGCGTCGGATTTTGGAATTCCTTTGGCGCCGGGAAAAACTGAGGGCCCGGTCTCTACCATCTGTTTTTTAGGGATCGCAATTTATACGGTCGCTATGGAGTGCAGGCTGCCTGAGGATAAATTACTGCCCTTACGGCATGAGGTGAGGCGGGCCTGCTGATTGAAGAAGATCACTTTGCGCGAGCTCCAGTCGCTGCTGGGGAAGTTGAATTTTGCCTGCAGAATTATGCCAATGGGTAGAATTTTTAGTAGGCGATTGGCGGCAGCGACGGCGGGTATCCGGGCATCCCATCATTTTGTGAGGCTTGGGCTGAAACACAGGGCAGATCTACAGGTATGGGATGCGTTCCTCGGGCAATATAATGGTAAATCGTTGTGGATGTCCCCGATGCAAGATATGAGTGAGTTGGAGTTGTTTACTGACGCGGCGGGGTCCGGTGGTTTTGGCGCGTATGCGGGGGGTCAATGGTGTGCGGGGAACTGGCCGGACAGCTGGGTGATCAGTGGCCTTACGCGGAATCTGTCCCTGCTCGAGCTGTTCCCCATCGTGGTTGCGGCGACCATTTGGGGGGACAGGCTCAGGGATAAAAAGGTTTGTTTCCACTGCGATAACATGGGGTGGTGTTGGCAATTAATAATTTATCAGCATCTTCTCCACCTGTGGTTCAGTTTTTGCGTCACCTAGTGTTGGTGTGCTTGTTGCTAAACGCGTGGGTAGTTGCGGTGCATGTACCAGGGGTTTCCAATTGTATTGCTGATGCTCTTTCTCGCTCGCAGTGGGATCGCTTTCGTCAATTGGCACCGGGAGCGGATTCGTTCGGCGTGGCTTGTCCGGAGCATCTCTAGGATCTGGTTTTGGTCCCGTGGACAGGTTGATTGAACGGTCGTTGGCGAGTGCGACTTGGAACGCTTATTCGGCTTGTTGGCAGCAATGGGAGGAGTGGGTAAGAGTGTTGGGTAACGTCATCACGGAACAAGACAGGTTGGTAGCATTGCTGTACTGGTTGGGGGATGCTTGGGAGGCAGAATTGTCTTTGGCTAAGGTGAATCGTTTTGTTGCGGGTTTGGCGTTTGGATTTAAATTACGGGGTTTCCAGGATGTGTCCAAGCATTTTCTAGTAAGTCAAGCTTTGAAAGATTTGCGTAGAGGCAGGGCCGAAGTAGATCAGAGGTGATCCGTGTCTTTTCCCTCCTTGGGTCGCTGGGCGCATCGCTGGGGGCTGTTTGTAATTCACCTTATGAGGTAGAGTTGTTTCGGTTGGCTTTTTCCCTCGCGTTTTTTGGAGCACTCCGAATTGGGGAGTTGGTCTCTCATAGTACGGCGAGGGCTGGGGGACTGCGACAGGCGGACGTGGGTCTTTACGGGGATAGACTCGAGTTGTTGGTGCGGCGGTCCAAGACTGATCAGTTGGGACGGGGTAAGCGGATAGAGTTATTTGCTCTCCCCGGGTCGGCGATGTGTCCGGTTGCTTGCATGGTTGCATTCAAGCCACGTGGCTGAGTCGCCATTGCTCCGCCATGAGAATGGCTCGTTTCTGTCCAGGTATCAATTTGATTCAGTGTTCAAAAAATGCTTGGCTGAGGTTGGAGTTGGGAATGGGTGTTACTCGTCTCACTCGTTCAGGATCGGCGCGGCTACGGAAGTTGGGCATTGGGGGTTGGATGACGAGGGGGTGCGTCGCATTGGTCGCTGGGAGTCTAATAGGTTTAGGACTTACGTGCGCCCTCATTTGTTGTGTTTGTAAATTGTTTCGGATGGCCTTTATTTGCGTTTGTTTGACCTTTCATTTCAGATTATCGCCCATGTTTAGTTTGGCTGTTGGGACATTCTTTTGTGCACTGGGGGGCACTGCGGGCGGACGTGCGCCCGGATGGCCGCCAGCTTCGCATTCCGCGGCAAGATGCGGTTTTACATTGGCTGGGATTTCGAGGTATGTTATGGAGCCGGGTACTGCCCGAGTTTCAAACATACTCTCAGCTGGATAGAGTCCCGGAGGTTTTGGTGTTGCATGTTGGGGGGAACGATCTAGGAGTATGCCCCTTTCGTGAGCTAGTGCGGGATATAAAGCATGATTTGTTATGTCTGTGGGCGTCTTATCCATCCTTAGTGATTGTTTGGTCGGACATCGTTCCGAGGAAGTTTTGGAGCTTTGCAAGGTCAGTGGAGAGGGTTAATAAAGCCTGCATTAAGGTGAACCGGGCAGTGTCACGTTTTGTTGCCAAGAACGGGGGCATTTGTGTCCGACACGGGGATTTGGAGTCTGGAGTTGGAAATTATTGGCGGAGTGATGGGGTACATTTGACCGAGGTTGGAATTGATTTGTGGAGCCTGGCCTTAGCAGAAGGAATTGAGAGGGCGGTTGTAGTATGGAGGGACTCACAGGCTTAAGGTAGTCAAGGCCTGTTTCGCGGTGGCGGGGGGAGTCCTTGAGGTTGGTCAGTACAAAATGGTGGGGGGGTCGCATCGGGGGTATGCGTCCCCCAAAAAGGTATATCATTTGAAGACTTCATAGTGGTCTTCTGGTGGTTGGAGCCATCTGCAGAGGTGAGTGGTGCCTCCGAGCTGGTTTATGGCTGGAGGTAAAGAGTTGGTGGTGGTTTGCAGATCGCTAACTTAAAGGAAATCCGGTTTAAATGGCTTCAAGGACTTCCCCTGCTCTGTTAAAGTGTTAATAATGTTGATTGTTATTTCTGATTCTGACCCATGTTGGGTCATGTGAATTAGAAGAGGAATTCTCCGGTCGAATTCCTAGAGGAGTTATCCGAATGTTTTGGATTAAAATTGCATTTAAAATAATGTAAATAAATAAACGGCTGCTGTGGCCATTTCATATCCAACCTCGGTTGTCACGTGTCGTTATTGGGTGGTGGGCCAGAAAAGGGGTGAATAAAAGTTAAAGGTTTTAAATAACACATGACTCTACTTAGGCCAGTCAAGCAATTTCTCCCGATTACGACAATACCCCATATGTGGTCACAAACTCCTGGTTGGACAAACGGCAGGGCTCAGAAAGGCAGGAACGCTATTTGGCATGTAGATTTTGCTGGATTGGTTTTTGGGCGCCATGTCACATTTGCAGAGCTTCTGCGGTACCAGTACAGGGGAAACCCCTTAAAAGTGACCCAATTTTGGACACTAGACGCCTTGAGGAATTCATTGCAGTTTTCATGGGGTACATGCGACTTTTTTATCACTTTTTATTCTATTTTTAGGTGGCATGGTGACTAAAAAATAGCAATTCTACTATTGTTTTTTATTCTATTTCTTTTACAGCGTTCACCGTGCGCTATAAATGACATATTCACTTTATTCTGCGGGGCGATACGATTATGGCGATGCCAGATGTTTATAGTTTATTTATGTCTTATGGAGTTTGCACAATAAATTACTTACTTTATAAAATATCATTTTCTTTTTGTGTTACCTTATTCTAAGAGCCATAACTTTTTTATTTTCCCATCAATAAAGCCGTGCGAGGACTTATTTTTTGCGTAACGAACTGTAGTTTCGATCAGGACCATTTTTAGGTACATGCGAGTTTTTGATCTCTTTTTATTCCATTTTTTTGTGACCAAAAAATTGTGATTCTGGTACGGTTTATTATTACTTTCTTTTACGGCGTTCACTGCGCGGGATAAATAACATAATACTTTTGTAGTTTTGTACCAATTATGTATAGTTTATTTGTTTATTTATTTATTTTTATTAATAAAAAAGGACTGATAAGGGAAAAAGGGGGATTTTTACTTTTTATTACTTTTAAAACTTTTCTTTTTTTCTTTTTACACAACTTTTTTTTTACTTTATTACTTTGTCTCACTAGGGGACTTGAGGGCAGGAGGCCCTGATCGCTATTCTAATACACTACACTACATGCGTAGTGCAGTGTATTAGAGCTGTCAGCTACTCACTGACAGCAAGCATAGTGGGTCCTGACTTTGTCAGGACCCACTAGGCTTCCGTAGATGGCATAGCCTGTGGCCATTATTAGGTCTCCGGTTGCCATAGAAACCATCGCCACCCACTATCATGTAGCGGGCCGTCGATGGCGGTTTAACCCCTAAGAAGCCGCGATCGCTATTGAACGCGGCTTCTAAGGGGTTAATCAGCGGGGACACCCCGATCAGTCCCCGCTGAAGGAGCTTTGGCAACTGCTGTACGAGACAGCAGTTGTCACAGCTCCTGCATGTGTCGGGAAGACGGCCAAAACCCTGTGACGTACTATTCTGTCGTGGAGTGCGAACGATGTGGTTACCATGACGGAATAGTACGTCAAGGAGCAGGAAGGGGTTAATGGCCAAGCTATTTTTTACGTTTTTCCATCATCGCATTCCAAGAGGTATAACTTTTTAATTTTTGCATCTACATATTTGTATAAGGTCTTGTTTTTTGCGGGACAAGTTGTATTTTGTAATAGAACCATGTTGGGGTACATATCATTTATTGATTACCTTTTTTGTGGGGATAATGTAAGAAAAACCATAAATTACGCCACTATTTTTTGCGTCTTAGATTTACGCCGTTTACTGTGTGCTATACATAACATAATAACTTCATTCAGTGAGTCATTACGATTGTGGCGTTACCAAATTTATATAGGTTTTGTATGTTTTACTACTTTCACACAGCAAAAACACTTTTTTTTCAAAATTATTTGTTTTTGTGTCGCCATGTTTTAAGAACCCTAATTGTTTTATTTTTACACCGATGCAGCTGTATGAGGGCTTGTTTTTTGCGGGACGACGTCTAGTTTTTATTGGTTTTATTTTTGAGTACATGCAACTTTTTGATCACTTTTTATCACATTTTCTTAAGGCAGGATGAACAGAAAACAGCATATTAGCTTTATAGGTGGGGTCGTTATGGACGCGGCAATACCAAATGTGTAATGTTTTAATTTGTTTTTGTTTTTTTATATTAAAGTATTTTATAAGGGAAAAAGTGGGTTTTCAATGTTTTTTGTTTGGAATTTTTATTTATTTATTATTAACTTTATTAAACATTTTGATAACTTTATTTTTAGTCCCACTAGGGGACTTCACAATGCGATCTTCTGATCGCTTTTATAATACACTGCAGTACTTCTGTATTGCAGCGTAGTATTGCCTGTCAGTGTAAAACTGACAGGCACTTGCTAGAGTACATGGTCTAGCAGGCATCCACTACAGGCAGACCTGGGGGCCTCTGTTAGGCCCCTGGCTGCCATAGAAGCCATCGGCACCCTGCGATTGCAATTGCAGGGTGCCGGTGAGGTGAGAGAGCTAGCTCCCTCCCTCCAAATCCACTTGGATGCGGCGCTCTTTATTGAGTGCCGCATCTAAGTGGTTAAATGGGTGAGATGGAAGTCAAATCGATCCCGCTCGTTGGAGCAGGTGCCTGGCTGTCATTAGACCACCCAACACCTGCTTTAGCCGGCACAGGACACCCGTGCCGGGCTTATGTCACAGCGCCGTGAAAAGGCGGCTGTCATGAGGTGCGTTAAGTTAATACACGATCAACAGAGCCAGTGATGATAGGACAACTCCAACATGATTTATTGCTTCCAATGCTTACAGAACAACTTAAAAGCAGGAACAGCACAGTCCACAAAATCAGGTAATCACAGGAAACTCCTCAGAGCATTGGCCTCAGCTTCAGCTCTCCTGAAGGTCTAAATCCAGAACTCCCATCCTCCCCAGGAAAAGCCCTTATATACCCGTCATGGGGGAGGAACATTTTGGCAGTTTCTAGTCACCATGATTTGTTATAATGACTTTAGTTTGTATTTCTACTATCTGTATGTGAGTTGTGGTCTTTTGTACTATTATGTGTATTGCCCGTCTATTGTCTGCCACAGCCAGGATGAGAACACATTGGGGGGAGATAATTGGATCTGCTTTGCTTGCTGATCTGCACTTTAGCTGAGTGATGGTGATGCCACCTGATGGTCCCCGGTGGAGACTGGACAATGAGGACACTTTATGTCTTTTGGCTGCACCTCTGACTCATCTGATTGTCCATACGCTGGAGACACGAGCTGTGGTACCTGATTACAGAATCATTCCCCTCTGCTGAGGGCTCATGATAAACCACACATAATGCACCATCACAACCTCTCCCCTCATATAATAAGTGAGTTGGCCATGTGGCCTACACAGGCTGCTGGCCACCTCACTCATAAGCCACTTACTGCAGCTCAATATGAACAGTCCAAAGGCTGTAAAGAAAGTCCAATGCACAGTTATATCTAGGGCAAAGAGAAATGTCTGGAAACACCATCACAAGAGTCAAGAAGTTTCTACAAAAGTTGCACGTCATCTGTTAGTTTTGGAAGACTTGATCCGGTGGCTTCCAGGACAGTCTAGCCTGTGAGATGGAGTCTCTGGGGTCAGGAGGTTTCTTGAGACCTTTTATTGCATTCAAATATTTCTTCAGACTCAGCATGGTCCATCCAGACACTTTCCTCCCCACTGCATCCTACAACAATATATTGGGTAATTCAGGCCTACTATCTGACCCATCACTCAGGCAAAGCTCATACCACAAAATACATTCACTGTTGAGAATTGTAGTGAGTCCTGAGAATTTGGTGGCAGAATATGGGGAGATAGAAGTCCACTCAGTTTGAGAAAACAAGGACAATGATTGGAAAGGGTCTGAAGTATCACCATCATGAAGGTCACCACTGCTGTTGGGACCAGTGTCTTGTTGTCCTTTGCAGACCTCTTCCTCCAACGCGCCTTCTTCCACCTTAGAACTCGCTGACACTCCAGTGTTATCCTCATCCATGTTGGAAGGCTGTGTACCTGGAGAGTCAATACTGACTGCAACATCCACATTATCATTGAACCCAGACAAATCAGACTTCAAGGTATCATTAGAGCAGGGTTCCTCAACCTCTTGGAAATCCTTGGGTGATGGGAACGCAGGAAACACATCGCCAGGAGAAGCCCAAACATCATTGCCCACTAGTGGGTCTGTTTCATGTGACTTAACCTCAGTTGGGCTTTCAGAACAGGAACTGGTGTTCTCAGTGCTAAAGGTTTCAGGACATCCAGGTTTCTTCATCATTCACAGGATTTATTTCTGTAGATCTATAAACATCCTTTGTATGCATTCATTCCGGTTCTGAATTAAGTTCAGAATATTTTCTCTCTTCCTGGTGCTCCCACGTCTTATGGGATATGCTGCCCCCACACTCCACATCACTCACCTCAGGACACTCTGAAGCTTTCTCTGGAGATCCGTAGCCGTCAGATCCTGGAGCAGCCGGACAATCCTTATAACACTGTGCTGGCCGTACACAACATGTTTGCGGCACCTCTCGCTCCGCTTGTGCCAGACACCAATTCCAGTTCCAGAACTTATCATCCTCCTTACATCCCAGAACATCCATGGTCTCCTGGTGCAATTTCCTAGCTCGCAAAAGAACTTGTTCCTCCCTTGCCATAGTCAGAGCCTGATCCCAAGCCCAGCGTTCAATGTCTTCTGTAGACTTTGGTCCGAGACAGTCCATTGTCTCCTGGTAAACCACAATTGCTCTCCTCATGATAGACATCCTGGTGTGCAGACCTCTGTCCATCTCTCCTGCATTCTGTTGATCCCACTTCTGACACCAGTTGTCATAGGGTTCATTAGATTAATGCACAATCAACAGAGCCAGTGACGACAGGGCAACTCCAACAGGATTTATTTCATCCAATGCTGACAGACCAGGTCGCCTTCCACGCAGGGACAGCACACAGTCCACAAAATAAGGTAATCACAGGAAACTCCTCAGAGCACTGGCCTCAGCTTCAGCTCTCCTGAAGGTCTAAATCCAGAACTCCCATCTTCCCCAGGAAAAGCCCTTATATATCCGTCATGGGGGAGGAACATTTTGGCAGTTTCTAGTCACCATGATTTGTTATAATGACTTTCGTTTGTATTTCTACTATCTGTATGTGAGTTGGGGTCTTTTGTACTATTATGTGTATTGCCCGTTTATTGTCTGCCACAGCCAGGATGAGAACACATTGGGGGGAGATAATTGGATCTGCTTTGTTTGCTGATCTGCACTCTAGCTGAGTGATGGTGGTGCCACCTGATGATCCCCAGTGGAGACCGGACAATGAGGACACTTTATGTCTTTTGGCTGCACCTCTGACTCAAATGATTGTCCATACGCTGGAGACACGACCTGTGGTACCTGATTACAGAATCATTCCTCTCTGCTGAGGACTCGCGTTAAACCACACATAATGCACCATCACAGCGGCGCTCTGGCATAAGTTCCCTTAACGGCTGCCATGAAAACGCGTATTGGCGGTCGTTAATTGGTTAATACACAAACATTAAATAACCCATAAAAATTATTCATTCTATACTGTCTATCTTGTCTACTTACATCATACATTGATTTATACATACGTGTATATACGTATTATTATTACCAATTATGTTTTCTCTTTACAAGGTAGCAGAGGTAAGTTTCTCACTGCTGTATAGTCGGGTTTTTGTAAAATGCCACATCTCTGGGTTTATCTATAGTACTACAGGTAAACTTATTCTAATATTATAGCTCTGTCAATTATCAAACTCTGCTACAGTAGACAATTTTCTTTGATTAAATATATTTATTGGCCCATCACTGGGTTTTTCAAGATTTTACATTGATGACGTATCTTTAGGATAGGCCGTTGATGTGTGATTGGTGCCGATGCGACCCCAGGGACCCATCCCAACCAGCAGAATGAAGTGGCTCAGCTGCATCTCAGCCCCACTAAAATTAATGGGGCAGAGCTGAAGTACTAGGCACAGTTCATGTATGGATGTACTGCAGTGTTTTGAAATATGGCGATTATTTGCTGTAATGGGAGTCCCGGGGATCGAACATCAACTGATAACACATTGATGGCCAAGCCTAAGGATAGGATGGAAAATCCCTTTTAACTTAACAAGACAACAACCAGGAATCAGTTTGTGGCCATATTTATATAATCTCCCATGACAATGTCAGACTTGGGTTCCTTGGGTCCACTAAAGAAGATGAATCTAAGGGCCACTCTTAATTGCATTGTAATAGTTGTTGTTATCATTGGACACACATGACATATAAATAAGGTCTAATAGGTTATTTGTGAATCACCCCATAAAAAATAGAAATTTGGTCAGAGGACTGAATTGATTTTAGGGTTGGGACTAAATTTATTTTAGGGTAGGATCTGAATTAATTTTGGGGTCTGGTCTGGAGTCTGAATTAAATTTAGTATCTTGTGTAGGTTCTGAATTAATTTAGAGGTCTGGTCTAGGGTCTGACTTAATTTTGGGGTCTGCTTCAGGGTCAAAATTGATTTTAGGGTCGGTCAGAATTAATTTTTGGGTCTTGTCTTTGATCTGAATAAATTTTGGGGTCTGTTCTGAGGAATCAATTGATTTTAGGGTCGGGACTGAATTGATTTTAGGGTAGGGTCTGAATTCACTTTGGAGTCAGGTCTGGGGTCTGAATTAATTTGTGGGTCTGATCTGGGGTTTGAATTAATTTAGTGGTCTTGTCTTGGGTCTGAATTCATTTTGTGCTCTTGTGTGGTGTCTGGATAAATTTTAGCAACTGGTATAGGTTCTGAATTAATTTAGTGGTCTGGTCTGGGGTCTGAATTAATTTAAGGGTCTTCTCCAGGGTCTAAATTGATTTTAGGGTCGGTCAAAAATAAATTTGGGGGTGGGATCTGGGATCTAAGTTCATTTTGCAGTCTGGTCTGGACTGAATTGATTTTTTTGGGGTCTTGGGTTTAAATTAATTCTGAAGTATGGTCTTGGATCTGAATTTGTTTAGGGGTCTGACCTGGTGTCTGAATTATTTTGGCGTCACATCTTGGGTCTAAATAGATTTTAGGGTCAGGTTTAAATTAATTTTGGGGTCAGCGGTTTGGTCTGGGATTTGAATTTAATTTTCTGGATCTTATTTTTAAATTAACTTTAGAGGTCTGGTCTGGGGTCTGAAATTATTTAGAGATCTGATCTTGGATCTGAATTGACTTTGGGGACTGGTCTGTGGTCTGAATTGATTTTAGGATTGGGTCTGAATTAATTTAGGTTTCTAGTCTCAGGTCTGAATTGATTTTTGTATCTGGTCTGGGATTTGAATTTATTTAGGTGTCGGGAAAGGGATCTGAATTAATTTTGAGGTCAGGTCTATGAGACTGAGCAATTTGTAGTTATACCCCTGCTCAAAACCCCATATATTGTTAAACAACTCACAGTGCACACAATCAATATATACCGTGAGAGAGTACAACACTTCATGCAAAGCATACATGGCCAGACTCTCTCAGTCAAGTTGGGGACCATGGCCTTAGAGAGTGCAACACCAGATTGTAAACCCCTTTGTAGTCTAGTTCTTTGATCATCAGCCATCAGGTCGAGTAAGGAGCCATGAACTACAGCAGAATATCAACAGTTCCTCAACTCTATAGCAGTAGTGGTCAACCCACCACATTATGGTTAATTAATAAATATTGGCTGCAACACGCCGGATCAAATTTTTGGTGTTCTGCTTTATAAGGTGCTTTTGATGTTCCCCACCTCTAAGGGTGCAGCTATGAAATGAAAATATAGTCACAACATCTCATACCCCATATACAATAATAACCATGAGAGGTGTGCCCGGTTGAAGGACATATTGTTGTTAAGTATGTTGCTGTGTTGTATTGCTTAATTAATTTGGGGGTCTGCTTTTTTTATTTGCAATTCATGAGTTACAATGTAAATAGTGTATTATTTCTTTAATGGGGCACCATAATGGTGGCCATTTGGTCATCAAGAGGTGCGGACGCATGGGTTTGAACTGCAGCAGTCCTTAAAGGAAGTAAAGTTGTGTTCTTTATTCTACCTTGTCGACTGTCTTTTTTTGCTGCGCCAGTTATCAGCGGGGTAACAACCAACACCCCCCCCCCATTGCCTACATGCTTACTCAGCCATTCACATTACAACCCATTCGCGTTACAAATACAATACCCCAAAATATAGTGCCAACTGCATGCCACTCAAATATACTGCCAGACACCCATATTCCCTCATATTCAGTGCAACCTCATGTACCAATATAGAGTCCAGCCACACCCCCTCATATATAGTGCAGACCCATGTGCCAACAAGTACAGTCATATGCTCCCAATAAAGAGTGCAGCAACAAATCCTCATACACAGTGCAGACACATGTGCCCCCCATGTGCAATCATATTCTCCCAACATAGAGTCCAGCCACTCCCCCCATATACAGTGCAGACACATGTGCCTCCAAAGTGCAGCCATCCCTGCCTCATATATATAGGTACTCGACAAAAGGAGCGAGATTGAGCCATGGATCAAAGGATGAGCAAGTTGGTTCATGATTAGTACAGGATACAATGCCAGGACATGGCAAGATCAGAAACAGAAGACAAACTGTTGCCAATGCCTGTGGCGGTCAGGGCATGTTGAGAGTTATAGTTTTGAAACCGCAAGAGAACCACTGCAATTCAAGATGGTAGCAAGGTTAGCTAGTCCTTTGATCTGCATCTGGAAGTCAAGCGAGCAGGTGTAACTATAGCAGAAGATCAACAGGTCCTCAGAGATATTGCCTCACCGAATGGACACTGAATCACTATTTCTGGTTCACTATGATCATTAATATCTAGTAAAAATTAAAACTGGATCTTCTGGATTAGGAACTGACCCTGCCCTGGTCTATATGTCATACAGAGGACCCACCACCCAAAGGTTCAGGTTGAGAGAGATGTGGGTAAAGTCACGGGAGACGTGCTGAGAAAGAGGATTGTGAGGTCTAGTTTAGGTACTTTAAGTGGGGAGTTGTAGCAGAGCAGAATTTGTTCTTTGAAACTCTACACCATGATACATATAAGTGAGTTGCTGTCTCCATTTACTTGTTGTTGGTGCTACTTCCAGAAGATGGCAGCAGAATTGAGCCCATGAGGCGTCGTCAGATATAGAACTTTTATTGATTACCAGATGGCGCTGTGCTGGCTACTAATATATTTTTTACAAAGGCTGTCCATGGACATTTGTGCCTCGGCTTCTCCTCTATTAACCCTTTCAGGATAAATGGTCCTCAAAGCCTCAATGACCAGCCCCATTTTTTCAAATCTGACGTGTCATTTTATGTGGTAATAACTCTGGAATGCTTTTTCCTATCCAAGCAATTCAGAGATTGTTTTCTTGTGACATATTGTACTTTATGTTAGTGGAAAAATGTGGTCAATAAATTCATAGCTTATTTGTGAAAAATGCCAAAATTTAAAGAATATTTGCAAAAATTATAATTTTTCTAAATTGAAATGTAATCTACTTGTAAAACAGGTAGTAATACCACACAAAATTGTTGCTAATTAACATCCCCCATATGTCTACTTTATATTTGCATTGTTTTTTGAACGTCCTTTTATTTTTCTAGGACGTTACAAGGCTTAGAACTTTAGCAGCAATTTCTCACATTTTCAAGAAAATTTCAAAAGGTTATTTTGTCAAGGACCAGTTCAGGTCTGAAGTGGCTTTGAGGGCCTTATGTACTAGATAGACACCATAAATCACCCCATTGTAAAATCTGCACCCCTCAAAGTACTCAAAACAGCATTCAGAAAGTTTATTAACCCTTTAGGCGTTTCACAGGAATTAAATCAAAGTAGAAGTGAAATTTACAAATTTCATTTTTTTTTGGGCGAAATTCATATGTAATAAAATTTTACGTTACAGAAGGTTTTACCAGAGACATGCAACTCAATATTTATTACCCAGATTCTGTAGTTTTAAGAAATATCCCACATGTGACTCTAGTGTGATAATGGACTGAAGCACCGGCCTCAGAAGCAAAGGAGCACCTACAAGATTTTGGGGTCTCCTTTTTTTAGAATATATTTTAGGCACCATGTCAGGTTTGAAGAGGTCTTGTGGTGCCAAAACAGTGGAAATCCCCGAAAAGTGGTTTGGGAAACTACAACCCTCAAGGAATTTATCTAGGGGTATAGTTAGCATCTTGACCCGACAGGTCTTTTGCTATATTTATTGGAATATGTCTGTGAAAATGAAAATCTACTTTTTTTCTGAAAAAAAAATAATGTAATTTTTACAAGGAATAAAGAATAAAAAGCACCCCAAAACTTGTAAAGCTATTTCTCCCGATTACGGCAATACCTCATATGTGGTAATACACTGCTGTTTGTACCCTCGGCAGAGCTCAGAAGGGAAGGAGCGCCATTTGGCTTTTGGAGCGCAGATTTTGCTTACTAGTAGTTGTTTGGGGTTTTGCTGGTATTTCAGTTTATAATGTGGGGGCATATGTAAGCTGGTCAGAGTACATCAGGGCATAATAAGAGGGTATAATAATGGGGTAACTAATAATTCATACATGTGTGGCCGGTGTCGCACTGATAAATGGTGCCCAATCTTATCTTTTGGACACTGCACAATTTCTGTCGCTATAATCTGAGCGCCAGAACTTTTTTTTATTTTTTCTCCACCGGAGCCGTGCGAGAGCTTATTTGTTACGATACAATCTGTAGTTTTCATTGGTACCATTTTAGGGTACATGTGATTTTTTTATCAATTTTTATTCGATTTTTTGGCAAGCATGGTGACAAAAAAATCATACATTTTGACAATGTGTTTTTGTCCTTTTTTTTAACAGTGCTCACCGTGCGCTATAAATGACATTTTACTTTATTCTGCGGGTCGGTACGATTACGGCGATACCAGATGTATATAGTTTTTTTATGTTTTGTGGCATTTGCGCAATAAAATCACTTTTCTATAAAATTATTTATTTTTTGTGTCACCGTATTCTGAGAGCCGAAATTTTTTTTTATTTTTCAGTAAAAAATGCTGTGTAAGGGCTTGTTTTTTGTGGGACGGGTTGTAGTTTTTATTGGTATTATTTTGGGGTACATGCAAATTTTTGATCACTTTTTATTCTATATTTTGGGAGGGGTGATGACAAAAAAAATTAGTGATGCTAGTATTGTTTTTTAATTTTTTTTTGCGGTGTTCACCGTGCGGGAAAAATAGTATTATAGTTTTATAGTTGGGGGCGTTACGAATGCGGTCATACCAAATATGAGTACTGTTTTAACGTTTTCTTTTTTTCCAATAATAAAAGACTTATTATAGGAAAAAAAGCATTTTTGGTTTTTGTAACTTATAACTTGTTTTCACACTTTTATAAAACATTTTTATAACTTTTTTTTTTTTTACTTGAAGACCTGCAGCACTGATAGCTGCTATAATACATTACACTACCTAAGTAGTGTAACGTATTATAAACTGTCGGTGTGACGCTGACAGTCATACTGACAGGAAACCTATGAGGACCAGCTGGTCCTCATAGGCTTTCGCGAATGGCAGACCGGAGGCCGTTGTATGGCCCCTGGTTTTGCCAGGCAACTGACGGCAGCACCCGCAATCGGTCCTCGGGAAAGTTTGTTGTAGCAACAAACTTTCCAGTTTGTTGCTACAACAAACTTTCCCTGCGATCACATGATCGGGACCTGAACCAATCAGGTCCCGGTCATGTCTCCGGGACCAGAGGCAGGGGTTAACAGCGCGATCTGGGTGTCACCGCTACTCTGAGACACCCGGATCGCGCTTTTAACACCCACTGTGAATTCACGGTCGGCTCTGCACAGAGCCCAGAAAGCGCCGACGTGAATTTACAGTGGGCGGTCAGGAAGCGGTTAATGGCGGTGATCATATTCTCTGCAGCCATACCAATCGGTTCGGCTGTCAGAGAACAGGTTGCTGGGGAGCCGCGGACACTGACACAGCCGGCGTCCAAGCGCTTTTCACAGCGCTATGCCGGCTGGAACAGAGATCTGTATATTCACGCCCTGGCTGCACGAGGTATGTGCGAAAAGGACGTGAATATACAGATTGTCGGCATGAAAGGGTTAAAGGGTAACTAAACTTGAAAAAAAATTCTGACATGTCATAGTGACATGTCAGAAGTTTTGATCGGTGGGAGTCCGAGCACTGAGATTGCTGGTGGGATTGCTAAAACAAAGTGGCAGAAGCGCTCGGGTGAGTGATATGCTGCTTAGTTTCTGATCGGCTTTTCTCGGAAAGCTGGGCAGTTGATGTACGGGCTCATAGACTTTCTATTTAAACCATACACGGCTACGTCGTCTTTCTGAGAAAAGACGATCAGAAACAAAGCGGCTCAGTGCTCGGACGACCACCGATAAAAACTTCTGACTTGTCACTATGACATGTCAGAATTTTTTTTAAACCGTACGATAAAATGAACACAATATTAATTCCGTGTGGTGAACGGAGTTTAAAAAAATGCTAAAAAACAATCCCAAAACTCCTGATTTTTCATCATCCTGCCGCCGAACAAACGGAATAAAAAGTGATAAAAAAAATACTACGTAAGCCAAAATGGCACCAATGAGAACTACAACTCATCCCGCAAAACACAAGTCCTCTAAGGGTATGTTCACACGACAAAAGAAAAACGGCTCTAAAATAGAGAGCTGTTTTCAAGGGAAAACAGCCCCTGATTTTCAGCCGTTTTTTATCGTAAAGCGTTTTTGGATGCGTTTGTTACGGCCGTTTTTGGAGCTGTTTTTCTATTGAGACAATGAAAAACGGCTCAAGAAGTGACATGCACTTCTTTTTTTATGGGGCATTTAACAAACGGCCACGTAAAAAAACGCCCCGTGGGAACGAAACGCAGTTTTTCCCATTGAAATCAATAAGCAGATGTTTGGAGGCATTCAGTCCACATATTTTCAGTCGTTTTTCGTGGATTTACGGCCCAAAAAAACGGCTGAAAATAAGACGTGTGAACATACCCTTAGAGCTCCTGTAATGGAAAAAAAAAATGTTAGGGGTCTTTGAATGCAGCGAGACAAAAAAAAGTTACTTTCTAAGAAAGTGTTTTATTGGGCAAAAGTAGAAAAACATAGAACTATATAGATTTGGTATTGCCGTAATCGTAGCGACCCACAAATTAAGGATATCATGTAATTTTTACCACACAGGAAAATCCATAAAAACAAACCCCAAAAAACAATGGCATAATTGCCTTTTTATTTTTTACCTCCCCCTCAAAAAAGTTCATAAAAGTTATACAATGAACCCCAAAATTATACCAATGAAAACTACAACTTGTCCTGCAAAAAAAAACAGTCAGCCTAGAGCTTTTTTGAAAAATCGAAAAGTTATGGCTTTCATAACACAGAGATGAAAAATCTAAAATATTGCTGCGTCCTTTAGTTCAAAATAGGCTGCTTGCTTAAGGGGTAAGTGTTTAGGAGGAGGTTAGCAGAGGAAGCAGGGGCGTAACTAGGAAAGACTGGGCCCCATAGCAAACTTTTGACTGGGGCCGCCCCCTCCCCTGTGTGCCACACAACCTTCCCTTGTAGATATTGCCTCCCTGTAGATTTCGCCACACAGCGCCTCCCTGTAGATAGCGCCATACAGCCCCCCTGTAGATAGCACCATACAGCCCCCCTGTAGATAGCGCCATACAGCCTCCCTGTAGATAGCGCCATACAGCCCCCCTGTAGATAGCACCATACAGCCCCCCTGTAGATAGCAGCATACAGCCCCCTGTATATAGCACCATACAGCCCCCTGTAGATAGCGCCATACAGCCCCCCTGTAGATAGCACCATACAGCCCCCCTGTAGATAGCACCATACAGCCCCCCTGTAGATAGCAGCATACAGCCTCCCTGTAGATAGCGCCATACAGCCCCCTGTATATAGCACCATACAGCCCCCTGTATATAGCACCATACAGCCCCCTGTAGATAGCGCCATACAGCCCCCCTGTAGATAGCGCCATACAGCCCCCCTGTAGATAGCGCCATACAGCCCCCCTGTAGATAGCGCCATACAGCCCCCCTGTACATAGCTCCACACACAGCCCCCCTGTAGATAGCGCCATACAGCCCCCTGTAGATAGCACCATATAGCCCCCCTGTAGATAGCGCCATACAGCCCCCCTGTAGATAGTGCCATACAGCCCCCCCTGTAGATAGCACCATACAGCCCCCCTGTAGATAGCACCATACAGCCCCCCTGTAGATAGCACCATACACCCCCCTGTAGATAGCACCATACAGCCCCCCTGTAGATAGCGCCACACAGCCCCCTGTAGATAGAGCCATACAGCCCCCTGTAGATAGCACCATACAGCCCCTCAGTAGATAGCGCCATACAACCCCCATCCTGTATATTGCGCCATACAGCCCCCCCTTTAGATATCGCCATACAGCCCCCTCATTGCATATAGCGCCATAAAGCCCCCCTTACCGCCCCTCCCTGTAGATAGCGCCATACAGCCCCCTCCTTGAAGATAACGCCATACAGCCCCCCCTGTAGATAGCATCATACAGCCCCTCCTGTAGATAGCACCATACAGCCTCCTCCCTGTATATAGTGCCATACAGCCCCCTGTATATAGCGCCATACAGCCCCCTCCCTGTATATAGTGCCATACAGCCCTCTGTATATAGTGCCATACAGCCCCCTCCCTGTATATAGAAGCATACAGCCCCCTCCTTGAAGATAACGCCATACAGCCCCCCCTGTAGATAGCATCATACAGCCCCTCCTGTAGATAGCACCATACAGCCTCCTCCCTGTATATAGTGCCATACAGGCCCCTGTATATAGCGCCATACAGCCCCCTCCCTGTATATAGTGCCATACAGCCCTCTGGATATAGCGCCATACAGCCCCTTCCCTGTATATAGAAGCATACAGCCCCCTGTATATAGCAACATACAGCCCCCCGTATATAGTGCCATACAGCCCCCTTGTATATAGCGCCATACAGCCCCCCTGTATATAGTCCCATAAAGCACCTCTTTATATAGCACCATACAGCCTCCCTGTATATAGCACCATACAGCACCCCCCTGTAGATACAGGATAGGGGATACATGTGTGATCGCTGGGACCCACAGCGATAAGGAGAACGGGGGACCGAAAGTCCCCCGAAGTTCTCCATGACAAACCTCAGATTTCCGGGGTCTGCGTCTGGCAGCTCAATAAAAATGAAAAGAGCGCTGGTCACGCATGCGCACAAGCGCGACCATTGCTCAATTCATTTCTACGGAGCTGCCGACACAGACCCCGGAAGTCCAAGGTTTCTCATGGAGAACTTTGGGGGACTTTCGGTCCCCTGTTCTCCTTATCGCTGGGGTCCCAGCGATCACACATGTATCCCCTATCCAGTGTATAGGGGATACATGTGTTTTATAGGAACAACCCCTTTAATGGCAGAGCGGGGAGATACCTCCCTGCTCTGCCGTAGTGTTCAATGGCGTCGCGCTGTAGCAGCCATAGCGGCTGCTAGCGGGGCCTCCGGCCATGGGGGGCGGCGTGGGCCCCCTCATGCTGCGGGCCTCGTAGCAACCGCCGTGGCTGCTACAGCGGTAGTTACGCCGCTTAGAGGAAATCAGATGAGTGAGTAGAAGAGAGAGGGAGAGAACTGGTTCTTCGCTTGTGTAGGGTTTTGGGTATTCTACAAGTTATAGTAGTTACTTTATGTTCTCTTCGGGTTACATTCCGGTTTTGAACTTATATCGTTGCACTAAGAGATGTTGCATGGAATTGACCAGGATCCAAAATGACCTCTTTTCTAAAGTATATACTACTTGGTAGATGCCCTTATGAGTACTACTAGGCATGAGATTGGAGTGTCGGTACCTGTAAAATAATACCGAAAGAATAAAAGGAGATAGGAGATAACAAGTGATATAAGGCCATATTCCGACGGTGCGGACAAGTCACATTTTTTTACTGCTGTGGAAAAACTATACCCTAAGGAATGTAAAAAAGTTCTCTCCATACACAGAAGAGGTAAGGATGTATTTACAAGAATCGTTTCTTGTCTCGATTTTTGCCGCAATTAATTTTAAATGCCGCAAAACTGCATTATTTTTTAAAATTCGCTACAAAAAATGACTCATGACAATACACCCTATAGGAGGTTGCTGCTCAGAGTAAGAATAAGTTACAACTACGGCTGTCAGGGATGAGGTCATACCAGTAATAGACAGAAAAAAGTCATAAATGAATAATTAGTTGGACGGACGGACCCTTTGAGTCCACCCTAGACTCCAGGGCCGGGTGTGACCGCAACCACTGCTCCCTATAGTTACGCCCTTGACAGGGGACCACACTACCTCTATGTAGATGGCGGAGTCACTCCGTGATGCTGCTCATTTTATTGAGTAAATGCGTAACTGAAATTTTACCTGGAGAAACAATCTGATGGATCTTGACCTTAGTGAAGAGTAAACACGAAGGAGCAGCAATAAATGGAGACATCAATTACTCGGTTCTACGCACTTCTCCGCTGATAAGAAGATTAATCATTGTCCAAGACTTGTTACATTGATCATAAGATCCCAACCTGTAACTGGAAGCAGTCATATTCTCTGCGGGAGTCGCCGACCGAAGACATGAGTCCAGTACGCACCTCCATGATGACCCGATTCGTGGTCCTATTATCAGGTAAGTGTGTTCTATAATAACGTTTGTCCTTTTATTACACTCCCTACCCGAACTTATGAGAATATGTATAATCTGTACAGGCCTAATACTTCTCACAGCTGAAGGTTTGTTATAATTACACTCAGTCTAAATGATATTGGCTCTACAGTCAGAACTAAAATCCAAAATACACTCTATGGACAAAAGTATTGGGACACCTCCACATTCCAACTACAGGAGCTTTTATAACATCCCATTCTAAATCCATAGGCATTAATATGGAGTTGGTCAATCCTTTGCAGTTATAACAGCTCCACCTCTTCTGGGAAGACTTTCTACAAGATTTTGGGGTGTCTGTGGGAATTTTTGACCATTGATCCAGAAGAACATTTGTGAGGTCAGACACTGATGTTGGGGGAGAAGGTCTGACTCATAATCTCCGTTCTAGTTCATCCCAAAGGTGTTGGATGAGGTTGACGTCAGGACTCTGTGCGGCCAGTCAAGTGCTTCCACATCTCACAACCAACCAACCAACCAACCATGTCTTTATAGACCTTGTGCACTCGGGCACAGTCATGCTGGAACAGAAATGGGATGAACTCCAAACTGTTCCCACAAAGTTGGAGGCTACAATTCTCCAAAATGTCTTGGTATGCTGAAGAATGAAGATTTCCCTTCACTGGAACAAAGGAGCCGACCCCTGAAAAACACCCCCATAGCATTATTCCTCCTCCACCAAACTTTACAGCTGGCACAATGCAGTCAGGCAGGTAACGCTCTCCTGGCATTCACCAAACCCAGACCCGTCCATCAGACCGACAGATAGAGAAGTGTCACTACCCAGAACACGTTTCCACTGCTCCAGAGTCCAGTGGTGGCGGCTTTACACCCCTCCATCTGACGCTTGGCCTTGTGCATTCAGAGTTACTCAGTCAGCAGAGCGTTGGCGACTTTTATGCGCTATGCTCCTCAGCACTCGGCCCCCCGCTCCGTAACTTTACGTGGTCTGCACATCATGGCTATGTTGCTGCGGTTCCATCCACTTTACAATAATATCACTCACAGGTGATGGTGGAATATCCAGGAGGGAAGAAATTTCATGAACAAGACTTGTTACATCGGTGACGACCTATTACAGGACCGCGCTGGAATTCAGTGATCTCTTTACAACGACTTATTGTATCACAAATGTCTGTAAAGACGACTGCATGGCGAGGTGTGGGATGTTATACACCTGTGGAAATGGGATTGAATGAAACACCCGAATTCAATGATTAAGAGCCCAATACTTTTCTCTATAAAATGTTTTTACCTTTTACATTTTATATTTTTATTTCTTTTATTACTAGTCTGTACTTTGGAGTGTAGAAAAAAAAATCAATGGAAACTGTCATTAAGCTGCTGTTAAGAGATCTGCCAATCTGATTGTGTGTTTTTTTGGTACTTTCACTTTCTTTTGGTTTCCTGCTATGAATAGAAAGGGGGTTTAACCAGTCTTAAGGCTGGGGTCACACAATGCGGTCAAAATGTGATTCGGTTTGCGGCAAAAAATTATTTTTTTTTGCTACGTCCACGGCTGTTTTACCGAGATTTTACCAAAATTGCAACAAAAAAGATGTGGCAAAAAAACAACAACGCATTTTGACCGCACTATTTTAACCCAGCCTTACTCCTTTAACCACTTGCCGAGTAATGATGAGTGCGCTCTTTATGACCAACGGGAAGTAGCCCCTTGATGACAAGAATACTTGTCATGCTGATCATGCGGGCACTGCAACTGTTGACGTACAATCAGAAGCTGGGCGACGGCCTTAATACACAGCGCCACTCTAATGGCGGAGATCAGAGAAGCTTATGATCTCTGACGTTTAACCTTTAAATGCTGCGATCAGCACTGATTGCTCTAAACAAAAGGAGGGTTTGAGAGGGGACCCACTTTAATCACAATTGGAAATCATACCTAGTATGGCCAGACAGCCTAGGGTCCCATGAAAACCCCATGGCTATCTGACCATATTTCATGATGTTAGGGCATACTTAGGGAAGCCCTCACAACTGCTCAAATGTACTGGCATATATGTAGATATAGGCAAGAATTTTATATTTAAATAAAATCTAAATTAAAAATCCCACTTTGGGATAAAAAAAAAAGTTAAATTAATACAAAAAAAGCAAAACAGTTAAAATAGGTAAATAGAAGTCCCAAGACATGAAGCAATAGACCTACTCTGCAAAACAAAAACAACCTTATACAGCTACGTCAAATAAAAAATAAGTTGTGACCGCCAAAAGGCAAAGAGGCAAAATCAAAAAATTATTTATGTCCACAATGCCAAAATTGTCCCAGTTGTCAAATGGTTACAACCCCCTGCAGCCAGGCACAATACAGGTTTTAAGGCATTGTATAAGGGGTAGTCAATAAGGGAGAGACACTCTTTTCATCGGCTTTCCACTATGCCTAAATGAGGGAGGGTACAAAGCAGGGACCCCCTTACCTGTTTCTACTATATTCATATGATCTAAGAGTATACAGAAATGGATTGTCTAACGCGCACAACCTTTTTAAGAAAAAAGGGCTTGGATATTCACTAAAACTATAGTTACAAACAAAATTAAGATATTAGAAGATCCATCAGCAGCAGCTTGTTGATGGTTTCCAGTACAAAAAGTAAACAGGAATAGAAATATAGGTGAAATTTTGCTTGAATTTTTTGTTATTTTGTATGTTTGTGTTCATAACACAATTTGTTTTGTGATCCGGTCTTCATGACTCCTTTCCTCTTGTTTTGCAGTAATTAAAGTGACAGCAGCAGCTCTTGACACAATCCAAACTACCCCATGTAAGTGCCGAATTCCGCTAATGTATATTGCTTTGCCGTTCTTGTATGTTCTGTATGACTCCCTATTGTGTGGAACTTCAGCAATCTCTGTTTTACAGTCACCCTGCTATCTACATTATTGCTCATGGACTGTAATAAACATAGACATCCACAATGTGATCGGCGGGTCACATCGTCATTTGACGTCAGAATTTTTTTTTTACTTTGGAACTTCGGGCAAAGGGGAGAAATGAGATAATGTGATGATATATGTCACACGCACAGATATAATATTATTTATCCATCTCTTTAGGAATTTAAAATCCGATTCCTTGCTGTTAGTAGGACTATCTAGGAGAATCATTGTATACCACCAATATAACCAGCTTGGGTAAACAGTGTTTTGATGGCCTCAGGTCTAGGGCCAGGCATGTAAGGCAGGCAAGACGAAATCTGTAGACCAGAAGAACATTAGTCTACCAAATATTATCAAAGAATGTGTTGCCTATTGGATGGTGAATGGTAAAAGACACAAGTTAAAATATTTCCAAGCAGGTCCTCTAGAAATGAGTCAATCTGAACCTTGCATAATAAGTTACAGAAACTCTTTCTTACCAGCATTGGAATTGGATTCCTTGGATCCACCAGAGATGATTCTGAGGGTCCACCCTTCATCTATACAGAACATGTCCCAGTCCGCCTTAAATACATTGTAAACTTTCACACACAGGACATATCCTCAATAAGATCCAATAGGTAATTTGTGAACCAACTCATAAGTAATTGACCCGATTGGCTCCAAAGTCAACACCAAATGGGGTTTTCTTCTGCTGCACCTCTGGAGTCCATTACATCCCAGAGCATGGGCCCACCAGGGGATATTGTGGTACTCTGGTGGGCCAGCACAATGCTGCTTATTACATTGTGGAGTCTAAAACTGTACCCAATATTCACCACAAGACCTTCATAGAGGAGTAATATTCTATTTAAATGTTGTGCACTAGAAGTCGAAGTCCATTAAAAAAAAACATTGATTATCCCCTTTAAGCCATAAACCTGGAAAACTTTTCGTACTTGAGTATCTTCCAACCCGATTGTGCTCCATCCTCTGTTCTTTGGTTATTTAGGTTCTGGTGTTGAAATGAATCTTGAATCATTCTGTTTTACAGTGAAATGTCAGAATGGTGGGGCTTCGAATGGAGTTCAATGTGATTGTCCTAGCTTTGCAGAGGGAACTAGATGTCAAACCATCAAAGACAGGATCGAACTAGGTAACTCACTCCATGCCAATAGTTGTATCATTTCATGCTAAAAGTTGTGTCCTCCCATGCCAATAGTTGTATCATTTCATGCTAAAAGTTGTGTCCTTCCATGCCAATAGTTGAGCCCTTCCATGCCAGTAGTTGTGCCATTCCAATGATAGTCCTTTACTTAAGGTCTACCAGCCATGTTTAACTCTTCTATACTTCTCTTTAGGAACGAATTATGAAGTCAGCATGAGAATGATGTTGACAGTCGATTACCCTTACACTGAAAACCTGAATAATGTATCATCTCCAGAACGTCAAGATTTTCAAAGCAATTATACTGAAATTGTAAGTCACCCATCAGATAAGCGGTAAAATGGGGATATTTTGGTAAGACTCCGTTCACTAAGTTCTCCTTCTCTTGCTCTACAGATCAACCCAATATTTCAGGGACTTATTGGGAGTAACGTAATAAATAAATTGAGGTAAGTCTAGAAAATGATACATGACATATGTTACTCTCTGTTTCATTGGACGCCACTGAATGATTAATGAGTCCTAAGCCCATCCATGTTTTCCACTCTCCTTTGAAGGTTGTGTGTCACATTTTCGCCTCTTAAACCGCTAATACCGCTATCTAGGGAAGGACGATAGTTTTTTAAACATACTTATGTTATCCGAGTCCGCTCATCGTGAACCATAAAAATGTACTTTTATTCCTTCGGGCGCCGTATGCAAATGAGCACTAAAGAGTCCTGTATTCCAGGAAGTGTCCGGCATTCTATGTGATTGTTGCTTAGACTGCAGGACACTTCCGGGGATTTCAGGGCTCTTCAGTGCTCATTTACATACGGCGCCCGAAGGAATAGAAGCCCTTTTTTTATGGTTCACGATGGGCTGACTTGGGCAACGTAGGTATGTTTGAAAAACTGTCATCCTTCCCTAGTAATCAGTAGCGCTATTCCTGCCATCAAAAACACTGGAACCCCTGAAGAAAACTGAACGACCCTATAAGTGATTAAGATCTGTTAGGAGTCGTGGGAATCCATTTGGAAACTGATCCATCATAAATGGTCATGGCCCAATTAACTCTTTAAGGATGCGGCGATTTGTTTCGTTTATTCATTTGCGCAATTCCAAAGACATAACTTTTTTTAATTTTCTCATCAATGTAGCCGTATAAGGGATCATTTGCTGCAGAATGAGTATTTTTAATTGTACTATTTTGGGGTAAATATAATGTATTGAACAACTTTTTTATATTTTTGGGGGCATAATGGAATAAAATTGTTTTTGGAGTTTTGTTTTATGGCGCTCAACATGTGGTATAAATGACATGTAAACTGTAATCTACAGGTCGTTACGATTACGGCGGTGCCAAATACTGCGCAATAAAAATACTCTTTTAAAAAAAAAAATTTTTTGTGTAGCCAAATTCTGGCAGACATAACTTTTTTAAGGACGTAGGAGCTGTACGAGGGATTATTTTTTATGGGACAAGTTGTACTTTAAATGTACCATTTTGGGGTATATAGGACTTATTGAGTATTTTGGATTCCTTTTTTTGGACGGCAAAAATGACCAAAAAATGGCAATTCTGTTGTTGCTTTTTTACGAGTCATTACAAATCCGGTAATACCAATTATGTGATTTTTTTTAAAATTATTTATCCCATTAAAAAACATTTTGTATGGGGGAAAAAGTTTATCTTTTTCTTCTTAGGATTTTTTTTCTATGAAATATATTTCAATACGTCTGTATTGTGACACGGTAACTTGTCAGCACCCTGCGATCACATTGCGGGGGTTCTGATGGCCATACAGAGGGAGCCCCCTCCCTCTTTATGTGCTGTGGTCACTATTGACCGCAACATCTAAGGTGCTAAACGGACCGGATCGGAGTTATCTCCGATTCCGGCTATTAGAGCTGGGTGTGGGCTGTATACAGCCGGCACCCGCAATTGATGATGGTCATTGGATCATGAACCAGGACTTATTAATCTGTTCTTCGGCTCTGTTCACACTGCCAGTGTTCTTGACAGCAAGAACGGTGCTATTCCTATCATCAAAAACACCAGAGCCCCCGATAAAACCTGATTACGCCATTACGATCTGTCAGGATCAGTCAAGGTCTATACCATCATCCGCCATACCATCCATAGCTCCGTTAAGAACAGAAGCCATGACATTAGTGTTACCTAAAGACAAATTCATGAAAGAGGAAAAAAGTTAATTACATTTTTTTCAAAATGACGAGTTTATTTCTGTTTTCTTATCTTGTCTATTGTTTTTTTTTTGTGTCATTTAAAGCAATACCAATGGTTGGGTGACTGCCGACAGTACTATATTTATGACCTTTCGATATAATCAAACACGCACTGTGCTCGAGCAGTATGAAGAAAAGCTCCAAGAGGTTAGGGCTGAACTCCAGAAGAAGACGTGTAAATCCCGTGGTAAGTATCACATGGGCTCTTACGCTATCTCTTCCATAGAAGGTTACACTTAAGAAGTATTTCTAGTTTGCTTACATATTACGTCCCATTTATTCCCATGATATCAGGGATTGACCTTGGTAGGCTGTAGTCCCAGGAGGGAGAGACAGTTCGAGAGGCGTAACTCAAAGTTCCTGGGCCCCAATGCAGAATCTATATCTGGGGACCTATCATGTGCCATTTATAATACTGGTGTCTTCTCATGTGAAAGGGGAGACTTTAGGGCCCCCTCAGGCACCAAGACCCAGGTGTGTTTGCTGCTGCCGCGCCCCCTTTAGCTACACCCTTAGACTGTACCAAGAAATTGGGACTTCTCTCCGAATTCCAAAAGATCTTTGCTGTTTCTGTTACCACTCATCTGACCAGCAGCAGACTACAGCACCCTGAGCCCACCAGAGCAAGGGAGTGCGAGGGCCCATTGTAAACTGGGATTTTAGCCCTGAACATACAAGTAAAATCTTCCATTAAGGAGGACTGATTATGGTAACAACTTTTTTTTTTTTTTTTTTTTTTTTTTAAAGCAATGTGCATTAAGAGTTATTCAGTCGATGCTATCCGTCCCATGAGTAAAAATGGTAAATATATAGAAATATCTATCTATCTATCTATCTACCTCATATCTATCTATCTATCTATCTATCTATCTATCTATCTATCTATCTATCTATCTATCTCATATCTATCTATCTATCTATCTATCTACCTCATATCTATCTATCTATCTATCTATCTATCTATCTATCTATCTATCTATCTATCTATCTATCTATCTATCTATCTATCTATCTATCTATCTATCTCATCTATCTATCTATCTATCTATCTACCTCATCTCTATCTATCTATCTATCTATCTATCTATCTATCTATCTATCTATCTATCTATCTATCTATCTATCTATCTATCATCTATCTATCTATCTATCTATCTATTTATCTATCTATCTATCTATCTATCTATCTATCTATCTATCTATCTATCTATCTATCTATCTATCTATCTATCTATCTATCTATCTATCTATCTATCTATTCAAAGAAGCTTTATTGGCAGGACCAAATACATATTAGCATTGCCAAAGCAAGTAAGAAGTAAGGGAATGAGGGATAGGGACTGAGGGCTTGGGGATAGGGACATATCTAGGGTCGGGGATATACAAGTCCATGGCATATCATGTCTCTCTCAGTCTATGGCATGCAGTGACATATTGTGCCGCTGTGCCCACTGTGGTTTCCTCTTCACCCAGCAGGATGTAGAGTTTCTCTTCCTCTTCCATGGAGCTGAAGTCCGGTAAGAGATCAGAGAGTCTCCTGAAGTGAGTGTCCCTCACTGCTGAGTATTTGGAGCAGTGTAGCAGGAAGTGGGCCTCATCCTCCACGGCCTCCTGGTCGCACTGTTGGCACAGTCGGCTCTCCCTGGGCTTGTAGGTCTGTCTGTGGCGCCCGGATTCAATGAGCAGGTTGTGGGCGCTCAGTCTGTAGCGGCTCAGGATCTGTCTGTCTCTGGGGTTTGGCAGTTTCTCCAGATATGGCGCCAGTTTATATTCCCGCTGTAGACTCCGGTATATTGTCAGTTTCTGGGATGTCTTTATGTCGTTCCTCCAGTCACTGATATATTCCTCTTGGCCTTTGTTTATTGTCTTCTTGATTTCGGCTTTTGTGAGGCCGCGCTGAGTGACATTTTCTTCAGGCCGGGTGAGGGTGAGATGTTCTGGGGGGCCTGGTTTACCTGGGACCCCTTGGTGTAACAGGGCTTTATGGTGATAGGAACTTTGCCTGCTGCTGTGTAGATGGGCCCAGAATGATAGCGCCCTCTTCTGGATTGTGAGGTGTAGTGGGAATCTGCCCAGTTCTGCCCGACAGGCACTATTTGAGGTGCTCCGATGGACTTGGAGAAGGTGTTTGCAGAATTCTAGGTGGAAGATTTCTGTTGGGCTGGAATCCCACCTTGACCAGTCTGGGTATGTGTCCGGACCCCAGACTTCACTGGCATACAGGAGGATTGGGGAGATGATGGAGTCAAAGATTTTCAGCCAGACCGTCACTGGTGGTTTGAGATGATAGAGTTTTCTTCTGATGGCATAGAAGGTTTTGCACGCCTTGTCTTTCAGAATCTCTATGGCTTGTTTAAAGCTTCCTGATTGGTTGATTTCTAGGCCCAGGTAAGTGTACCTGTCGGTCGCTGTGATTGTGGCGTTATTTAGTGTGAGGGTCGGGTGCTTGGGGGATTTTGAGTTTCTCTTCTGGAACACCATGATGTTGGTTTTCTTTGCATTGATGGGTAGTGCCCACGTGGAGCTGAATTTTTCTAGGATTTGCAGGTTGTCTTGGAGACCTTTCTCGGTTGGTGATAGTAACATAAGGTCATCTGCATACAACAGGAATTTCACCTGGGTGTCATGGAGGGCGAGACCTGGTGCTGAGGAGGATTCCAGAGCTGTGGCCAGTTCATTGATGTAGATGTTGAAGAGCGTTGGACTGAGGCTGCAGCCTTGTCTGACTCCTCGGCTCTGCTGGAAATCAGCCGTTCTTCTCCCGTTCACCTTCACGCTGCATCTGTTCTCTGTGTAGGAGCTTCTGATGACGTCATAGGTTTTACCTCCTATTCCGCTCTCCAGCAGTTTCAGGAATAGGCCCGGGTGCCACACTGAGTCAAAGGCCTTCTTAAAGTCCACAAAACAGGCGTAAATCTTCCCATGCTTTGTATTGTGGACGTGGCTCTTGATGAGGCTGCGCAGGGTGTAGATGTGGTCAGTGGTGCGGTGGTTTGGCATGAACCCAGCTTGGCTTTGGTGGAGGACATTGTGCTGGGTGAGGAAGCTGAGGATTCTCTTATTCAGGATGCTGCTGAACAGTTTCCCCAGGTTGCTGCTGACACATATCCCTCGGTAGTTGGCCGGGTCGTACCTGTCCCCACTCTTGTGGATTGGTGTTATAAGGCCTTGGTTCCAGATTTGCGGGAAGTAGCCGGCACTCAGCACTATATTAAATAGTTTGACTATTGCGGCCTGTATTTCTGGCGGGCTGTGTTTTATCATTTCTGGTGAGATTCTGTCTAGGCCGCTGGATTTTTTACACCTTATGTCTGAGGTTCTCTCTGTTACTTCTTGCAGTGTTATTGGTGTATCCAGGGGGTTTTGAGAATCTTTAAGTGTTTCCTCCATCGCCTTCAATTTTGATATTATTTGTTTTTGTTCTTGGCTTTGTTCTTCTTTCGGGATATCTTTGTAGAGGTCCCTGAAATATTGGAGCCAGATGTTGCCATTTTGAATATGAAGGTTGTTTTTCTTGCAATTTTTGCCCATGTGTTTCCATAATTCCCAGAACGAGTTGTCATGGAGGGCATCTTGGAGTTGGGTAAGTTTGGTGGAGATGTGCCTTTGTTTTTTCTTTCGGAGGATGGTCTTGTATTGCCTCTGTATGTTGCTGTAGGCCTCCTTCAGACCGGTGTTGTTTGGGTCTCGGTGCTTCTTATTTGAGGCATTTCTTAGGGTCTTCCGTACTTCTTTGCACTCACGGTCAAACCAACCGTTAGGATGTATTTCTTGTGGCCTCTTGTAGTCACATCTTTTCAGGTCAGACTTCTCTGCCATGGTATAGAATATATTATTGAGGTCATTTACGGCCTGATTGACCCCTCCTGGGCTTGTCTCATACACCTTGTTGTAGAGGTTGTGAAGCATCTCCTGCACTTCTGGTCTGTTCATTGTCTCTTTATATTTTATAGTTGACGTTTTGGACCATTTATAAGATGGGGGCAGGTTGAAGAGGCCGCTTTGATGTGGTTTTTGTGCAGATGGTTTGGTTGTGGATTTGATGTATAGAAGTAATTGGTTGTGATCTGACAGGTGCGTTTGTGGAGTGACTATGAGTGCGCCAAAGTTTGCGGGGTCCATGTCCGTGATGGCATAGTCTACTACACTGCTGCCTACATGGGAGTTTAGTGTATACCTTCCTAAAGAGTCTCCCTTGGTGCGGCCATTCAGTATGTGGAGTCCTAAGCTTCGACATAGATTCAGTAGTTTTTTCCCGCTTTTGTTGACGGTCCTGTCATAGCTGTTTCTCTCTTTCTGTAGGGAGTTATGACAGTCGGCCTCTGCTCCAAAGATGAAGATATTTCCATCATTGGTCAGGTAGTCTTTATCTCTCCCCGTTCTTGCATTGAGGTCTCCGTAGATGAGAACGCTGCCCAGGGTCTGGAAATGGGCGGCTTCCCTTTGTATAATCTCAAAGCTGTCTGGGTTGGAGTACGGGGACTCTGGCGGTGCGATGTACGTTGCGCAGAGATACATGTCAGACTGAGAGGTGAGGATGGAGCTGCCTATTCTTATCCAGATGTGGCTGTCTCCTCGCTTCACGGCTTTGATCTGCTCATGGAGCTCCTCCTTGTACCAGACTAATATTCCTCCTGAACACCGACCCTGCTTGATGTGTTTATTTTTCAGGGCGGGGACAGAGATTTCCCTGTATCCAGTGGGCACCAGGGACTCATTCTCTGTCCTAGTCCATGTTTCCAGGAGGATTTGTATATCGATATTTTTCAGTCTTTGGATGAAGTCTGGATCGTTAATTTTGCATCCAAAGGCTGAGGCGTTGAGGCCTTGAATATTCCAGCTGTTGATTATAAAGGACGTCATTGTGTGTCCATATACCTTGTAATGAGCGGCGCTGTGTAGGACGGGCTGGAGATGTGACTGTTGGATGTGTTGTAGATGTTCTCGTGTTGTACAGTCACATTAGTTTTTTACATAGAGTGCTGAGCAGGGTCTTTATCACCTCCATGTCTCTGCTCTGCGTGTCTCTGTGTGAGGCAGGGGGTTTCCTCCATGTCTCTGCTCTGCGTGTCTCTGTGTGAGGCAGGGTGTTTCCTCCATGTCTCTGCTCTGCGTGTCTCTGTGTGAGGCAGGGGGTTTCCTCCATGTCTCTGCTCTGCGTGTCTCTGTGTGAGGCAGGGGGTTTCCTCCATGTCTCTGCTCTGTGTGTCTCTGTGTGAGGCAGGGGGTTTCCTCCATGTCTCTGCTCTGTGTGTCTCTGTGTGAGGCAGGGGGTTTCCTCCATGTCTCTGCTCTGCGTGTCTCTGTGTGAGGCAGGGGGTTTTCTCCATGGCTTTTGCCTCTGTTGGTCTGACCTTGGGTAAAGGGGTTTTTCTCCTGGGTGTAGTGAGGTGTGTGGAGTTTGAGGTCTTTTCATTGTTAGTGATGTCTCCATGTTTTGGCTTTGGCTGGTGTGGGGTCCAGGTCTGGGGGGTCTGTTCAGCACAATGTCTTTCAGTTCTTTGGCCAGAAGGCTGACCCCTCGTTTGTTGAGGTGTTTGTCATCATACAGGTGGTGCTGCTCTATGGAGGGGTGTTGTGCCAGGCTGATGTTTGACATTGAGCTGATGTTCGCTGACAGCTTTGTGTTGATGGCCTGGGTGATCTCGTTGGGTACATCTTTTCTTGGGAGCACGGATGATATAATTATTTTACTCTATCTATCTATCTATCTATCTATCTATCTATCTATCTATCTATCTATCTATCTATCTATCTATCATCTATTATCTATCTATCTATCTATCTATCTATCTATCTATCTATCTATCTATCTATCTATCTATCTATCTATCTATCTATCTATCTATCTATCTCATCTATCTATCTATCTATCTATCTATCTATCTATCTATCTATCTATCTATCTATCTATCTATCTATCTACCTCATCTCTATCTATCTATCTATCTATCTATCTATCTATCTATCTATCTATCTATCTATCTATCTATCTCATGGCTATCTATCTATCTATCTATCTATCTATCTATCTATCTATCTATTTATCTATCTATCTATCTATCTATCTATCTATCTATCTATCTATCTATCTATTTATCTATCTATCTATCTATCTATCTATCTATCTATCTATCTATCTATCTATCTATCTATCTATCTATCTATCTATCTATCTATCTATCTATCTACCTTATCTCTATCTATCTATCTATCTATCTATCTATCTATCTATCTATCTATCTATCTATCTATCTATCTACCTCATATCTATCTATCTATCTATCTATCTATCTATCTATCTATCTATCTATCTATCTATCTATCTATCTATCTATCTATCTATCTACCTCATCTCTATCTATCTATCTATCTATCTATCTATCTATCTATCTATCTATCTATCTATCTATCTATCTATCTATCTCATATCTATCTATCTATCTATCTATCTATCTATCTATCTATCTATCTATCTATCTATCATCTATCTATCTATCTATCTATCTATCTATCTATCTATCTATCTATCTATCTATCTATCTATCTACATAATCTCTATCTATCTATCAAATTCAAATTCAAATTCAAATTCAAAGAAGCTTTATTGGCAGGACCAAATACATATTAGCATTGCCAAAGCAAGTAAGAAGTAAGGGAATGAGGGATAGGGACTGAGGGCTTGGGGATAGGGACATATCTAGGGTCGGGGTTATACAAGTCCATGGCATATCATGTCTCTCTCAGTTTATGGCATGCAGTGACATATTGTGCCGCTGTGCCCACTGTGGTTTCCTCTTCACCCAGCAGGATGTAGAGTTTCTCTTCCTCTTCCATGGAGCTGAAGTCCGGTAAGAGATCAGAGAGTCTCCTGAAGTGAGTGTCCCTTACTGCTGAGTATTTGGAGCAGTGTAGCAGGAAGTGGGCCTCATCCTCCACGGCCTCCTGGTCGCACTGTTGGCACAGTCGGCTCTCCCTGGGCTTGTAGGTCTGTCTGTGGCGCCCGGATTCGATGAGCAGGTTGTGGGCGCTCAGTCTGTAGCGGCTCAGGATCTGTCTGTCTCTGTGGTTTGGCAGTTTCTCCAGATATGGCGCCAGTTTATATTCCCGCTGTAGACTCCGGTATATTGTCAGTTTCTGGGATGTCTTTATGTCGTTCCTCCAGTCACTGATATATTCCTCTTGGCCTTTGTTTATTGTCTTCTTGATTTCGGCTTTTGTGAGGCCGCGCTGGGTGACATTTTCTTCAGGCCCGGTCAGGGTGAGATGTTCTGGGGGGCCTGGTTTACCTGGGACCCCTTGGTGTAACAGGGCTTTATGGTGATAGGAACTTTGCCTGCTGCTGTGTAGATGGGCCCAGAATGATAGCGCCCTCTTCTGGATTGTGAGGTGTAGTGGGAATCTGCCCAGTTCTGCCCGACAGGCACTATTTGAGGTGCTCCGATGGACTTGGAGAAGGTGTTTGCAGAATTCTAGGTGGAAGATTTCTGTTGGGCTGGAATCCCACCTTGACCAGTCTGGGTATGTGTCCGGACCCCAGACTTCACTGGCATACAGGAGGATTGGGGAGATGATGGAGTCAAAGATTTTCAGCCAGACCGTCACTGGTGGTTTGAGATGATAGAGTTTTCGTCTGATGGCATAGAAGGTTTTGCACGCCTTGTCTTTCAGAATCTCTATGGCTTGTTTAAAGCTTCCTGATTGGTTGATTTCTAGGCCCAGGTAAGTGTACCTGTCGGTCGCTGTGATTGTGGCGTTATTTAGTGTGAAGGTCGGGTGCCTGGGGGATTTTGAGTTTCTCTTCTGGAACACCATGATGTTGGTTTTCTTGGCATTGATGGGTAGTGCCCACGTGGAGCTGAATTTTTCTAGGATTTGCAGGTTGTCTTGGAGACCTTTCTCGGTTGGTGATAGTAACAGAAGGTCATCTGCATACAGCAGGAATTTCACCTGGGTGTCATGGAGGGCGAGACCTGGTGCTGAGGAGGATTCCAGAGCTGTGGCCAGTTCATTGATGTAGATGTTGAAGAGCGTTGGACTGAGGCTGCAGCCTTGTCTGACTCCTCGGCTCTGCTGGAAATCAGCCGTTCTTCTCCCGTTCACCTTCACGCTGCATCTGTTCTCTGTGTAGGAGCTTCTGATGACGTCATAGGTTTTACCTCCTATTCCGCTCTCCAGCAGTTTCAGGAATAGGCCCGGGTGCCACACTGAGTCAAAGGCCTTCTTAAAGTCCACAAAACAGGCGTAAATCTTCCCATGCTTTGTATTGTGGACGTGGCTCTTGATGAGGCTGCGCAGGGTGTAGATGTGGTCAGTGGTGCGGTGGTTTGGCATGAACCCAGCTTGGCTTTGGTGGAGGATCTATCTATCTATCTATCTATCTATCTATCTATCTATCTATCTATCTATCTATCTATCTATCTATCTATCTATCTATCATCTATCTCATATCTATCTATCTATCTATCTATCTATCTATCTATCTATCTATCTATCTATCTATCTATCTATCTATCTATCTATCTATCTATCTATCTCATATCTATCTATCTATCTATATTGTATCTATCTATCTATCTATCTATCTATCTATCTATCTATCTATCTATCTATCTATCTATCTATCTATCTATCTATCTGTCTATCTATCTATCTATCTATCTATCTATCTATCTCATATCTATCTATCTCATATCTATCTATCTCATATCTATCTATCTATCTATCTATCTATCTATCTATCTATCTATCTATCTATCTATCTATCTATCTATCTATCTATCTATCTATCTATCTATCTATCTATCTATCTATCTGCCAAGGAACATTTGCATTTTTCTCAATAAGTAACATATATTGATCTTACTTCAGGTAAAGTTTCATCATGATTTCTCTATTTCCCTTTTCAGAGAGATGTGCTCAAAATATATCGCTACCATTTCTGACATTTTTTGACCCAGCGGTTTCTACATTAGGCCTGGCCTGTGTGTCCAACTGTGAGCCAAGCTCACCTAATTATCTGAACTGTAATTCTGGCAGCTGTCAGATCAAGGGAGAAGACGGACCGCACTGCTTGTGAGTACAAGATGATAACCATATTTACATTTTGCCAATGGGCTCTGTATGAATATTCTGCTGCACTGCAGTGCACCCTACCAGTTGTTTGACACCATGGATGGAAGGCATTGTAAGGTGGCATCTCTGTAGCAGGGAGGCACCTAAGGCTTCCACACACAGTGGTTTACCCTCAGGCACTCTGGTGGGCAACCAACTTCTATCTAATGTCAAAGGCCACCTTCAGGCCCACTGGTGGGCAACTGAGGCTGGAACTCTAGGGGGCACCTAAGGCAGAACTCTGGGGGTAACTGAGGTTAGCATACACTGTTAAAGGAACCTCATTGGATTTATCTCAGGAACTTCATGCCAAAAAATAGAGAGCTCATTACTTTTGCTCCGATGTTGGCCGACATGGCAAACAATTGCTTGGCAGAAGATCTCGGAAGATCTCCTGTCAATGGAGGTGACAAATGTTCTGAGCTCAGAATTGTACAGTAGTTGTCACCTTTATTTGCTCTGTCTCGATTTCCCCCACCCACCTCCAGACCTTTTAGATCTTCCATTATATAATACATCTCCAGATTGAATGTGTTTAATGGAACCAACTATTCAAAAACAGTACATTTTTTGTTGAACATTCCGTCTTTTTTAAGATTGTCATTAATATTTTTACATTTTGTCTTGCAGTTGCCCAAGAACGGACCTATACCTGTACACGTACTCCAATTGTCAAGGATCTATATCACTAGTGGCAATGTACGGGGGTGTAGGGGCCACTATAGGACTGCTGGCTATTATCGGTATCGTCCTTGGAGTATTCCTGTACAGGAAGAAATATTACTATTAAGTCAGTAGTTTGGACATTGCATCTTGCCTTGTCCTCATTCAAATGCGTTTAACCAGGAAAAACAAATCAGTGGATAAGCGTGCTCATGAAGACGGTGGAAACGAGCGTCCAGGTTCGAGTTTTACATCGAATGGGGTTGGTTTACTCCCTGGAGAGTCAATGGAGTTGATAAAAACCTGCGCAAAAATGGCAAGATTTGACGGTTTGTTCATAGACAGTGAAATTCCTTTAATCCGATTATCCAGAATTTCTGATAATCCAGCACTTCCAAGAGCAGAACCAGAAGCCTGGGCAGAGAGATCTAATGATAATAACTTGGCCTCTCTCCACAACATTTGATATTCTCAAACCCATGCCGGATTAAAGTAATGTGACTGTACGGTGAATTATTTTATAGTGCCATTTTGTAACCTAATTTAATAATTTATCTATAGTTATAATGAACAGAAAAGCTGAGTAACTTTGTAAATATATTATATTACTTACCTTATACTGGTTCTGAGTCACAATGTAATACAGTCTACAGTTGTATAGTTGCTACTGGTATTACTTGACAGTTTGTTTTCACCCAAGCTGTGCTTATAGCATACAAGCCCTGTAAAAGACCCTGAACCAGCAGGGCATGCTTATCTCTGAGTTTTGCTCTCAGAATGTTAAATGCAGCTATGGACTACAGGTTGGAACCCAGGGTCAGGACAAGTTTACACATGAACTTAATGTACATAGAAATTTGAGTAACTTTGTAAGTACATTGTATGACTTCCAATTTACAGGTCTTGAGTAACTATGTATTACAGTACACAGCTGTATTCAGATATCCACTTGTTGCTAAAGAAATTATTCAACATTTTGTTGATAGACACTCCCCTAACATCTTAGCTGAGCTACTATGCTTAAAAAAAAACTCTTCATAAATTCTGTAAAAGACCCTGAACCAGCAGAACATACTGAGAGTTATGAACTTAGAATTTGAATGTGGCTTTGTACAACAAGTTATAACTCAGGAATTAAAAACTACTTAATTATTTAATAGTTTGTTGGCAGACACTCTCCGAACATCTTAGCTGGGCTACTATGATGTAATATTTAGTATAGGTCTGTAAATCACCCTGAACCAGCAAAACCTGCTGAGCAAGATGAACTCAGAACTTTTAATAGGAGGAATAGACTACAAACTGTAATTGAGGATTAACATTACATAAAAATGACTA